>NW_028258296.1:24465555-24786666 GCF_053883595.1 Heterocephalus glaber | reverse complement strand
AGATGGCTGAGTGTGTCTGGTGTTGTTTCTGCATCTTCTAATCTGTTCCACTGGTCCTCAAGTCTGTTTCTTTGCCAGTACCATGCTGTTTTTATCACAGTAGCTTTGTAGTAGAGTTGCAGGTTGGGATTGTGATACCCCCTGCCATGTCTCTGTTACCTAGAATTGCTTTTGCTAACCTTCCACTGACTTGCAGAGGAGAGCTGAGACTCAAAGGATACTTGAATGAAAACTGAAGTGCAAACTGCCGGACCATCCTGAAGAGTGCTTTTGGATTCTAACATCAAGTTCTTCATAGGACAAAGTTGAGGACTTTCCAGGACCTGTCTTTCAGCAGAACCTCAATGCACATTCTAGGCCATAGTTCTATTCACCATACAGGCTGAAAAGAGATATGCTTCAGAAATCAGCAATGCAGAGAGCCAGATAGTGATGTGAATGGTATTGGATGTAAGTCCAAGAGTGGATCTCAGTGCCAAACTGACAGAGCTCTAGCTGCTTTCTCTGAGAAGGAACTGCAATTTATATGCTAACCTTCCACTGACTTGCATTGGAGAGCTGGAGTTAGAAGGATGCTTGAATGAAAACTGAAGTGCAAACTGCCGGACCATCCTGAAGAGTGTGTTTGACTTCTACCATCAAGTTTTTCTTAGGACAAATTTGATGACTTTCTAGCACCTGTCTTTCAGCAGAACCTCAATGCACTTTCTAGGCCAAAGAGCTATTCACCATACAGGCCTCAAAGAGTTGTGATGCAGAAATCAGAAATGCAGAGAGCCAGATTGTGGTATGTATGGTATTTAAAGTAGGTCCAAGAGTGGATCTCAGTGCCAAACTGACAGATCTCTAGCTGCTTTCTCTGAGAAGGATATCCGCTTTATATCATAACCTTCCTTTTACTTGCATGGGAGAGCTTGTGCTAGAAGAATGCTGGAATGAAATCTGAAGTGCAAATTTCTGGAACATTCTAAAGAGGGTGTTTGCCTGCTAACATCAACTTCTTCTTAGGACAAAGTTGAGGACTTTCCAGGACCTGTCTTTTAGCAGAACCTCAATGCATGTTCCAGGCCAAAGTGCTATTCATGGTACAGGCCTCATAGAGCTATGCTACAGACATCAGCAATAAAAGTTCCAGATTTTGATGTGCATGGTATTGAATGTATGTCTGAATGGGGAATGCCTTGCCAAACTGATAGAGCTCTAGATGCTTTCTCTGAGAAAAAAACTGCACTTTATGTCCTAATCTTTCATTGAGTTGTATGGGAGAGCTGGCACTAAAAGAATGCTGGAATGAAAACTGAAGTGCAAACTGCCCCACCATTCTGAAGAGTGTGTTTGGTTTCTAACATCAAGTTCTCCTTAGGACAAAGTTGAGGACTTTTCAGGTGCTGTCTTTCAGCAGAACTTCATGGCACTTAACTAGGCCAAGGTGCTATTCACAATACATTCCTCGTATAGATGTGCTACCGAAGTCAGCAATGCAGACAGCCAGATTTTCATGTGAATGGTATTGCATGTAACTCCAAGAGTGGAGTGCACTGTCACAATGAGAGACATCTAGCTGCTTTTTCTGCGAAGGAACTGCAAATTATATGCTAATGGCTGAAGCTGCAGCTCACCTGCAGAGAACTTGTGATTTGAGGCCATGGTACTGAAAAAAAATCAAATTAAAACATCAAGTTCTCCTTAATAACTCCAAATGGCTACCATTTGGGACAGCATAGCTTTTCTGTCCTCATAGGTAGCTCTGGATAATACTGATCAACAGAATCTGACTTTCCCAGTCAACTGGACGTGCTCCTTCCCACATCTCCTAACCTCTCCACGGGATGTCCTTTTCCTTTTCTTTAGCTGATTCCTGCATGTCCTTCTGATATAGGATTGCCAAGTGATATAGGGGAAATAATATAACTACCAATCTGTTAGATGTCCAATACCCCGAGTTCATGTTCCCAAAATAGAAGAATGAATTGTGAGGAACAATGGAGGTTAAGAGTTGGAAATATTTATTGAGGAAGATAGCTCTTGAGAGGCAGGAAGGGACCAGAATGGGTTGCCTCAGACCCTATTTTAGAGAGGAAGCTTTAAAGAGCAAAATCACAAGGTAGGTACAATGTGAGACAAAACTATGATCAACCAATAAGATTACAAGTATAGCTGCTTAGGTAATATTGATCCAGTGGGGAAGCAAGTATTATTCCAAGTATACATGGAAAGAACAAGGACCTATTATGGGAAAGATGAGTCAGGAGGTCCTGGTCACCTACCCAGGTGACTGATGCCTATCTAGACATTATTGGACCAGGAATTACCAATTATAATATATTGTTTACCCCTATAGGATGTTTTAGTGATCCTTACAGAACTCTTTAAGGGTGAAATCTGTATCTGAGACCATCTGGAAGCACAAGCAGTTGGCATTAGGGTGCAACTCAAGACTTTGATCATAAGTTAAAACTAAAATTCTGCTTGTAACCCAAGTTGTTAGAATGTCAGGCCAGTCATAACTTGAGAGTCCACTACATGTCTTCAAATTCTGATTCCCTACTGCTCAGCTCAGTTTCAGAAAAATGGAGCTTTGTGTGGGTGGAATAAATGGGCTTCCCACCATTGCCCCACCTTGTGTAAAGGCAATGGTTTATCCCTAAAAATTCTCAAGAACAAAAACCATACCAAAAGAAGTATTCAATAAGTAATAACTTTATATTAGCTATAATTATTAGTATTATTAAGTATAACAAATTATGTATAATAAAATAATAAAACCATTGCCATGCTTTATAAGCTGCCTCACAAAGGGCAGTTATCACAGCAATATTACTCTTTCTCTTCTTAGAGATATATACATGTTATCTTTATACTTTCACAAGAATATATCATTGGAACAATTATGAACCATATCTTCCTAATGATTCCTGCCAATATAAAAGCCAAATAAAAGCTTTTGTGTTATTGATAGTCCTCCAGAGTCTCTCTGGAGTTGTCAGCTTATTTTCCTTCTACAGGTAGAGCATATTGTTGGCAGAATATGCATTTGTGAATGCTAAGCCCAGGATACCTTTTTTCCTTTGAACTAAAAAATGTCACAATGAACATATATTTCTTAGAGAACAAAATTTCAAATTGTGATATATATAAAGAATAAAGGGGGAAAAAAAAGAATAAAGGGGAGGGCCAGGGATTTAGCTCAATGGTTTCATAGCCTGCTGCACAAGCACAAGGACCAGAGTTCAATCCCTGTACCAAAAAAAAAAAAAAAAAAAAAAAGAATAAAAGGGAAAATTTACTGAAAATCTTGCCATCAAATGACAATCTCAGTTTGTATTTGATGTATCTCCTCCCTCAATTTATTATACATTGGTAGATATGTTTTTGTTTCTTGTAAACATGACATCATACTATACTTAGTTTTAAAATTTACTATAAAAATATATCATTATAAAAAATTACTCTCTAGCTGGGAGTAGTGGTGTGCACCTGTAAATTCTGGCACTGGGAAGGCTGAGGAAGGTGGATAGTGAATTCTAAGCCAGGCTAGGCTACTTTGGGGTACTCCTTCCAAAAAAAAGAGAAAGAAAACAAAATGAAACAAAACAATAAAATTACTCTTCATTTTTCTAAGCTTAGGCTGTTTTCATTTTTTCCTTCTTGTTAATAGCGCTGGGATGGCTCTCTTGACTAAAAATTTCCTGAGGGTCTCATGATCTGAACTTGTTCTTTTTCAAGGTAGAAACAAGGAATGACTTTCTTTTGGGGAACATTAGAGGTAATTATAAACCTGCCCAGGCCAATCCAGGAACAAACCAGTCAAATAAATGGGCCTGGACTATTATTCTGAGTGCAGTAGGCCAGTGTTAGTGGATTTTCTGAAAAACAGCCCAAGGCAAAGCTCATCTGCTTATAATTTTTCTTTTGAAGCTGCAATGGCAAGATAGAAGAAGAAGGGGGGGGCGGGTTGGGGAGGAGGAGGGGGAGGAGGAGGAAGAAGAAGAAGAAGAAGAAGAAGAAGAAGAAGAAGAAGAAGAAGAAGAAGAAGAAGAAGAAGAAGAATCATCCAGGCATCGTAGTAGAAAAGTTAATACTTGTTACCTAGTTAGTCACAGCTTTATGAGAAACACACATCAGCTGCTTGGTGGTAAGGGATGTCTCCAGCAGGACATACCAAACCACAGAGCTTAAGAAGGAGCCATGTGAGGGAGACAATCATAGAATTTATTTGCCTGCTCACTTGGGTTTCCTTTCTGTTCCTTGTTTCCAGGCTGTGTGGCATGAAGTCCCTCTAGATGTCACCTGGAGGGTGATCTCTACATTTCCTCTGTATCTGAAAGTGTTTGGAAGATTCAGGGTTCCTAGGGTGGATGTTGGTGCCAGGAATGATGTGGCTTGCTATTGTTCTGGCAGAGGCTGAGGCAAGGACTGCAAAATATACTAAGAAATGGTAGCATCAGGCTGGGGATTTAGCTCAGTGGTTCTGCCGCCTGTCTCACAAGCATGAGGTCCTGAGTTTAGTCCCCATTATCAAAAAAAAAAAAGAAAGAAAGAAAGAAAGAAAAAAGAAATGGTAACATCTGAGGAGAAATATGATCTCTTGCTTTTCTTCTGGTAGTTTTTTAGTACAGCCACCAAACCCATTGGTTTTGAGACCTAAAGAATTCTGCAGAGTGCTGACCACAAGAAATACTAAGTCCCATGTTACCCAGGGAGGTAGGGCAGGAATGCTGCATTACAAAGAACAGGAAAAGGAAATTATGTTCTGTGAGCAGGAAAGCTCCACCTTTCCTCTGAGGACAGAAAAAGACCAAGAGGTCAGATGGGGACACTTCTTGGCTCTGCTAAAACAAAACTTCTTCCACATCTCAATCTCAGGTAGCCTGGGATCCCTGAGGAGCAGGTTTCATAGAGGACTGGCAGACACAAACTTGTGTTGTTGTGCCCAGATTGTGAAGTCCCAAAGACCACCAGGAGGCCGTTTCCGATGTAAGCACACGAGGGTCGTTTATTCAAGCTTAAGCAGGGACTCTCAATTGTCACCGACACAGCGGATTTAGATTGAGAGCCCCGAGTTCCAAATTAGCAGGGTTTTTATTGAGAATACAACAAGCTTTGGTCATTAGCAGCCATATGATTGGTTAACATTTAGCAAGTATGAAGTGTAGAATTTTGGTTGGCTAGGCTCATTGGGGGTTGAAGGGGATTACGTATAGGTTTTCACAAGAAGAATGGGGACGAGGGTTAGTGGTCTACTGTCACGTACTGATGGTCAGCAGACATCCTGACTAATGGTCACGACCACCCTGTGTGGACAGTCAGCACGTTAACAGATTGTCCTATAGATAGTGGGCCCAGGACATTTGTTTCTAGGGCAAACAGATGGCTGAGTAATAAACTTAGGAATCCCGAGTTGTGGATTACGTCCTTTGCCCCAGTTCGAGCACAAATTTGAGAGAACAAAGGAGACTGCTCCAAAATGGAGTCATCCTGGTCCCACAGTGTGTATCCTGGTGTGCCCTGAGACCAATAGCACCTGAAAAATGAGCACACAACTACAGTAAAGTGTGGGGAAAGGTGGGGTCTTGCCTTGAGAATGACATTCTGAGTTCAAGTTAATTGGATAGTTCCCTTCATAACTTTCTAGGCTCTAAACAGGGTAAATTTCTTGCAATCAGCTGAACTATTAAAATATAGCAGCCAAGCCAAAGGAAAAAAACCACAGTGTAAAAGAGGAGGAAGAGGCAGAAACAAAGGAGAATGAGTCTGCTGGGTGGTTTCCCTGAGGTCTAGTAGTGCCAAGGACAAATTGAAGCAAAACATTAATGTTTACAAGTCTCATTATACACAGTGAAATTTGCTCAGGGTATTGTTACTCTGCTGACTCTTGGCTTCTCTCTT
This sequence comes from Heterocephalus glaber, assembly GCF_053883595.1. NCBI lineage: Eukaryota > Metazoa > Chordata > Mammalia > Rodentia > Bathyergidae > Heterocephalus > Heterocephalus glaber. Next base: position 24,780,777 of record NW_028258296.1, on the reverse strand, counting down.
CAGCCTTTGGTTTTCTACAAGATCACATGGTAGATTTTTCTTATAAGTATTTACAAACAAAGAGGAAAGTCTCAGACAGATTCTGAAAGATTATTCTGGCTTTGAATGTAATCTTGGATGGGCTTATACCTTCTCCAGTTTCCCACTGCCAGAAGGATAAAATAGAGCTCTGTGGTGTGGGTGGCAAATGTAAGGCACCCTTATGTGTCCCTAGTGTGTCCTTCCATCTTTACTTCTAATTAATTCCGGTGGCTCATGATCTTTCCCTTGTTGCACATCTTCCATTGATTCCATGGTCCTTTAGGCCTCTGTCCCCACCCTAAAAGATCTTTCCCTAAAGCCTTCTCATTTCTGCCTGAGGGACCCCTGTGATAGCTAACCTGGGTCCATTTGTGTAAAGTTGGGTGATTCTGGGTGATCATCTCCCCCTTTCCCCCTTGGGAGTCCCCTCAGTTAATGCATGACAGACCACCCCACATGCTGCAACTATATGTTATCTTTACACCTTCCCATTTGGTGAAGCAATCTGCAACTATATGCTATCTTTACAACCTTGTAAACAGAATACTTCACACCCGTGTGACATTTTGTTTCAGCTAAACTGTGTGAAACTTCCCCTGACCCCCACTGACTTGTCAAAGTTCTGCCTCTGTGAAATTCCACTTGTGCTCCCCCTCTCCCTGAGCCCTCCCCAATTAGAAGAGCTGCTTAAAAGAAGCCCACAAACCGCTTTTTGCATTGAGAGTTTTCCAAGCCAAGCTTGCTCTGGACTGCAGGCTGACAACAAAAAGGACTTAAAATTTGGCTCAGAGTGTGGTGATTCTCTATAATCTCTCTCAATTAAGTGTAACACCCCACCTCAAGCATTTCCTGCTCTTTCTCTCACTTCCTGGAACCTTTGCTCTGGTTAGGGGATTCTGGCACTGCTCACCTTTCTTGGGGTCCTTGTGTGAACAAATTTCTAAGCTCTCCTAACATACCATAGCTATTTGAATGTATGGCTGCATTTTCCTGTAAGATTTTGAGAACAGAGATAATGTTATTAATTTTTGATCCATTAGCAACTAAAGCAGGTGTGTTCATCCTACAGCTTATGGGCCCCATGTGATGTCTGACAGCTAGTAATGTGGCCCCACACCAGGGTAAACTTGTAACATTATCATGTGATTCTAAGCCATGTTTTTCCTGATTTGATTATGAAGGGCTTAAGCACAGACTGCATAAATGACAACAGAACACTGTGAAGGGGAGGACACAGTGCAGAGCTAACTGTACCTCCTGCCTCCACCATGCAGTCAGTCCAGCGAATTCCTTTGTGTGTCAGATGTAATGTGCTTGTGTGATTTGGTGAGTAAAACACAATGATTATGATAATAATATTCAACCCACCTACATGTGTGTGCCTGTGAAGACAGGCATTTATTGTTATTAGAAAGACATAAGTTTTCATATTTAATTATTAAACTTGGGCTTGTTGTGTTATTTGATTTTTATGTTACAGTAAAAACTATTAAAAAGGAAGTTTTGTTACTCATCTACATGAACTATATTATATGTTAGATAATTCTTCACTCAGTGTGGCCTAGAGAAACCATGACATTGGACAACCACAACCTTGAGCATAGTCTGGTCCCTGGAATGTGCTCAGCAAATGCTGGCTGAGGAAGCCTGTGTGTTTCCAGAGACCTTCCTTTATACACTCTTTGTAGCACTCAGCATGATGCCTATTGATGACTTTACCTGTGACTCCTCTATGATGTTCCAGCAAATTGAGGTCCAAAATACAAATTTAGTGCCATTAAAACAATGCTTAGTACATTCTAGGTGTTAAATAAGTGCTGACTTTAGGAAAATTTGTAATATTATAGGTGCTTTTATATAATCCAGAGCTCAATCTAGAGTTAACATGCTACTAGCAAATTTCTTGGGTATAAGCACTGAGCTAGGCACATTGTATACTGCATACTTCTAGTCATCATTGCAGCTTTTAAGATGGATCCCTATTTTGCACATGAGGATACTATGCCTTATTGGGGGCAAGTGATTTCCTCCAATTAAAACATGCAGAAAGTGGAAGAGATAGGATGTAAACTCTAGTCAAAATATGTAATGGCCATGCATTTCATTATGTGGCTGCACAGACTCAGATGATCTGCTGCAGCCAGACCTTTGGCATAGCCCTTACCTTCTGTATCACCAGTTACCTTTCAGCATTTGAACCCCAGAGCAAAGGAAACATGCCTTTTTCCCATTTGCACTGAGTTCTCTTCACAGCCATCCCCAACTGTTCCATGATATGGCTAACCATTCACTTGACTGATTAAATACATTATTTACATTGTAGCTTTATTTATTTCTTGTTATTAAATTTTGTGTTACATCACAGAGTTAGAAAAATAGCTATTATTTGTGGCTAAGGATGAAGGTAGAAGGCCATGAGCACAGATGATGTTTTCTTATTAGAATAGAACTAGCAATAAACTACAAGGAGATACTTATAATTTAGTAAGGACAGAATTGGAATGCTACCAGCAGTAGGATATTTAGCATTTTAGCTTCTTTTAGAAAGGGCCAAAATATGGATGTCCTTAGTATAAACAAAGGCGAAAGCGTTAAATGGACATGTTCAAGGTCTTACATCAGGTAAATGGACAGTCAGAGTTTGAACTCATTTGGGATCCCAGGGCCTATACTGGGAAACACAGGTCAAACCTAGTTTGTGATGGACCTGGAAACTCCGAGTGAAGGAATAATGGGAAGGTTTTTGGAGAAAAGAAGAGGAAGCTCAGAATTATACATGGGAGCATTAGACTGCTTTGTGGTGGTCGTGGAGTGGGAAAGAGAGAAGAAACAGACAGAGGCAGAGGGAGAGTGAGAGTGAATGAATAGGGTGGTTTATGAGGAGACTGTGCAGGGGAGGGGCTGTTGCAGTTACCAGAGATATTTTTAGAAGAGATTTGCTTTTAGCACATTAAGGTTGATGACAAGACAAGTGGAAATTTCCAGAAGACAGTTAAGGTGGGAAGTGGAAAAGAGGTGCTCACCAGAGGTGGAAATTGGAAGTTGCTGTAGAAAGACTGCAAACATAGCCCTGCAAGTAAGTGGGGCACAAAAAGCGGGAGAATAACAAAGGGAACAAAAAGGCACAGGAATAAATTTAGAAATTTGGAATACTAGGGGCAGGAGAAGACAGGCAAAAGGTTGAACAGTGCAGTCCAGACCAGTGACTTGCTTGCCACAGGTTGTGAACGGGGACCATGCTTCCCTACAGTTAAAGCCGGACTTACTGATGGGGAAGTCCCCCCATTCTCCCAACATATTTGAGCTTGCCTAGCAAGATGCTACCTCACAAGTATCTTGGGAATTTTCTTTGTTCTCAAGCAATTTCTACCTTCCCACCAGATGTAAATGAGATGTGACTCCTTGCACTGTAATGCTTGATAACCAATTAATTTGCTTAAACCCCTATGACCTGAACTCTTTGTAACCAATGAAAAGAATGTAAAATGTCTGTAAGCCTGCCCTCTTCTGAGAGTATATCTTGCCCTGTTCTACCTCAAAGCGGGGGTCAGTCTCTTGGAGTATGAACTCAGGCTGACCCACTGGTGCTGGTTCTGAAAATAAAGCGTGCTTTTCACTTTGCCTCCGAGCCTCCCGGTATGCTTTCCATTCTCCTGGACTGCCAAGGAAAGCTATAGCATGGAACTGAATTTTCTGTTTCAGTTGGTCAAACACAGCAGACATGGTATCCCTCATACGGCATGAAAGTATGTTAGAACATGGTGGTGTGCAACTGTAATCCTAGCTACTCACAAGGCTGAGGTAGGATTTCTTCACCCAGGAGTTGGAGACCAGCCTAAACAACACAGTAGTCCTCACCTAAGATAAAACAAAACCACTTGATAAGTAGTTAAGGTGACAAGGGTATGAAGAAGCTAGATAGTGAGAGACCAGGGAACATGAGAGCAAGTTAACCTACTAGGCACTAGAACTAAGGGGTTGGAAACTGGGTTTGTGTAGCAGAAGGGGGTAGATAGGGATGGCTGCAGAGCTTGCACAAACATGTGGTTTTAAGGTACGTACAATGCTCTTGTATACACTCTGCTATCTGTCCAAACCTTCTTGGGTATCTCAAATGCACAAAAGCCTGGTATGAGTCTTGGAAGAAATTAAAGAACAGTGCAGGCTGGTCTGAGGAGGGGTAGAAAGGGATCCAACCCCAAAATAGGGATGCAGTGCATGGAATGGCCAGATGATGAATGGAAAATATCTGCAGAAACAGATGCTTAGTCCTTGGCCTGAAGAGAGAAACTTGTGAAACTTGGAGGAGGGCAATGTGGTCAGAGGTCACAGAATAGGGATAGAGCCAATTTCCTCTACATCTCATGGGACATGCAAGCTCCAGATGACATCTTAAGTACAACTGCATCTCAGATAACATGCTGTTATTCTTTTGGAATAAGCTAAATATGTTGGTGGATTTTACAAGAGTGAACATGGCTGAGGGAAGCCTTCAGTGAATTGGTTTGAAGGTTTAGTAAACTGGAGGCAGATAGCAGATCTTAGAGCAACATTACATAGACATAGTTTACATCAGCTATAATAAGGTAGGCTGTCCGTCTGTGAGTCACTGGTTTCAACTCTCTGCTAGAGACTCTGGGACTTTTCTGGTCTCTTTGCTCATGAGTAATTGTTTCCTAGAAAACTTTTTTCCAAGTCCCAAATGTTCCTCCTGAGCTAGAAGGATGTGACCTAATAGAGAAAGCTGCTGCAAAGTAAGGGGTCTGCAGCCTCAGACACCTGCTTTTTACTGCCTGTCATGAGTCACTGAGGGGCCTTGTGACCTTTGCTAAAGTCAGGCAGGAAGCTAGGCCCTGCACAGACTCCTGGCCAAGATAAGAATAGAAGATAAGGAGCTTGGCTGAGGCCGCTTCAGTTCTGTCTTTTTACCACTAAAACTGACCAGGTATTCCTCTTATTTATGTAAGTCACAGAAAGGGGTGTTGCATGTGTGCACACTTGCGTCTTTGAGCATTTTTGGCTTTCACTTGAAGAAGTATACAATAGATGAAATGTGTGAAAGTTCTAGCTGAAACTATTACAGATAGGCAACTTTATTAGACATCTTTTAGGCAGTTAGACAGGGGCAGCCCAGGAGGAGCCAACATGCAGGACAATCAAGACACATTCACTGAAGGCCAGAATTGTAAAAGGAGAGAAACTACACACCCTTGTGCTTCCCCTGGGGATAAATAGCAGTGATTGATATTCTAAAAAGGTACTGATCACCTGGGTGGGGGTCAAGGTCTTAACTCAGCCTCTCCAGGAAATATCCCTGACCCCCACCCTTACTGAAAATCCCTGTATGCTTGCTTTGCTACGTGACTTGCAAAATTGGACCACCATTATCTAAGTGACTATACTTGTAACCTTATTGGATGTTCATGGCTGTGGTCCACATCGTACCCATGTGGGTTTCACCCTATAAAACTTCTCTGTAAAGTGGTGTCTTTGGCTACCCACTCTGGGTATCACGTAAGTCATCTGATAGCCTGAAGCTGTCATGCTAGTAGGAAGCCCAGGCTGTATGGAGAGGCCTATGCTGGCTGATAGTCCCAGCCTTGGTTCCAGCAAATACCAGACATGGAAATGAAGATGCCCTTCAGTGACTCTAGTTCCTAGCCATCAAGTTTTTCTAACTGTGGTCCCAGACATGATGGAGCATAGATAAGCATGGAGTAAACTGTCTTCATTCTGCTTTGTCCAAATTTCTTACCTATAGAATCTGAGTGTCATAAAATAGCTGCTATATACCTAAAATAGTTGTTACATGCATTTTGGACTGATTTGTTACATGGAAATAGCAACTGGAATGGAAATGTAAACCAGGAGCCCTGTGTTCAGTGGAATCCTCCCAAGATGCTAGATATCTGAAATGCAAGTTTGAGTTCTCTAAAATCAAAGAATGAATTCTAAGAACAACAGAGATTAAGAGCAGGAAAAAGTTTATTGAAAGGTAGCTTCTGCCTATGAGGGACAGAAGGGGGATCAGAAAGCGGATTGCTCACCCCCCTCGCTTCTTTTTTTTGGTACCAGGAATCGAATTTGGGACCTTGTTCTTGCGAGGCAGGCAGCAGCATAACCACTGAGCTAAATCCTCAGCCCACCCATCTGGCTTCTTAAAGATGTTTTACCGAGCAAAGTCATGAGGAAAAGTGGGTTCAGGTGGGACAAAACTACAGTCAACTAATAAGATTACAAGTATAGTCCCTTAGGAAATATTGAACCAATGGGAAATCACAAGGTGGGACAAAACTCTGACCAGCCAATATGATTACAACAAGTATAGTCACTTAGGTAATATTGATTAAATGGCAATCAAATGGGGAAGCTAGTCAAGTAGCAAGAGCACATGACAAGGAACAAAGACTTCCCCAGAAGTAATGGGATAGGGAGGTTTTGGTCCCCACTCGAAGGTGATACATATTTAGAATATCAATCACTGCTATTCATCAGTAGGGGAAGTACGTGAATGCAGTACTTTTTCTCTTTTTACAATGCTGACCTTCAGTCAGTGTATCTGGATTGTCTTTCATATTGACTCCTGGAGGGCCAGCCTTGTCTAACTGCCTACAAGATATCTAATTAATTTAGCTTTCTACAATAATGTAGCCTATTAGGTACAAGCACTGCAGGAAAATGCAGAGATAAATACATCTCAGTTTCAGTACTGGTTGGGCCTCCAGCTCTGGAAGGAGAGCTATAGGTCCTAAAATTTAAGAAGTGCCCTAAATAATGAGGCAGATTTAAAGTGTTAGAAAAAATTCTAAGTGAGTTTTAAAACCCCTTTTAAAAATCTCAGGGATTTTAATACAAGTACAGCCCTAAACTGGATTTGGGAAGAGAGAGCTGAAGATAGAAGGGATATTTCTATGAATATCTACCACTGTAAGTTCCCCTGCCTAATTAAAGAACACAAATAGAGTAATAATTGATAGGTCTCCCACTACCTCAGCAGCTATTATGTATAGTAGCTGCCCTCTTCTTATGGTGCCTTGCCCCCTCCCCATGTGACATCATGCCAAGATGGTTGCTCCCACCAAAGAACAAACCCTTCTTCCCAGCACGCCCCTGTTCCCACCCAGAAAGTAACCTAATACTCGCTCACCTCCTACCACCTAGTGATGTCACAGGCTCCTCCATTCCCTAGTCACTACCTCACTCAACCTCGCCTCAGCCCCTACAAGCCCCACCCCAGTCTCTGTAAAAGACTCTCCCTGCCCTGGCCATATTGCTTTTGTCTCTGTTCAGAGACAGCCTGGCAGATCTGTTCCCCTAATAAAGGCTTGTTGTGGCCTGGTCTGGTCTTGGTTTCTGGCCCTTTTACCTGACAATAATAACCTGTATTGCTGGCTCTATTTAAAGCAATTAGTGTCTTGGATAAATTTATTTTACTTTCTTGTACATGTAAAAAATAGGATTCTAAACATTTTTAAACAACTTTGAAAAAGGAATACAACTTTGTCTTACAATTGATCACTAGTGTGGTCAGTGCTATAAAGATTATCACTGTTTTTATTTAATATATTGTTGGAGACCAGAGGAGAATTACGGCCTAATTGGCCTCCTCTGTGAGCACAAAGGAGAAAGGCTGCACTCAGGGGGTGATTGGATATTGCATATTAGGGAAATGTTAAGACAATTGAGGTTAGTTAAGTTTACCAGAGTATGTACTAATGGATATTGGGAACCAGATGAATCTCATGTTACTTTGATTGTTTGGGCTTGTGTTTGGGTGAATAAAGGCAAGATGAGCCAGAGGCTAGGGGCTCTTCTGTCTACTAGAGGCGAGAGCCCTCTGGCTGCCCACATATTAATCTGACTCCATGTCTCTATGTTGTATCATGGTTGGTGGTGTCCTCCCAGCCCCATCAGGGAGAACAAAGTAGCTAGCCTAGGTCCCAGAACAAGGCCAACGCTCCCAAGGCTGGCCCACACTGTACGGTTTTGGAATCAAGTTTTAGATATTTTTGATGCAAATTCTTGATCAGATTTATGATTAAAGCACTCAACAGTAACTAGCAGTTTCTGATTTAGAGAGTTACAATAACTAGCTGGTTTACTATACATTACTCTAGATTTGGTTGTTTTAATGTTGGCAGAATTTGAAGAAATCTTTCTGAATTTTAGAAAATGCATTATTAGGAGGCTGCCTGCAAAGCACATCACAGGTCGCCCCCCCCCCCCGCCCCCTGGCCTTATTTAGTATAAATCAGGAATTTAATCCCACTGGCATTGTTCACATTTCTATTTGGCATAAATTCAGTTTCTTTTAAAGGTTACCTGGATTTAACAAGTATTTGTGTAGCTAAATGTTTATAGTTTTGACTGAAGCTGAATCTCTAGTTTTCAATTTCACAGTATGAACTCATTTAAAATACTTCCTCTCTAAAGTAAAGGATGTCTACCTCCTGTCTTTGTTTCTCGATGCATAAAACAAGTAAATCCGTTAGCATGGCTGTATTGTTAAGGCTTAGACTGTGACTACCAGGAAAGTTTATGAGTCATACCACCACCAGAGGCTAGAATGTGTGGAGAGTTTAAGAAAGAATAAATTCTTCTAATTTTGAACAAACTGACTTCCTGTTAGGGTCACAGAAAGGCCCTGCCCCCATGAAAACAAAAGTTGGTTTTCATTTAAAGATCATTGTTGTACATATCCTTTCAAACTTTTGTTGGGACTGGCTACTCTGGAAAGTAGTTTTCATAAAGAAATTTAAACCACTAGTTTAAATTTAAATCATTAGTTTATACAAATAACTCAATAGGCACAAATGGAACTCATCTGTTTTATAAACTCTTCAATATTTATTCCTCAGTTGCACAATGAATACATCCTTATGTTTTTGCATTGGCTTTTAATTAGGTTTGAACTGACCCAGTTTAAGATGATCAAAGATATCCAAATGATATAATTTTAACAAAATTATCACACATGGTCTACACAAAACTATAATAGAATTCCAAAAATCTGCACAGTTCAAAGTGAGGAAATGTTACAATTTTGTCATACCAGAATCACTTCTGGGGAGTTTTTTGTATTAGAACCATGGAGGAAATATAAAATGCAAAACTTTCGTATTGCTTCTTATTTGTCACTTTTCTCAAGGTCTATCTTACCTGGGACTTGGAATGTAGCTCAATGCTAGAGTGATTGCCTAGCATACTTGAGGTCCTGACTTTGGTCTCTAGTACAACAAAACAAAGGAAAATGACCAAAAAAACCAAACACCAAACACTTTATAAAAAAAATGGTACATGTCCAGGTGTTCAAACTTTTTTTTGAGTTGAAATAAAATATTCCTTGAAGGATTAAAACAATAAAGGCTATCTTCTACTCACTCCCAAACTTCAATAATAGAATTCATAAATCAAACTAGTTAGAATGACCAACTGGCTTTAGATATTTGATAAACTATTGTGTCTAGTATCTTTTATGCAAACTACTCAAGCTCAGAAAGTACTCATACTTTTGCCATGTCTGATCATATGAATGTTTATTTGTACCTGTGTTCAAATACCATACCTAAAGTATAACCTGTATTCATAGACCTGTACACCAGGAAATAATGTGGCTCATGAACAGCTTCTGTTTTCCTATTTGATGTTTAGGATGACATTCAAACTTACATTCAGAAGTATGTAGGGCTTAAGCTATGAGTTTAAGTACCTGAGTCTCATGAGTCTCATGAGTTAATTTTGGCAACTTCCATCTTATACATTTACTTCTTCTCCCAACATAATACTTACCTTATATCTTGCTAGTCAACAACAGCAAATATCTGAAGCCATTTATTTATCTCAATATTCCATACAAATCAAAGGGCCAGGAGATGGAACAGTGGAGGGCAGCAGTGGGCAGTCTTTTTCTTCTGTGCACAATGCACTGAATTCACCATGTCTTGAATCTATTGTGTTCCCAGCTCTTGTCTCCAGAATTTCTCCAGAGCTCTCACTCAGTCTCTCCTCTTTTTAATATACACATTCACACGGTCTCTCCCCCACATTCACCATCCTTGCTCATTTCAATTGCCCTTCTCCAGAATTATTAGTAATAAAAAAAACCTAAACACACACACACAAAATGCATAGTGACAATTTAGCTTTGAGTTACCAGTCACAATTTTCTTATGTGTAATTGGTACATTAAATTTTCTTATAGAGGGCTTCCCTAAGACTAGAGTGAATGTGGTTCATTAGGGGAGGCCTCCTATCTCTGCAGAACCATTCTGATTCCTTTCAGTAACCACTATCATTATTGTAAGAGTATTTACTGCAAGCTGAGCTGGACAGACATTGTACAATTTGACCTGGCAAATGCACAAAAACTGCACTGCAAATTATATATTACAGCATTAATTAGCCAAATAAAACTCCAGGGGCATCTTAGGTAGAGGCAGTGCAGTGAATTAAGGAAGGAAATAGTCACAATTACAGAAACCAGCTCAGCACAAAGTGAAAGAATGCAGTCCATTTCCTGCAGAAAACAGGGAGCGTTAGTAATAGTTTAAGAAACGCAAAAATAAACATGACTTGTATAGTAAGTAAGAAAGGGACAAATCTCAATGGTAAGTTGTAAAAAAAAGACTTTATTTGTTGTTTTCTGTTCCTATGTACTACATAGCCAAATAATATTAAGACATTTTATCATGACTATACACTATGACAAATAAACTTTCAAGCCTTTTCTTGACAGCCTTAGAGGTTTTGTCAGCATTTGACACAATGTGAACTCGTACAATGAGTAAACAAACAGTGCCAAAAGGAAAACTGAGTGGGTACATATGGCATGAAGTTTCAACCCCAATAAAAAGAAGCAGAGTAAGGTGGGAGAGAAAGATTAAAAACCATGCACAGGAAGTGTTCTCCGACATATTCAAGAATTTAAGTTGTCCAAAGTTATATAACCCTTGTCAAGATCTTCTGATTAAAAAAAAAATTCCTTGAAGCAGGGGGAGACTCTCCTTTAATTCCCCCCAAATGAAGGCAAAGATGCTATCTTATCAGTCAGTGAATACCACTGGAAAGATGGAACATGAAGGCTGGCATAAAGCTATCAGAACCATGACACTAGGCCTGAATCTGAAAAACCACAACAGGTTTGATTCTAGTTAAGACTATCCAAGCTTTCTTAGCATTTTTCAAAATAGATAAGAAGAGACAAAGTTAGGTGTGGTGGCACATGCTTGTAATCATAGCACTTTGGGAGGCTGAGGCAAGAGGGTAGAACATTTGAGCTCAGCCTGGGCAACTTAGAAACTTAATGAGACCTTGTGTCAAAAAAAAAAAACAAAACAAAAAAGGGCCAGAGATTTAGCTCAGTGGTGCTGCTGCCTGTCTCACAAGTACAAGGTCCTGAGTTTGATCCCTGGTATCAAAAAAAAAAAAAAAAAAAAAAAAAAAAAGCTGAGATATAGCTTACTGCAAAGGCCCGTGGTTCAATCCCCAGTACTGAAAAAATTCTGAGAAAATTCTATATACTCTTCAGTCTTCTCACAAATACTTACGTTGTTTTGCTAATTTGAGATTAGTAGAGAACCCTGTCCTGAGTTATTGAGCTCCTAACCCAAATGTGGAATGTTTGAATAGCATTATCACATTCAGGATTCATAGGAGAATTAATTGAATCTTAATTTGCTCTCTAAAACCAAATTTGAATTATATTGACATTTACCTTATCTGTTCACTGCTAAGTACTGCTGACAGTTTTCCTTGTGATGGATCATGAATATTCACTATTTAAGATATCATTACTGTTGATCAGGTATTTGGTATGAACTTACATCAGAGATAATCTACTTAAAGAATACTTTTCTTACAGTAGAAAATAGCAAAAAACAGCAAAATTCCTCTTCAGAGAAATGTTAATGAAACAAAGATTTTGTTTTCTCTTTTTTAATATCAGAAATCATAAACTAGCATATTATAAGAATACATATGGTGTTTTTATATTTACACAGAAATTTCTCATAAATCCTGTAGAGGTTGTAGAAGTAGAGCTAGCTGTTCCTTTTTAGCAAGAGCACTTGTAAAACAAAGAATGTGATTAGGTAACTATCCTTATACAGTGAGTTGATCAGTTAAAGAACTTTAGAAAAGTCAGCAGTTCATTTACCTGAGTTTCCCATTGAATCGAACAAAAGCTTATAAAATTAAAAAGGGCTAGAGTCAGAAAATTTAGATTAAAAAGTTAATTTTGAGACTTTTGAATTGCTATAAAACCTAATAGAAAGATATTTCTTCTTAGTTAAAACATAAAGTCATAGAATTATATCGACTTGATGTTATTTACATCTTCAGTTGGAAGTCAGCTTGTGAAGACATTAAGAAAACAAATCAAATTCTTTTGGAATTTTGAGTAAGTGATAAAGGAGAATTATCAGTGACCTATTTCAGTTATGAATTCAGATGAGATTACTAGTTAATACCAGATAAAGAGCAGCATAAATGTGACTTTTAACCTGAATAGATCCCTTTTTAAGGGTGACATATTGAATAACTATAAATTTTAATCTAGAAAAAGAGTTTAGCCAGTGTTTTGCTATCTAAGCTTACTAAGCTGTCTAAGCTTACTTGTTCATACTCAGGCTCCCAATATTGTAGAACTGAATATTTTTATCATATAAGAACTATAATCAAGTAACTACTTAAAACTATTATAATTTCGGGCCAAGGATTTAGCTCAGTGATGCGGCTGCCTGCCTCCCGAGGGCAAGGTCCTGAGTTTGATCTCCAGTATCAAAAAGGGCCCCCGCCCCCCAAACAAAATGAAAAACAAAACTATTATAGTTTCAACACCAGGTCTATTTAAATAAGCTATACAAAATCGTCAACTTTAACACAGAACAAAAAAATATGAAGCATTGTGATCTACATGATTGGATTAGACAAATGAAATAGATCTCTCTTCATAATCCTTCACCCCATCATGAAGATTTAGTTTTAAAACACAACTGAGGCACATGTATCTGCCAACCAGTTCCCATACTTGCCTTCTGTGTACAACTCAAAGTAGCATTGTGCAAATTCATTAGGATCAAGAAACACTTTCGCTATGCATGTGCTCTACCACTGAGCTATATTTCCAGCCTCAAGAAGCAATATTTTAAAACAGCATTTTGACTCCAAATCATCTTCTTACTTTCTTTTACTGTTACATTATAAAACTTTCTAGGTCAGTCAGTGAAGTATTTGGCCCAAATATCATACTCTGTTGGATTTTTAAGTACAAAAGGTAAATAAAAGCTCTGCTGATCATCAGGCAAAAATTATTGCTAAGTGACACCACTTAGAAGTTTTTTTATATTTTTAAGAAAGTAACAATCATTTCAGATGAGAAATATATTGTCAGAAAGCAGAGTTCCCGTGCTTGTATCACTAGTACACAGCAAGAGAGGGGTTGTAGAAAATCGATTGATATATATATATATGTGTATTATTTTGTATAACAGGCAGAATTTGAATGCCATGGTGCCCTGAGGAAGGGATAGGTCCTGAATACACCAGCTCTTTAACAGAGTGCTTTAGTAGTGAAATTTTTTCCATCTGATGCATCCACATATCAGGATATCAAAGATGATTAAATTACTCCCAAAACAGGCTTCTAATTCTATGCTTTTTAAATTTAATTACCTACTAGAATACTAAAATAAATCTAATTTCTCTAAGGTTGTCCACCAGTACCACATAGCAGTACTGAGATTAAAAAAAAAAAGCTTCTGTAGTTTATAAGTGATACTTTAAAAAATGTTGGTAAAAATGCAAATCAGCTAAATTATAAATGACCAATTCAAGCATGCCAACCACCAAAGATCGCTTTCTTTACCCATCTGCAAACTCCTTGCCTAAGGATAATTACAACTATTTGATATACGAAATTATGCAATTTAGGGTTCTGTTGGAGAAAGGTAAAAAATTTTAACATAATACTCTGTGAGTATGCACTTATGTGAGTTTATACTCTAAAGAACATTCTTCTGTAGAAAGACTTGGTCAAAGAAGGCAACTGATATTAAAAAACAATTAGCACAGATTTGTTGGTACATACATGATGAAAACAATTGCAAGTACCATGTACAGGTGTAAACAAGCTAAAAATGACCTTGGCAAAAATATCTTCATCAATTTACAATATGCCAAATGCATGCAACTTATAATTCCCTCCCTTTCACAACAATAAACTGAAAAAATAAAACCAAAAAAAAAGACGGAACCATCTGTTTCTGTAAGTAGAAAATAATAATAGATCCATTAGGTTCCAAGACAAATAAAACTTTAAAATATTAATATTGAAAAAATACAATTAAATTTTTATTAAAAATACATAGTCCTCACTCAATCTTTGTGTACATTTTGTTTTGTGTGAAAAAGAAAAAAAATGAAATAGGAAAGGTATTAAGACTAACCTAATTATTTATACTGTATTTGGTAGAAGCATGTTTCAGTCAAACTTTGATGAAAAGTAAAGTTATTCTGCTTTCATTTGCTCCCGGACATCAGAGGGCAAAGTTTCAAAGAGAGTGTCTTCTACAACTAAACCAGCTCGCTTCAGAGCCCGGCAGTCACCCAGTTCAGGAGGGAGGATTTCAAAGTGATTCCCTTTGACATCCAAGTAGGAAAGAAATAGTAAATTTCCAATTTTCGGTGAGAGTACTGATAGACTATTTTTTCCAATCTTCAAAGTCTTAAGTTTCTTGCAGAAGTAAAGTTCATCTGGAAGGCTTTCCACTTTGTTACAAGTGATGGAAAAATACTGTAAACTTTGTAAAACTCCGACTTCAGGTGGGATGAATCGGATATCATTGTAGGATAAATCCAAGTATCGGATTTTGTTGCATAGGAAGAGGTGGGAAGGCAGCACCTCTATTTTATTGTGACTAAAGGACAGTCGTTCCAGGCTGGTGAGTTTCTTTATATGCTCTGGGATGTAGGTGATGCTGTTATGCCACAGTTTTAGCACTGTCAACTTCCTCAAATGCTGGAAGCTCACGATTTCTTCTATAGATTTCAGGTTGTTTTCTTTCAGGTCCAGTTCCTGGAGGCTAAGCAGGCTGAACACAGCATGAGGAATGCGCTCCAGATCACAGTGGACCAGTTCCAGCTCTGTCAGATTGGTCATCTTCTTTAAATTGTTGATCATCACCAGCTTGGTGCCATCGTTATGTATGCACATCTTCTGGAGATGGCTGGCAACATCCACCACCGCCTGAGGGATTTTGGAAACATTGCTTTTGATAGAGAGAATTTTAAGGCTTTTGAGATCCCGCAGAGACTCGAGGGTGACATTTTTGGAAATATCATGACTTAGAGAGCCAACTAGGTAAAGCTCTTCCAGATTCCGCAGCCCATACATCCATGGGGGCAGCTCCCTCATGTCATCAAACTTGACACTCAGGACTTTGAGGTTTTCCTTCAGGAAAGAGAGAGCTGCACTGTGGATTTTGACAGAGCACTGGTGTAGAGAGAGCTCCTGGAGATTGTCTAGCTGTGCAATGGTGGCTGGTATCATTACATTCTTAATGATTTCAAGTTTTAGAGATTGCAACTCTGTGATTTCAAAAACAGTGTCTGGAAGGCCAGAAAGCATGATTAGAGGCAATTCCAGTCTATTATGGGCATTTGTCTGCAGTTTCTGCCTCAGTTTATCAGGAGTCCACTCATTATTTAAGTTTAGCTGTTTTAGTTTGTTTTCACTGACTTCAGACAGGAACACTGCAAATCTCTTGGAATAAAGAGGATCATACTGATCGATCATATGAAGCATAAAAGCAAAGTCATTTTTCACATCTGGAATATCATCGATTCCAGTCTCCTGCCGGACATACTCAAAAGAATATTCCCTTAGAGAGCGGTAGAATAGCCAATATAAGGTATAAAGGCATGTCAATCCATAGATACTTACAAAGCACAAGTAGCAAAAGGAGAGTTTTGAGAACAAGTGTGCCATGGTATGATTGCAAGAAAAGTTTTTATATCCAGTCATGTCCTGAATGTCAACATTACAATCCACTGTAAATTGGACTTTGGAAACCAGAGCACTATTATATGCAATGATGATGAGGAATTTGATAACCTTGAGTACAGTCTGGCGAACATACATAGCATAGAGTATATCACCTTCTTCCACATGTAGCCTGAACTTCTTTACCTTCTCAAATAAGGCTTTTGCTTGCTCACCTTCCTTTTTATCTAGAGCCCCTGCTGTAGATTTGTCAACCACAAACTTCTCAGGAATTGACTTCAGAGACTGAGAGTTGACCAGGCTGCCCTCTGGACCAGACTGAGTGGTATTGGACCTGTTCATATTGTTCTTCCTGTTGTCCTTTTCTTCTGAGTCCTCCCCAGATACTTCAGATAAAGCCCGTGTTGTCCAGGGAGAGTCAAAACATTTTCCCAGGATGGAGATGAAATGTTCTATTTTGGAGCTGGATCCAGGGAATTTGAACCAAAAGTTACTGCAGAGCATGAAGACCAAAGTATGGATGAGCACAAGGTAGGGGAAATACTTGGCATACCAGTGGAGGGCTCGTTCATAACACATCTGGTTTATGAAACTGTACTGCTGAAGATCCAGATCTGTTTTCAATCCTTTCATTTCCACAGGGGCAGGGTTGGTAGGAGATGGTTTGGGTAGAGGCAACGGGGTGGTACTGGCAACTGCTTGAGAGACATTTGAAACAGATGAGTGGTTCTGAGCAGGCTGCACTCTTTTTGGAAGGCAGATTATCTTGTCTTGCATGACCTGAAACACAGAATTAATATTTTCAAATTATATTACTCAAAGCTTTCATAATGTCATTACTGTAAAGAAAGCAGCAATAACAGCCAATAAATGTCCATTTCCTCTGCCTGGAGAATATAATGTTCAGTTCCAGCACCAAGATTTTATTCTTAGCTCCTATGTTGAAAAAATGAAGTATCTGACTTTGTTCATCACCTCTAAATTATGACATGAAACAGCAGCTTTGTCAGGTCATACAAGTCAAAACAAAGCGAATAATTAGCGAACATTCACTTTCTTAAAAATTTGCATTTCTTCTCTAACCAGAGACTGAGAGAATCAATGATTAGTCTAGAAAGTGCATTCCCAATCAGACTCAATTCTGACTTGCATAGCTTTTGGTGTTCTATTGGTTTTTACAGGTGCAGTAAAAGGATTAGAAAATAGAAATATGAAAAATTCCTATTATTTCTCCTTTTCTTTCTACCCATATCTTGGACTATATGCATAGATTAATATGAATGGCTTTAATATAGTGGGAATTTGGCTAAGCTTTCATTAAAAACCATTTCTCCAAAGAGAGGTGAAATAATACGTAAGTATTCAACAGTAAAACAATTAGGTCTAAATTTGCTAGCTTTAGTACAATATTGAGAACTTCTCTCCATCTATCAATGTTTAGTGTGTTGAAAAGAATACTATGCTGTAAAAATGTCAAGCCATTTCATAAGATTATAATTTGAGAAAGGGAGAATGTACTATTTTTGAAGTTGAGATAGGATAAGGCAGTATACACCTTGCATCAACTTGGAGGAATAAGTGGGACAATGTGAACAATAAGCAAACAGTTCAAAGTGAGAATAATGACCAAGGATTATACAACAATGAGACGTGTATTTAATTCAGAGAAAGTCCATTGTACTACAAAAAGATCAACTGGCTGGAAATCCACATTGTTTGGTGATTCTGCAAGAGCAAAATGTTTAGTGATATTGCCACATCAGAACTCTTTACTTTGATTATAGAAGTGGAAAGAAACAGAACTCAATGGAAAACAGACCTCTATGGCATGGTATGTGACCACAAGTTGGTGCCAAGGGAAATAACAGCCCATGAGACAAAAACACAAAGTTGACAATGGAGTGAATGAACCACACAGCATTTGGTGAAGTAGGAGATCACCAGTATATATTTTTTGAGAAAGTGAATGAACCCAGAACTGCTTCTGGTCCTTGCAGTTCAGGGCTGTAAGGGTCTGTGTGTGACACCTTTCCTGGGGGTGAAGATGATGATGACAGTGATGACAACAGCAAACTTATGTTGTGCTCAATATGTAACTGTCCCTCTTCTCATAATGCAATGACTATTAATTCTTTTGTCACCTTACTCTGATGAATCAGGTACTCTTATTATTCCGACTGTTCTCTGTAAGATAAGGAAAGTGAAGCATGGACTCAGGTTAAGTAACTTACGTAATGCTATCTAGTCTAGGGCTTATTTTATTTAATTAAATTTCTAGGATTAAACAAAAGGATCCAAATTTGATTTTATCCTAAATAACAATTTATCATATACAAATATTTCACATTTTAGAGACAAAGTTTACTTCTTCCCAAATCTTATGCATATAACAAGAAATGAGGCTAGACGAAGAGAGATGTTTCACTACCCAGTTTATAATACTGTTCTGGAAAGCAAAGCAAAGGGCAACCACTGACAATTTAAATCAAAAGAAAGCAAGGAAGAATAATAAGTATGATTACATTTATTTTTTTAGTTACCTTTTTGTTTTATTGAAGGTGGTTTTCAAAGAGTAGAAGTTTTTAATTTTAATGACATCCAATTTATCACTTAAAACTGAAACTTAGCTCCAGTTTGTAATCTGTCTGTTACTCCCTTTCGATGTTTAAAACTTGCAAAATTGGGGTAAAGTCCAGGAAAATTTTACATGAGTCTAAGAATATGGCAGCCACTTTTGCTCATATTAATAGCTATCATTTAGATGGTGTATATCATATATTACACATTATGTTAAATATAAAACATAGTATTTAATATAATTCTTATAAAAAGCCTTGCTGAAGAGGAAACTGGGATTTAGAATAATAAAGTAACTAGACTAAGGGCATCCATATACTGTCAATGGCAGGGATAGAAGTTCTTCTTGGCACCTCATCAAATCCTGCCTCATCAGCATGACCTGGTGCATGGCAAGCAGCCTCCATCTCCATCTCCAGCTTCTCATGAGCTTCCTTGATGTTCTTTGCACTTGATGCTGCTCCTGCTCTCCGTCTCAATGAGTCCCCTCCAGTGCATGGCATGCTCATATTCAAAGGCTGTGCAAATCTAGGTGCCTGCTCTCACTCCTTCTGAAATTGCTGGTTGTCTATAGCCAGCTTCTCTGGAAGTCCCTCTTTATCATCTACCTGGTCCATGGATTTCACAGTCACAGGCCGAGGAAATGTGGTTAGCAGGAAAGGCCTGTCACTGCATTTGTTCAGAACTTTCTGCACAGCTGGCTTCCCTGAGAGCCCAATAATGCCTTTTCCCTTTTCCTGAGACTTCCTCAATCATCCACAATGACTACAGCCCTCTCCACCTGGCCAAACACAGAAAAGGATTCTTCCAGCAGTTCTTTGATATGTACTGAGGAAGGTTTTGGACTGTAAGGGATGTGCTATGACAGGCAAAGCGGACATGCAGTTGTTCTCCAGAGTGGCATATTGTCCAGCTCTACTTTGGCAATCTCAGCAAGGGTTCGTGTGTCCAAGTGGCTAAAGCCAAAGCCTTTTTCCTTAAGAATGAAAACTTCTGCTTTCCAGTATTTCTCAAATAGTTTCTTCATTTATTCCTCAGTGATGTCAGGGGGAAGATTGCCCACAAAAAGATGTCTACATTGGGTAAATGTCTTCTCTCCTGGTTTCCTAAAATTCTTCAGGTCAATAGTCAAACTCCCATTTTGGCTGCTGGCCTGTTGCCCATTTGCAGGTATTGGTGGTAGTGGTGGCTGCTGCTGGTGATGCTGGTGATGCTTCATTGGAGTATGGTTCTGCTTCTCCAAGTTAATGGTTTTATTGCTCTGCATTTTCTGCATTTTTACATGCCAACACTGACAGTTTTCTCCTCAGAGTGACAACCCATTACATTATTTACTTAATTCTTGCCATAATTTTTTGTAGGTTCTCTTTTAGTTGTTTGCTGTTGGGTTTCTTCAGTCTACTGGTTTCATGGCCGTCAGGAGGCAGGTGCAATAGCAGCAGCAGCTTTCTGCCATCTGGATTATAGCCACAGTGTTTTGTTTCATTTTTAACTTTCATAGATTAATGACTGATATTTGATTCCCTTATTTCCTATCAAGGCAGAGGAGGTAATTCTCTGAGAGGTCAGATTCATGGTGTTCTAAAGGTTATTTGTGGATCTCAGCTTATAAGCAAATCTTCTGGCTCTTCTAGTGATTCTGTTGTTGCAAGGTTGAGAGAAAATCACAATCTTTCTGTTACATTCCAGGGTTTCTCAAAATGATGTGTGATTACATTTATAAGGCTCAGTGACTACAGAGAGATCAGAATTGAAGAGCAGCTTCAAACATTTTTATCACTTACCAATATCAGACTGGATAACCACCCAGTATATGTATGTCTATTTATATTTAAATTCATATATCAATTAATATGTCAAATATTGGTAAAGCCTAGCTTCTTTCTCATTAAGTTTAAAATATAGGGCCGGGTATTTAGCTCAGTGGTTCCTCCGCCTACCTTGCAAGCTAAGGACCCGAGTTCGATCCCTGGTACCAAAAAAAAAAACAAAAAAAAGGTTTAAAATATATATAAATGAAAATTTGCATTTTTGTCTCACATTTCAATGAAGCATGCTTCTTTTTTTTTTTGAAACATGTTTCTTATTTTTGGAGGTCAAACACCCTACTTTGGAACTTTCTGGAAAATAGGAGGAAAATGGCTAGACACATGCCAGAATATCTCATATTTATCTTGAGATATAAAGAGACTTAAAAATTAAGAAATTTAGGGTCTTAATGCTTTCCTATTTTTGATCTTATTTAATTCTCCAATAATCTGTGAAGTAGAAAGAGGGTAGAGGCCAGAGACCAGGAGGGAAATGGAAAGTACTTCCCTGAGCACATTCTCCAAAAGTGACACCTCTGAGCTAATATGTTACGATAACATTGTTAATAATGTGATGAAAACAGAAGAATCAGTGTAAAAGCAAGACTAGTTAGGAGGCAAAAAGGCAGGTACCTTCTTAAGGTGCTAAATCCCTGCCAAGCAATCAGGCAAATTCCGTCCCCATCCCTCCTGCATGTTTGTTTCTAATGGTGGATCCTGTAGGCCTTCTTGGCTGTGGTACAGGATTTTAGGTCATGCCCTGCACCATGGTGCCAAGCTGAGGGGCAAGTGTGGGCTAAACTCTAGTTTGTGTTCCCTTTGCTTAGTTGCACATACCTAGAACTATGCCTGCATAATGGAGTGCTTTTAATATTTTGCACAAAGGCAGCTGATTGGTTGAGGAGGTAGGTCACATTCTCCCCATTTTTTTTTTTTCTGATACCTGGGATTGAACTCAGAACCTTGCGCTTGCCAGTCAGGTGGGGCACCACTGAGCTAAATCCCTGGCCCTTACATTCTCCCTGTTCTACAGAAAAAGAACTTGACCAAGGTTCAGAAGACTTAAGTGACATGCACAAATCGATACAGCTAGAAATGGCACAACAGAAATTTAAAGCTGTGTTTTGCATAGCATTCTCCCACCACTCCACAGTCTTCTCGTCTTGCTAACCGTCAATTATGACAGCTTTACAGCAATATGGAGACAAGTTGCCAGAAGCTCCTTTCAGTGTTCTGATTTTATATTTTTCTTTCAGATTTTATGAAGATACAAGTTTTGTAATATGCCTGCTCAAATCCCAGGAAAATGAAGACTATTTTCCCAAAGAGCACTGAGTACAAAAGAAATATTGGAATTTAGTCACTAAGAATAGCAACGGAGGGAACACATCCTCTGAAAACTCCTGCCGGAGCAGCTCCCAGTAGGAGGCCAAAAGAATGGCCAGGGCTGGTTGGCCAACCCAGAACTAAGAAAAGGAACAGCTACCATGTGAGGGAGCCCAGCAATCAACAGTACAAAGACTTACATAGTAAAACAGTTACAAGACAGAGGAAGTCAGTTTCCCCTCATATTTTGTAGAAACAGTATTTCTGAACACTGTAATACTAGGAGGGCCTGGGGGAAGGGTCAGTATTTTCAAAAGTATGTTCAAATTGAGAAAGAGTCAGGAAAAATAGTAAAGCAGACAAGTTTCCTAAAAAGAAAAAGTGCAAGAGTGGGGAGGAGAGATAAAGGGAGTTTCTGTTGTCTCTGAAAATAATGGCATCCTGGACCAGGGATTTAACTCAGTGGTTCCGGCGCCTGCCTTGCAAGCGCAAGGTGCCGAGTTCAATCCCCGGTACCAAAAAAAAAAAAAAAAAAGAAAAAAGAAAAAAGAAAATAATAGCATCCTGTGAAACTTGAAAGTTTTTGCTTCGCCTTTTCTGTTCTTTAAAGAAGTTTGTGCAGTTAAACCTACACTGCCCTTTTTTTCCTTTATCCACTGATGTAAAAATTAGAATGCAAAACAAACCTTAAAGAAAGCTGTGCAACAAATTTCAAGAGAATAATTATAGGGTTTGGGCTGCTGGTGTAGGACTAAGGGAGAATGCTTGGGAGATGGGCAGGAAGAAAGTCCCCAACTACGTCCAGTTTTACGGAACCTTGCCTGAAGCTTAGATCCTTACCATGGTCACAACTGGAGGAGTCCTACCATCCTCTTCTTGGGACAAACTCAGGCTGCTTTTGGAGGAAAAGACTTGAGTACAGAGCTACATACATAGTATATTTGTGTAAGGTGAAGGAGAGGAGGGGAAGAAATGTGTGTGGTGTCAGGAAGGGGTACTAAAAAGCAAAATTCCCCGGTACCAACAAAACAAAACTTCAAATAAACAAAAAAACAACTAAAAAGCAAAATTAATAAGAGAACCTGATCCGAAGTACATCACCGTGAGAAAAATTAATATCCTAAAAGCTGATATGAAAATTCTTCTTAGGGCCTGGTGGTGTATGACTGTAATCCCAGCACTTGGGAGACTGAGTTCAAGGTGAGCCTGGGCTACATAGTGAATTCCAAAGCCTGCTTGGACTGCATAGCAAGATCTTGTCTCTAAAAACCAATAGAAAAAATAAATCTGAAATCATCTATGTTAAGAAAAATAGGTAAGCGTGGGAATGAAGAGAGGGATACAGAAGAAGGCGAATCACCAATAGTAAGGGTCAGGTAAAAGCCCAGGTCAAAGAGATGGTTAAACTGCCTCCTGTCCACTGGAGGAACAGGCTTGGCTATATAGGAATGGTAAGCCAGCAGAGCCAAGGAGACTAAAAGTGAAGAACACATAACAGATGGCTGGAGTATGCACTCCTTATTTATTTTTTTCATTGTTTACTTCTTTCAGAATTAAAAACAAATTATTGGTACGTTTGCAGTACATTATGATTATATTCCTTGTGGGGGGTTGGCACATGTGCATAATACATCTTTTTTTTTTTAACCCTCTTTCTTTCTTTTCTCTCCTCTCCCTCCATCCCAGGGTCTCCTTCCCTTTTGCAAAAGATCATTCTATTTCCTATTAGCTATCTTTCATTTTGCTCTTTATTTATATTTTAGGTTTATCATATAAGAGAAATCATGCAGTATTTTTATGTGAGATGCAATAACTTTTCAATCTTTTCCAAATCTTTAGTAAAATCTGCTATGTGCACGTACACACACCACATCTTTTATGTGTGAATATTGTAGAAACCGTGGCAAATTTCATGTTTGAATTGTATAGAAAGGAAAACTGCTCAGGATGGCTAAAAAAATCTATTATCTAAATTATTTCCATGGAAGAAGAAACTGGGACCCCAAGGAGTGAACCCTTCCCATGAGTGTGCCTAAACTGTGAGAGGGTACTTGACTAGGGTTTGATTCAATATTCTGTAGATCTTTAGGAACAGCTGATAGCTAGTTTACAAAAGTAAAAGGCCTCACAATTAAAGCTCTTAGAGGAAAACAGTGTACATGTAAAATTGATCTACGACTGTGATAATATCTATGTAGTATTTCTGAAAAAGATATCCAAGGACTGGATGAAATGGACTCACTAAAATTTGGATTCATGAAAGCTTATCAGTAAATACTGATGTTCAGAAAACATAACAGCTATTTTTGAAAAGAAAAAAAAAGTATCTAGAGGATCCTTCCTCAAATTTAAAGTCAATGAAACAGCCTGAGTTTCTTGTTTTGCTTTCTACAGGCTGGGGTTTTCAAGAGAAATTTAATATAAAAATTCAAATTTCCTTTAAAAAAGAAACAATCTCCCTTCATCTGTCCAAAATACCACTCAAATCTAGGAAAAGAGATATAAAATATATGTAATTGTTAACTGTCAAATTTAGACCATCAGAAGATGCATTTTAAAGAGCAGTATGTAAATACTTTATTCCATTCTAAAATATTCTGAATAGTTAGATGTAAACAGTCAATGTGAAATCATTAATAAACATTAATGGTGGCTCCATCTTTAACTGTGTGATATATCTTTGGTGGTGGCTGAGTTTCAGCCTTTTCTTCTGATAAACTAAATATGGGAGCCATTGTTTGGACAGAGCTCTAACAGTGCCAGACCAAAGCAGCAAAATGGAGTCACTCAAGCTAAATGCTGCACAATCAGATTGAAACTTTAAGGAAGCCAATCCCAAACAGATCAGTTTCTCTCATCTACAGGAGTCAGCATAATGAAGAAGTCCCCTCCGCTTTAACCTGAAGTAACCTTTAGTTAGTCAAGTTTTTCTTTATTGTTCCCATCTTACAAACCCCAAGGTTTTGCCTCTGCCTAGGGGCAGCCCTCATTTTGCTTTGTAGAATGGAGGCTGCCCCAATTCACAAATCCCAAATAAAAGCCAACTGATCTACAATTAAATTTGTTGGAATTTTGTCTTTTGACAGAATCATAACATATTGTGATGATGTAAAAGTAGGATCTACTGATTTTGGCCACTGCCAGAGATTCACCACAGTGAAAAACACAATGCACTGGTGATAACCAGTGGAGAAGACACTACATTCACATGTTCAAGACACCAAAAGGCTGTCTAAACAGAAGTTAAAACCAAACCAAACCACTAAGCTTCACACAAACCACTTGAAATAACAAAGATAGAGCAACATAAATAAGGACCAGCTGATCCAGTACATGACAGAACTATAAATGACTGGGCTAGGGTAGGTCATGTCAAACATGAGTGCTTTGGGAGATCTGAGTGTACCTCAGGGAGAGGCCATCTGGTTGGAGTCTTTACTCTTGTCAGTTTGTTATGTTAGGGATACAAGAACAATAAGCTCTTCACGGTCAAACAAGGAGAAAGACACATAAATCAGAAATGATTGTGAGAAGGCCCCAAATTTATGCTTGCCTTTCACAAGGAACTTTATAATCATTTCATCCATATCTAGAAAAAAGAGAAACCTGGTGATAGTTTTATTGTGATTACATATTACAGATTGAAAAAGAAATGACATTTTTATGGTGTTGATTCTCCCTCTCTGTGATGTTTATTTATATTTAATTTTGTCTTCAGGTTATTTTATGGTTTTCCTCACAGAGATTTTGTATATATTACTAAGTTGTACGTATTTATTTTTCGAAAGCATTTGTTTTGAACACAGAAGGTAGAGTCCTCCCTACCCCTATGCCATTGTTCAGTGAGTTCTGATAGGCTTGGTGGACCCTGTTCTAGAGCTGTATCTGTGGGTTTACATACATATAATATGTAAACAAATGGAATTTTACCCTATGTTTTGTTCCTGCAATTCCTATATGTAGTGAGTTTCAACTTTCATAGGATGTCTTGGAGATTTTAATACATTGGCATTTGGAAGTCTACTCCTTTTTGGAAGCCATGAAATTATATACTGCAGATTCAGTACAGTTTCCTAAAGACATTACCAAGATGAGGTGCATGTAGGTAATTTTGCTATTTAAAAATGTGCCATTCACAAAAGATTACATACTATCTAATTTTCCATGGCATTCTGGAAAAACAGTGTGAACAACAGGTACTTATCTGAACAGATCAAAGATGAGGGTGGGCCTGAAGTTTGACTGCAAAGGTCAGTACTGTACCAGGATTCCTTGGTGTTTTTCCTGTCAGTGGTGGTGGTCACATGTCTATGTCTTAAAACTCAAAGGCAACTTTGTTTAGATAAAGGGTGCATTCTTGAAGATTCAATTAAATGCTGTCCAATATTAACAATGCTCCACACTTTTTCCTGACACTTTTATATATTATACTTGAATCTGTTTTTTTTAACCTTTGTGACTGTTTTTTTTTTTTTTAAAAGATATTTGCCTTATAGATTTTTAAAAATCCAAAGTCATTACCTCTATGAGTAAACTTAATCAATCGCATTATTTTGCTCATTCATATTTGGACATTTGGACTTATTTCTAGATTTTGAATTTTCATTTATACCTTTTTTCTCCTTTTTGTCTTCTGTTGTATTGGTAACTTTTCCAAGTCCCTTATCTCTCACTACTTCCCTTGCCCTCATCTAGTAAGGAAGTATAGATTGTATTTCTGCTCTTTAAGAGGTTGCCTGTCACTTCCCTTTCAAGAGTGTTTATCCATGGAACTACCTCATTTTATTGTCCCTAGAGTTTGTTTCAGATTTCTTTTGAAATATATATTTTTTTACAATCTGTAGTTGATTGTGATTAATTATATATTAAACTGGGTTGCCCACTAGTTTTCTTGTATTCTATAGTTCCCTCATGTTTATTTTCCCTTTGAAATATTTTTATCTTTTCATTACTCTTAATAGAGGGTCTCTGTGGATGGGAAACGCATATGCTTTGTAGATCTGAAAATGTCTCTATTACTTTCATTCTTGAAAAACAGTTTGGTAAATTAGAAAATTCTGCGTTGAAAGTAACCTCCTTTCAGCATATTAAGATATTACTCCATTTTCTCTTGGCTTATATTTTTGCTGGTGAGAATCTTGCTGTTGATTTGATTTTGTTTTTAATGGGCAATCTTTATGGTAGCTTTTCATATTTTACCATTAAATTCCAGGTTTTCACAGTTTCACTTTAATTTTGAAAGTATATGGATTCATCCTGTTCCATACCTGAAACTAAGGGCCAGATTTTCTTGAACTTTGGAAAATTTCAGCAAATATTTCTCCAACGGTTGCTTCAAAAACTGCTCTATCCAAAAAACAAAAACAAAAAACCCCCCAAACAAAAAAACCAAAAACCCCTCCTCTATCCATTCTTCCACAATTCCTATTAGATGTACTACAGCCTCAGTGTGTAAACACACACAGTCTAGGTGTGTTTTACAATCCTTATCTTTGTGCCGAGTGCTGACTGGGTAAAGTTAGAACTCCTGACTAATTTATTACTTCTTTTTTTAACTGAATACAATTTAGCTGTTCTATCAGTTCATGTTTTAACATTAGTTATTCATTTATTTTTTGTGCTGGGGACTGAATCCAGCACCCATTTTATGTACCACTAAGCTACATCCCTAGCCTCCACTGATCTTTTTATTTCTAATACCTAAATTTCTTATATTTATCTGCCCTTAAGTCATATCTACCTACCTTCTAATACTATGACTTTGTCTCTTTGACCACTCTAAATACATTCATTTTCCACTTATTGTCAGCTGTTCCAAAACTTTTGACCTTGAGTGAATCTACTGTTCCAAGTGCTAATTTCGATGGTTGGTCGCCCTTCTTAGCATAGTTTTATTCTGAGTGGTAGACACATTCTGAGTGGGGGGCTGTTTTCTGGTCTCTCTTCTGTGTGCTTTTGCGGTTTCCTGCACCAAGCCCCAGCTCTCAGTTGACCACCAGGTTTTATCTTGGAGTTCTCAGGTTCCACTATAGTGTCAGCCCCTCTCGGGGCTGGGCAGGGAGACAATGAGCAGGCTCAGTCAGCTCCTGGCTGGGAGGCACTTCAGATGGCCAGGTCCTTCTGAAGTACAGCTCCAGTGTTCAGTTAATCACTGTTCTCAGATTTCTTTTGGGAGTGCGGGCTTTGGCTTCAAAGAGTGACCAGGCTGCAGCCTCTTCCAAGCCTCTCTTGGTGCATATATAGTTCCCTTTATTGACAGAAGCTGAGTTTCTGGCTGTTACTGCTTAGTTTTGGATGACAGCCTGGCAATTGGGTCAGCCCCAATTGCTTTCCACAGAAATGCTTATCTGGTGTTCAAGTCCATATATGCATTTTTGTTACCTCTTTTCCTATTTTATCTATCATGGCTATACATGAACAGATCAGTGCAACACTTTACCAGCTTTTCCATCAGAACATATGTATTTTAATATAAAATTTGTCGGTACAAATTAAAATTATGCTGAATCAGCAAAATTAAAAGTATGCTTGAGTATCGAAAACTAGGCAAACTTATACTGCCATAGTATTTCCTCTCCCAAAAGGCTGAATTTCTTTACATATTTTCTACCAACAGCACATGAGAATACTTAGTTTCCTACATCCTCAATAATAAAGTCCATTTCTTTTTTTTTTGTTTGTTTTGTTTTTTGTTACCAGGGATCGAACTCGGGTCCTTGTGCTTAAGCAGCAGGCAGAGAAATCACTGAGCTAAATCCCTGGCCCTAAGTCCATTTCTTTTTCTATGAACTATTACCCCCAAATATTCTTCAATTTGGATGTTTAACATATATCACAGAAAAATGGAGTGAGGGAGAAAATTTGCTGGGTATGGTAAAATTGGTGGTACCATACTAGCATGTGGTCTTGTGATCCAGAGTATTCTTTGGACAATGGCTTATTCTTTAAAAAGACAATACTTTATTTAGTTAGGATAAATTTGATCCAAACAGACACAAAAAGACAGTAGGACCAATATAAAGGTGATACCTTCCCTTCACCATTTCTTTATTTTTGCAGTACCGGGGATGGAACTCAGGACCTTGCGCTCGCAAGGCAGGTGCGGTACCACTGAGCTAAATCCCCTGGCCCCACTTCACCGTTTCTTTATCCTATAGAGTTGAATACAGCTGCTACCTAAGGGTTCTACCCTGAAGCTGATCATCCAGACCTGCCCCCAATCTGACAGACAAACCAAGTGGTTATTATTACTGCCAATCTAAGAATGAAGTAACAAGAAGCACATCCCAAAGACCTAGTCCCAGGACTTCTTCACAGAACAGGTATTCTCTGCCAAACAAAACTTATTATCTACTATATGCTAAGCATCACAGGAGTCAGAAGCATAACCACTGTTTGACGTTCTAAAAGCACTTGTAATCTTGTTGGAAAGACCTGAATAGCCATATGAAAAGTCAAACAAGGTGCAAAGAAGGCAGTATGTTCACTCTGTGTGGTAAGCACAATAAGAGCTCATGCTTATAGAGTAATGGGGAAGCCTCCATTTGGGTCTTTAAGCTTTTAAATGTGAATGTGTTACTGGAGGACAGGAAGGTCAGAACCTTGTGGGCTTCAGAGACAGGAACAAAAGATTCCATTTGGGGAGAGAGAGAAAAAGAAGTCTGAAAAGATGGACTGTTATTCTTTTCTTTGTAGATCCTTATCTCCTGGCTAAAGGGGTGGAAATAAAAGGAGAGGGAAATAACTTTCATGTCACCAAGTTATTGGTTAATGTACAAATTGAAGTACTTTCTCTCAAAAACAAGATGCCAAAGGGTTGAAGGGAGGGCAGGGGAATGGGGAAAAACATAAGAAACAAGATATATCATGTAAAGGAACAAATTCCCAATAATGACTGTCATCATAATGTAAACCTAAAATGTACCAATAAACTTAATGAAAACAAAACAAAACAGGATGCCCGCGGACAAGAACGCATCCATACTTAAAAGGTACGATATTTATTCTCATCAGTAGTAGAATTCACTCTGAAAATGGAGGTTTCTGTTTCAAGGCTAATTACTGAAAATTCTTTTAAGTAAAAAACAAACTTTAATGTGAAAGGTAAGGAACAGAAAAGGTATGGTAGCCAGCTCTAAAGGAGTGAATATCCAAATGCTTTTGAGCTTAGTAAATGTCTTATTCACTAGCCTTGGTATTCTCCAAGTGCAATGCTGTGTATTTAGGGGCAATCACCACTGGAGCATTAAAATAGACATTCGTGAGAACCACACATGCTGCATCACTGTTACCAGAACAAACAAGGTCCTTGTCTCCAGGGGAAAGGGAAAAGTAAATCTCGAACTGTGTGGCATCATTTCCTGCTTGCTGTGCACATGCTATCTTCTTCCTTTCTCTTTCTCCCTTTTTTATTTTTATTAGAACCTACTGTACTTGCTATATATAATGATCATATTCATTATAGGGAATTTGTACCTGTACATAATATGTCCCAATTCTGGTTTTCCATTCTCCTCCCCTTCTTTCAAACCTTCTTTCCCTCTCCATTTACAAAACTTTGTTCTCATATTCCCCCTCTATTTTTTTTTAAAAAATCCTTTCCTCCCCCATTCCCCTTCCCATGAGAATATGTTCTACCAACTTCCCAGTATCTATCCTATTTTGCAACTTATTTACCCTTTGGGTTTCTCACACATGAGAAACAATATGATATTTAAACTTGAGTGTCTGATTTATTTCACTTAACATTTTGGTCTCAAAGTGCACCCATTTTCCTAAAAATAACTCAAGATTATCCTTCTTTATGGTATAGTACTCCTTTGGATATAAGTACCACATTTTCTTTACCTATTCATCTGTTAATGGACATATGGGCTGTTTCCAAGATTTAGCTATTATAAATAATGTTGTTAATAAACATGGGCATGCATATATCACTGTGGTATGACTCTTTCGGGAAGACACCTAGAAGGAGCACCACTGGGTCAAAGGGAATCTCTAGAGGAATCTCCATACTGGTTCTACCAGTTTACATTCTCACCTACAGTGGAGAAGGATTATTTTTTCTCCATAGCCCCACCAGCATTTGTTATTGGTTTACTTCTTGCTAATAGTCATTCTTTCTGGAATGACATGGAATCTCAGTGTTGTTTTAATTTGCATTTTTCAAATGACCAGTTATGTTGAACGCTATTTCATATTTATTTGCTTTTTGTACTTCTTCATCTGAGAAGTGTCTATTCATTTCAGATGCCCATTTTTGGATTGGGTCATTACAATTCGGGGAGGGGGGGCTTGATTTTTTTTTGCGTTCTTTTCATATTCTAGATGTTAGTCCTTTGCCTGAGGAGTAACTGGTAAAATTTTTTTCCCATTTGTGTGTTGTCTCTTCACTGTTGGTGGTTTCCTTTGGTGTGCAAAAGCTTTTTAATATGATATGATCCCAGTTGTTGATTCTTTGTAGTATTTCCTGTGTGATCAGGGTTATGTTCACAGTATGCCTACACCTATGTCTTTGAGAGTTCTGCCTGTTCCATCTTCCAGCAGATTAACCATTTCTGTTTTAATATTTAGATCTGTAATTCATTTCAATTTTAGTTTAGTGCTTGGTGAGAGATACGGGTCTAGGCTCAGTGTTTGGCAAGTGGAAAGCCAGTTTTCCCAGCACCAGTTTTTTGGCCTCTTTGTCAAAAATAAGGTAGCTGAGTGTGCTGGGAATTTTTTCTGTATCTTCTATTCTGCTCTACTAATCTTCAAGTCTGTTTCTTTGCCAGTACATGCTGTTTTTATCATAGTAGCTTTGTAGTATAACTTCAAACTGGGGATTGTGATTCCCCCTTCCTTGCCCTTGCTGCCCAGAATTGCTTTTGTTATTCTAGGTCTCTTCTGGTTCTGTATGAATTTTAAGATTATTTTCTCTAGTTCTGTGTTATGCTATTGGTATTTTGATTGGGACCGCATTAAATCTGTATAACAGTTTTGGAAGTATGGCCATTTTCATTATATTGATTCTGCCTATTGAATAACAGGGGATGTCTTTCCATTTTCTGATATCCTCTTTGATCTCCTTTTTCAGAGTACTGTAGTTTTCAATGTAAAGGTCTTTCATTTGTAAGATTGATTCTTAAGTATTTTGGGTTTTTTTTTTTGACGCTATTGTGAAAGGTGTTATCTCCCTAATTTCTCTCTCAGAGTTAGTTATACATGTACAGGAATGCTACTGATTTTTGTGTGTTGACTTTGTATCCTGCTACACTACTCAATTTGGTTATCAATTCCAGAAGTCTTTTGGTGTAGTTTTAGGGGTCTTCTATGTCCTTTCTTCTTTTTTTAAAGAGAAGTTTTATATTCTCAGCAAAACTGAGAGGAAGGTATAGAAATTTCTCATATATCTCCTGGGTCCTTAAAGTTATGAAACTTAGAAACTTATAAAATAGTACATTTTCTATAGGTTTCATTGATAATTTAAACCCAGACTTCAAGTAAAACAAACCTCAGCCAAGATCTCACAGCCATGCATTCATGGAATCAGATGCAGTGAAAATTTGGAAGTGGTGGCTTCTAGAGACCTTCTTTTGAGAAGAAACAATTCATATCATCCATGCTGTAAATCACCGAATGAGGCCAGCCTAATAGTTCCTAAGGTCAGCGCTAAATGCTGACTGATGTAAGAGCTATAAAGAGAATGCCAGATTTGGGAGGCCTGTTTGTTTATTCCTAAGAAAAAGAAACCATCACATCTACATTAGGGTCATGTTTACATCTTCCTCTCTTGCTCAGGAAGTACAATTCCACTAGCACTGTAAATGCTGACTCATCAATTTTCCTGAGGGCGAAGATGACGATACATATTCTCATTGTTAATTTTTTTAACTCTTGGTTAGCTTGACACTTTCTGGCCATCAAGAATGTTTCATTTCCTGTATCTTGGTTGTATTTATACTGTATTTTGTTCTCTCTTTTTTTAGAAAATGGTTCTACAATAAACAAGGAATTAGAGGGAAAAAAATTTAAAATGAGAAAAGTGAGATTTGACACAGTCTCCTCTCATTCTACTACATGGCATTTTCCCATAATCCAACTGGACCACTGTACTATTTAATTTGTGTAAGTTTAACATTTGAGTGGGAAAACATCCATTTCAAAGTAAAAATCCTGTGGGAATGGGAAAATTCAATGGATGTAAAAACTATGGATAAATATCACTTTAATTTAAAACAAAGATCATTTGTTGTACTTCTTTGAAGAATTTGAAGTATTTATCTGTAATTATGCTTCTTAAATAATATAGGGAAAAGTCTTTGAAGCCATTCCCAAGGATTGAAATCTTAGTTCTGCACTCACCTGACTTAAAGATACCTTACAGTTAAATTGGGAGTGTTTAAAGAAATTTAAATCCCGCTGATTATCTACAGTATGTGAACAGCACACATATAAAGAATTCTAATTATTAGAAGCATACAAACAAAAATCTGCTCTAAAAAAATTTTTCAAAAATGACAATTTTAGGGCCGGGGACTCAGCTCAGTGGTCCAGCCGCCTGCCTCACAAGCGCAAGGTCCTGAGTTCAATCACCGGTACCAGGGAAAAAAAATAAAGCAAAAAAAAAAGGAAAAATGACAGTTACAGAAAGTTACTATAATAATTCAAGAACAATACACTATCATATTCAGCAAGTGAGGATGTCAACGGCTGGGCTGTGGCCCCATCTGTGCAAAGGAAAAGAGAATAGGTGTCATTCACTGTCACCACAGAAGGCCTGCAGTTAAGGCAGGAGCCGACACATGGGGTAGGACTCAAGACTTCCTTGATCCTCCTTACTTCCTCCTAGGTCAAACAGGGCTAGTAGAGATGGCAACCTTTAGGGAAAAAAAATTGAACCTTGGTGTCACAAGGGTGAGAACCTGAGTTTGACTGTCCAGGCAGTCCCTTGGGATCAGTCTATTTGGATGCTCTCTTTATAGCTTTTGTTGAAGGTTTTTTTTTTGCAGTGCTAGAGGTCAAAGCTTCAAGCACACTAAGCAAGGACTCTATTGTCAGGTTTTAACAACCAATATATTTTCAATACAGAGGTGCCAATTGTGCTTTAAAATAGCTGCCCCTAATATTGCCAGTACTCTCAACATTTCTTAGGAAAGCTAATATTCTGAACTTGCCGTTATATTTAAAGTCACTATGTTTAACAGCCTTTATCCCTTTATCTTAGAAATAGAAAGTGCTATTAATTTTTATTTCGCCTCTGAAATCTCATCAGTTTTCATACCCTAAGAATATAATTTATGCCTACAGTCCTATAAATAAGTCTATATCGAGAACCTTAACTTTCCCAGGAAAAATTGTTCTTTTTCATTTACGCCCACTGTACTTTTTAAATATACACTTTGCAGCAATTATAATAGTTTAAGGAGGCTATATATAAAATTCCATGCTGCAATAATTTAAACATTTTCAAGAACAAGACCAAGGTTTCTATCATTAGAACCTAGCACAGTCCCTATAGCATGTAAAAACTAATATGATGAATGAATAAGTGTGTTATTTTGCTTCTGAAACTATTCCCTAAGACCTTTGGTATAGAGATGGAACTTTTAATTACAGTGGATCCTCAAGTTATGACTAGCCTGACATAAGAACAACATGAGTTATGACCTGAATGCTAGCTGCTCAGATAACAGATTTAACCCTTAAAGAGTTCTGGAAAGAACATTGCAAAATCCTTTCCTGTATGGGGTTAAATGAGAAATCCTGGGCCAATGTCTCTCTAAGGACATTGAGATCTACCTGTATATAAGAGAGAGACTTTGAAGGCTGTGTAGAGGAGCCTAAGCCTTCATTTGACCAACTTGAGTTACAAACAGCCCGAACTGAGTTCGTAAGTTAAAGGTTCACGGTATTCTATATTCCCCATAATACCTAATGTAGTGGTGGGAATCTAGTCAACATTCAATAAATATATGCACTAAGGATAGCCTGGGCTACATAGCAATGCTGTCTCAAAAAAACAAACCAAACAAACAAGCAGTATGGATTTGTTTACAGTTTCATAGCAAAAATTTCGTGAAGAACTCTCCTCTCTCCAGATATTCTCAAGAAAAAAACTAGATATTAATGTTTTAAGAACATTATAAAAGAGATCTCTACCCAGATGTGGTGGCACACACCTATAATCCCAACTCTTGGGAGGCTGAGGCTGGAGGATCCCTGTGAGTTCAAGGTCAGCCTGTACTACACTGGTGAGACTCGATCTCAAAAAAAAAAAAAAAAAAAGAGATCTTTACTTTGAACTTTCACTAAATCACTTCTAAATTCTCTTCCAATTCTGATAATCTGTTTTTTTAAAAGAAAGTGTAATGCTACAGCATTCATGGATAAGAATAATCCAGTATCATGAAAATACTATTGTTAATCAAGAACCACTAAATTTTAAGAGATTTAATTCCTTGAGAGACTAACATATACTGGAGTTAATAAGCATAACCAAGACTTCAAAATTCATTTAAACATGTTTAGAATGAAAAAATGGTTTTCTCAGAAAAGGACATGAAGATTGTACGAGTCTTAGCACAGCTCATAAAATTTAATCCATGGGCACAAGGTCAAATGCTGATACCATTACAGAATTACTTTTTTTTTTTCTGGTACCAGGTATTGAACTCAGGACCTTGC
Organism: Heterocephalus glaber; assembly: GCF_053883595.1. Classification (NCBI taxonomy): domain Eukaryota; kingdom Metazoa; phylum Chordata; class Mammalia; order Rodentia; family Bathyergidae; genus Heterocephalus; species Heterocephalus glaber. The sequence goes on along the minus strand of NW_028258296.1, from coordinate 24,745,380 downwards.
CCTTGCAAGGCAGGCACAGTGCCACACTGAGCTAAATCCCCAGTCTCTATTACAGATTAATTACTACTAATGATAAGGTATACTTTGGGATGCTGGCAATATACTTCTCCATATAACATCAGTATACACGGGCAATCATCTAGATTAAAAAAAAAACTAGTTATCACCATGAAAATCAAAAATTTGTTATAAAACAACCACAGAGCCAAAACAAAAAATTCTCAGTTCCATAAAATATATTCCACTGATAATCACTGAAATAAGTGTAACCTCATATAAGGAGGTGGCTCAATTTCTACAGTTTCTTAAACTTTGCCATTAGCAATACATTTTTTTTCCTATGCAAATTTTGGCTGTAATCCTACATATCAGAGCATATAACAATATATAAATCAAAATTTCTTGTTCTCTTGTTAGCATGTTATTGCAATATATCCCTATATTGGGGATATATTAGGATATATAAGGCATTTTCCCCTTAATTTGTTACTTAAACACCAGACCCAGTCTCTTTCTTTGGCAGTGAGTTTATGCTAATTATTCTAAGGGTGAGGCCTCAGCATTCCCATCCAGCTCTGCAGAGGGCAGTGGTAAATTTCTCATACTACCCAAAAAAATTCATTTAACAGCTTTTCCTGCTGTTTAGAGAAGATCTTCTTTTTCTCATCTCCTTAGTAATTTCCTCTATAAAAAGCTTTCTTCCATCACTTTATAATGCAGGTTTAAACTGCAGTTTATTATTATTATTATTATTATTCGGACAGTCAATAAATCCTTAGCATTGTTGAAGCACATTAACGTGTTTCATTCAACAAACATTTCCTGTAGGTTAAGGCAGCCAGGTGGGTACAAAGATGAATCAGACAAGAAACTTACATCATATAGGAGAGATGAGATATGCTCTTGACAATTTAAGGCCCTACCCTGTGGCTAGGTGAGTGTCAAGGAAGAGGTAATTGGTTGCTTTGGTAATTTATATGGCCCCAGGTTCCAAGACACTGCAGGATTAAACTTTTCATCTTAACTCTGTGGTGTCAAGTCAGACAAAAGCTGGGAGCTTAAACCAAGACACCTAGCACTCCTGGGAGCACAAGTGCTCCAGGACACTAGAGGGCAGGTACTCAAAGTGAGTCAGTGCTTGCCTCAAGTGCTACAAAATGGATCTATGCAGTAATACTAGGAAGGGGCCCCTCTCCCTCATGCTCTGCTGTCTGTCCTCTGTCCTCCTGCTCTGGACTGCCATACTGGCTCTTTGTGTCTTTGTCTGTGAGGCTCCATCTGCAGACACCGACATGCCTCCCTCCCTCTTCTGGTCCTTTTGTTCTGCTCCAATGTCACCTTGTCTGGGAGGACTCTCTGGACCCGCCTACTTAAAGTGAAATCAAAGCCCTCAACCTCACACTGCTTCATTTTTTCAAAGTATTTAGCTGTCTGACATGACATTTTAAATGTATTTAACAACGTTTGTTTTTCTTCCAGGATTTTGTCATTCTGACTGCTTCTCAACCTCGCTTCTTAGAACTATTATATATAGGGGACACATGGGGCCTCTTTGTCCACCTGCACCCTTTCACTGCCTCACCCCTCCGCCTGGCCAGTCAGTTTCTAGAAAATATCTCAACAAAAGGAAACACAAAAACTAATCTGGCATTTTCAGAAAGGTCTTGACTTTTTAAAAGTTTGGGTTTGTAACAGAACCAAAACTTTCTTTTCTAAAACTTCCACCACTGGTTCTGTTGGTCTTCTAAGACAAGAGAAGTAAGTTTAAGCCATTTATATTTTTCTCTTGGCAGTCCTTCAAGTATCTGCTGTCTGTCCTTCCATTCCTTCAGTCTTCTCAAGTTGAGAGTAAATACCTTCAGCCAGGCCTTGTACAGGGTTTTTGGGTCCCTCTTTCTTACCTGTCACCGCCTTTCAAATTATGGTGTAAACAGCCCAGAAATGACTGTAGCTCTCTGTACTTTAACAACCCCTTTCCAAGGACACCAGATGCTCTCTGTATGTTAGTACATGGCTGAAGCATGCTCTTCACTACCTCTTCATTCACTCAACCCTTCATTCCACAAAATCAATTCTTTTGAGCAGTTATGTGTGTCTGCTACTGATTTCCATCCTGCAAGTATAGGAATGAACCCAAGAGATGAAGCCTCTGGCATTATGGAGTTTATATTCCTGTAACTTAGAGGTAGATATTCTAACTAGAGTTTTGTTTCTTAAACAAAGAGATGATAAATCTCGGAGCTAATGATTTTTCTATGTATGAAATACAGTAAAAATATTTGCAAAGCGATTTATATGTTTACAATAGAAAAAAGGACACAATTTGGAGAGACCATCTGACTTATATTCTATAAAGGAAAGCAGAAGTAGTTCATATAGTGTGTATGATTGTGTGCACATGTGTGGATGTGTGGGGTCACGGCAGGGGAGCTAGGGGAGAGGGCTGACCTACCTGTGCTCTTCGAGGCATGTATATTGTAAATCATCATCATTTTGTGTAAATCTTGTCCCTTTCCGTCCTTCCCCCTGCTTCTCTTCCCCTTGTAATTTTTATCTCTTAAGCCATTCTATTCTCCTCTAACACTGTAAGTGAGCATACTTTAAAAAAATTTGGGATAAATTTATAAAGTTTCTCAAAACTTGAATTGGAATTTTATTGATTTGGACTTATAAAATAATTGTGGAGACTTGGCATCTCTACAACACCAACTATCTTTTCTGTTTATTCAAATTGTCTTATATGTCATTTATTAGAAAAGTTTACTAAAAGTTTTCTAAGGTCTTGGTTAACTTAATTCTTAGATACTTAGTTGTTCTCGCTATAGTCAATGTAACTTATTTTTTTTCTGTTAAATCTGTTGGTATGAATATCTCCAATCAAGAGCATTTTATTTCATATTTTTAGAACTTTTTTACTATACAAAGGCCAGATATTTCAAAATAATAGGAATTGTAAAATAAACAACAAAAAACCCCACATGATTTTACAAAGGAAAACAATAGTGCTGGGGAAGCAGCAACATTATTTATATTGAACAAAAGGCTCCATGGTTGACCTATACACTTCCTAATCTACAATTAAAATGTGGTTCCAATGTTTGCAGAATCCTCACCATGGGTCCCTCACTGGAGGGAGGACAGGAGGGTTCCCAGTGTTCTGGGTGGAAGGGGAAGAGATGCACTGGAGAGGAACACAGTGAGGCTCAAGCGGGGGTGTGAGTCCTTTGTCTGACCACAATTATAAGACTGAGGGATCTCTAAATCACAGGTCCTGAAGAGAAACACAAGGCCACCCTTATCACACCAAATGTATTTAATCTAGATTTTAAACAGAGATATTGAATGATTCACACACAAGGACAACAGAGACTCAATGTACAATAAATTTCACTTGCTTTGCATAGAAAAAGCCAGAAACTCTGTCAGGGCTTTGTAATTTTGGGGGAAAGACATATTATTAAATGATCAATAGGTAACAAGATAATATCAACCCATAATGGTGAGATAAAAGGCAAGGTTCCCCATTCACTGACTCTCATTGGACAGCATCAAATGATCTGAAAACAGTATTTAGACTCCTACTCTTTGTTAAGCCAAAGAGAGTGAGGTGAAAGGCACTCATACATTATTCCTGGGGACAGGAATTCACAGCACATTAAACTGTCAAGGTGATAGATGACAAGAAGTAAAGTTAAAATTAGAAGAATTAAAGAATTAAAATTAAATTAAATTAAAGAATTAAAGTTAAAATTAGAAGAAGTAAAGATCAAAATTATCACTTTGAATAACCATAACAATAGTGGTCCTAAGGCATATTTTTGTTCCTAGATGTAACACGGGTCTGAAATAGTGTCTCTTTGACTGCATTTTCCACTGTCTCTCCAGACATGAGGAAGGCTGCTGTTTAAAATTATTTTCATGGTGGGCCAGGGATTTAGCTCAGTGGCACAGCACCTGCTTCGCAAGCACAAGGTCCTGAGCTTGATCCCTGGTACAAAAAAAAAAAAAAAAAAATATATATATATATATATATATATAAAATAAGCCAAGGATTTAGCTCAGTGGCACTGTGCCTGCCTTTTTGGTCCCTGGTACCAAAAAAACAAAACAAAGAAAATAAAAAATAAATAAAGTGAAACTATTTTCACGGGGGTGGGAGGAGAGAAGGGGATGAAAAAAGAATTGAGATGTGTTACGTACATGTACCAACTCCCCACAAGGAATGTAATCATTATGTACTGCAAACATGTTCTAACAATCATTTTTACAATTCAAATGATTTTTGTTTCATATCCTCAAAGACCCAAATAGAATGGTGATGTGTACTGGGTGTGTAGAAACTTTATACAACATATCAGATGAGGCTGCGGGCTTCATTTTATACTTAACTCATCTGTGCTGCTATTTCATCAGTAATGTGAATTTCACCTTAAATTAAATAAGAATCTAAGAAAGAATTTCTGGGCCTTCACTTATAAATTCAAGTTTTGGGAAAAAATCTACTGAAAATCCTGTAGACACTATTAAAATGACATCCTCTGAGATCGTTCAGAAATCTGTAACTTTCTACACCTGTAGTTTTCAGCCTACGGCCTGAGAGCATTTTCACCTGAAGGCCTACTGCTGAGCGGCTGACACTGATATCTCTAAATCAGGGACACTGATGTCTCTAAATCAGGAAAGAGGAAGAGTGGGCTCAGACGTTCCAAACTTGGGACCAGTGGCCTTGCTGTCCAGGGCAGCTCCTAGGGAAGACACTTCCGGCCTCCCTAGATCCTTTGTACTGTAAATGGTCTTAACTCATTGAAACCATTCTCTTATCACTCCCTCCCCAAGCCCCCATTCAGAAAACAGGAAATGTGTTTCCCGTGTTACAATCGAAAAGCAGGGCCCCTAGGGCTTCCAGGAGGCTTGAGTCTTTCAATTCCTGTTTCTGGTTTCTAGCTGCTACCTCTGTATTTGGTAACTGCCTGTCTGTGGGCTGCTATGGATTTGGTCATAGGAAGATAACCTAGAGTCAATGAGCAGTTATCTAAAGCAATCTTATTTTTCCAGGAAGAAACATGTTGACCTTTTAGGATTTGGCTGATTTTATTGAAATTGTTGAGCCTTTGAATAGTGTTGTTTATAGAACAAAGTGGGATGTTTACACTATGGGTCCTTGAGCATAAATGACTGTGCAGGAATAGGAGATGTACACTATACTCCTACACTTTCTTGGTTAAGAGCGAATTTATATTTCTTATGTGGACTGATGTAATCTAAAGGATGTTTTTTATGCACGATCTTATTCCATAGCAGCCTTGAAAATAGTGACTTGCTTAGAAATGAACAAATATTTGTCAGATGAGTAAGACAAGAGCATGGATTCTAATCCTTTTACATCAGAACAAGAAAGAAACCGCATCCTTTTAATAGATATTAATCTCTTCCTCCTTCCAGTATTCTTGAAGCTGCATTGTCTTAAAGCTATATGAATATTACCTTTTAGGAGTAAAGAGATAAGCAACTTTACATACCATGGAAGAAGTTATTTTCAAAATACTCAAAAAGCTGTTGTTGGCTTACCATTTTATCATCAATGAGTGACTTTCTAACTCTACCGAAGATTTTGTTTTCTCATGTTTTCAAACCTAGGAATTAACTTGCTATTAAATATAATAAAAAAGAATGACTGTGCTCTCTTCTTTTTTTTTGGTACCGAGGATTGAACTCGGGTCCTTGCACTTGCACAGCAGGTGTCCAAACCACTGAGCTAAATCCCCGGCTGTGCTCTCTTCTTACAAACAGAAAATCAAGGCATAAAGACATATTTTAGATGCTTTAGTATTACTGGAAATGAAAAAGGAATTTGAGCTTCACAGAGAACCCTTTCTTTTTAAAGTTGTCAGTCATTAAGCCAATTTCAGAGGATTATCCCGGCAGGGATGAAATAAAAGCTTAACTTCCTCCTGTAAGGAATAGTATTTTCATTTGCAATATGGATCCCTGGTGGTTTTACTTTCTTTAATGATTATATCGTGTTATTTCTTATTTCTTTTATGCTTACTACAGAAGTTACTGTTTTTTATACTAGGTATATAACATAACTTCTTAAAATCTAATCTGTATTTTAGCAAATTGATACTTTTATAACTTTTCATTTTTTCTTTTCATCATTTTGCACTTCTTTTTACAAACCAAACTTTGACCATACAATCTGAAATGGTTCCACAACATCACAGTAGTGTGGACAGGAGTAGAAGGCCAGGTTAGAGAATCAGCCTGACAACCCTCTTGGCTTTGGGGCAAGTTACCCAAACTCCCAGATGGTCAAATCCTTCTCTGAAAAGTGTCTACTTCCACAGGTTTGTTCTGGAAACTAAAGATACATACAGATTCTGGCACAGGTTCTCTTATGCATTACTCAGTGGATGTGCTAATGGTATTCTCAATAGGACAGTTCCACAGTTCCACAGTGGGAACATTTCACTCATGGCAGGAGCTTAACAGTCCTGACTCCGTCCCCTAAAATGTCACTTGGACCCTCTGCCACTATGGTGATCAATGAGAGATTTGTGAAATGATTATACTAAATCTTCCATTTGTGCTGATTTTTTCCTTTCTCCTCTTTTAAAAATACGGATATTTTGGTTTTGTATACTCATTCTCTGAGACTTTGCTCAATTATCTCCTCTTGAAGTCCCAGCAGTGGCTGAGATGACAATATAGTATATCTCAAGAAACCACTTTGGAAACCACTTTCACATTGGAAGGCATCACCTCAGGCTGTGCTGTTTCCTGTTCAGTACCTAGCACCCCACACAGTGACTGATGCCTGATAGATTGTTGGCGCTTGGGGGTTTTGGAGGGTTGGCGCTGGGATTGAACCTAGGGCCTTTGTACTGAGATACATCTTCAGCCCTTTTAAATTTTTTTTATTTTGAGACAAAGTCTTGCTAAGTTGCTAAATTGCCCAGGCTGGGCGCGAACACTTAATCCTCCTGCCTCAAGTGTTCTACAGTGCTGGGATTACAGATATATGCCACCATGTCCAGCTAAATTAACCACCAGATTTTAATGGCTTTCTATGTCTTTCTTTTTTCTGTGCTTCATCCTGCCCTGCAACATGTAAACAATAAAAACCATCTCTTTCTTGGGTTTGTTAGGCAACTCTGAAGCAGTACTGGGAGCCTTGGCAAAGTCATAACGTCAGATTTACAGCTCTCCTTCTAATCTATGTCACCTCCTTCTATTTCCCAAACTGGCCACTCCAAATCTTTGCCTTTACCTTGAGGCCTCTAGTACAATACCTTCCTTGCTGCCATTTCCTGCTACTTCCTACCCTCCCAATCTCTCAGCAGATGTGTTACTTTCTACATAATAGAGAAACTGGAAACAATAAGGCACAAACTCCCATCTTTCTGTCCACTTCCAAATAAAATGCATTTGCACTCATAATTCCCATTCTCATGGAAGATGTCCTCTCCACCTCAGTCCCGGGTGATGCTTTTCTGCCTGGGTCCTGGTCCCAACCCCTCCTTCCTCCAGAAGATAAGCATTCATTACTAAGTCTGAACCCCTGGTATTATACTCAACTGCTTGCTTAGTATCTCAACTTCGATGGTTAACACCTATCTCAAAAACAACAGGCTCAGAAACAAACTTTTTCCAGGACAGGGATGTAGCTCAATAGTGCCACATCTGCCTGGCAAGCACAAGGGCCTGAGTTCAATTCCTGGTACCAAAACCCCCCCCCAAAAACAAAAAAACAACTTTTTCCAGTTGCTTAGGCCTAAAAACCAGCCCTAAGATCATCTTTGATATCTCTTTTTCTCTCATATTTCACAGCACATCTTAGTGGTTTTTCTTTCAACATATGTCTAGAACTACTGTTTTTGACCTGATCCATGCTGTCTGTTTCATCTTCTGCCTGGTTTACAGCAATAGTCTTCCAAATAATCACCTGCTTCCTTCCTTACCCTCTATGCTGTATTCTCAACAGTTGGAGAGGTCTTGTTAAAACTTCAGATCATGACAACTTTCGGCTCAAAATCATCCAAATGTGTCCTGTCTCACTGAGCATAAAGCCACCTTTTTAGTGGGTGACAAGGTCCTGTGTGAACTGGTACCCACTGTCTTGTGGGCTGCATCTTTATTCTTTTCCTCATTCACACTGCTCTAGCTCACCGACCCCTGGCTTCTAATTCTGTAAGTCAGGGAGACCCCTTCTTCAGGCCTACAACAGCATCAGGGAGCGTTCCAGGATCGCCTCAACATTCAGATTAAGAGTATCATAAATCCCACATGGCACCAGAATCACTTAGAGATTGGACTGGAGTTATACTTTGTCAGCAAGGCAGCATCAGGTTTTCCCCTTTGTGAAAGTCTTCACAAATGTCTGTGTTGTGGTCTACACTGCTGCCCACAGTTAGTCTCTTCCTGAACATATCCTCCCCTTAGCATCTCAAGTACAAGAAAAGATGCAGACTCAGGACCTGCTATGACTTAGGCCTCATGTCCTAAAGGAGCCAATATATTTGCTAATACAATAGATATACCTTTTATGCATCAAAGCTGCATGCCTAGTTACAAGTGTCACCACAAAGAGAAATCCAATGATTTGGTTTCCTGCCAGGCATTTAATTCCCTCCCAGCCCAGCTACAGCTGACCAATGAGCGGTCATTGATACCTTGATCAATGTTGCCTAGTAACACAATTAACATTCTACCTTTTTCAGATCTCCAGGGAAACAGATCTAGACAGCTGAAATTCTGTAGAGAAAGTAAAATGCTGCAGAAGTTGAAGGGTCCCATTATCTCTGTCTCTGTGCCCCTTGCTCTTGCTGATCTTGCTGCCTTGAAGGCTCCTTCCAGGATGCATGGTCTACTCCTGTGTCTCCTTCAATTCCTTGGACACAAGTTACAACGCTTAATGCTCCCACTGAGACCTCCTACCATCCTTGCATGCTTTTTCTTTTTTTTTCCAGTGCTATCACATTCTAACATATTACAGTAGTTCCCTTTTATTCATGATTTCTCTTTCTCTGGTTTCAGTTACCCATGGTCAACTGTGGCCTAAAAATATTAAATGGAAAAACTACAGAAAGAAACACTTTATAAATATATAACAAAATATAAATTGCATGGCATTCCGAGTACTGTGATGTTAGTCACTTGGTACCCATCTTGGTTATCAGATTGACTGTTGCTGTGTCTCAGTGCTTATGTTCTAATAATCTTTATTTTGACAATAGCACAAGGGTCATGATATTGGCCATTCAGTTAGTGTTTTCCTTTAGTGAAAAAGTGGAAGCTCTTGACTTAACAAGAAAAGGGAAAAGTTATATGCTGAGGTTGGTAAGAGTTATGGTAAGAACAAATAAAGAAAAATATACTCTTCCCAGTTTCAGGAATCCACGGAGCATCTTAGAACATATTCCTGGGGGATTGTTGTATGGAATTTACTCAGATGGTTCTAATTTAATGACCAAATTCTGTTCCTGTGAACAAGTCATTATGTATATGGTACGTACACTATAGTACAGAAGTACAAAAAACCACCTGTCAGGTTCCTAGGTCTTAAATCTGAATGCAGGGGTCTTTTTTTTTGGTACCGGGGATAGAACTCTGGTCCTTGCACTTTTGAGACAGGTGGCATAACCACTGAGCTAAATCCCCGGGCCCGTGAATGCAGGGGTCTTAAGTCTGAACAGCACACCTCCATCGTAAGTCTGAACAGTTATTAGGCAGGTAGGTTGTTGAACAAGGAATATCTGTAATTGATTTTGCTTAATTTATTCACTCCTTTCTCATGGAATTAAAATTCTATAAGGCTGAAGGCCGGGGATTTAGCTCAGTGGTGCTGCTGCCTGCCTCACAAGCATAAGGTCCCGAGTTCGAGTTCAATCCCTGACACACACACACACACACACACACAAAATCTATAAGGCTGAGATTTTATTTTATTTATTTTTTCCTTCATTCTTGGTAGACTAGTGCCTGGCACACAGTAAGTTCTTCAGCAAGTTCTTGTTTTACTAATGAATGAACATTGGCTCTTTCTGTCTTTTAGACTCTAGCTTCTCACTGGCATTGTTTTTTGGGTCACAGAAAGGGGATAAAATCTCTAGTTAAATAAAAGGCAATACTGTATAGTGTTAGGGATTAAGAAGGACTTTGGATCCAAATTGCTGGGTGCGAATAAAGGCTTGCTACTGCCTTGGGAGGTTTTCTTAACCTCTTTGTGCTTGTGCAGTCTCATTTGTAAATGGGGGTAACCTATATCCTACAGTTGCCATGAGGGAAAAATGAGTTAAATGTGTGTAAGATGTCCAGAGTACTGTCTGATACAAGGAAGCACTATGTGTTAACTATGATTAATATCAGCTTTAAAAGACCTTTATTTCCATGCCGAACCACTGCTAGCTACTTTTCTCTCTTCCAACTTCCTCTTCCAGCTGATCTTTTATGAAAGTTGAATCTACCCAACAGCCTCTGCCTCAACTCTTACCCATTTGTCCAATCACTGAAACTAGTATTTCAGAGGGCCTACAAGCCAATTTTTTCTGTGATTCACTGAGAACTGTCTGTGGTCATGGACTACCTTTCCTTTGGCTGCTGTCACAGTCTTCCCTCCTGGTTTCCATGTGTTTTTATGGCTGCTCCTTCCCAGTCTGCCTCAGAAGCTCCCCTTCCTCCTCCATGTACTCTTCAATGTTGTTCCTGCCATCATTTCCCTCATCACCTTCTCCTTTTGTGGTTTCGCTCACATGGACAGTGCTGAGACTCTTACAAAATAACCCCAAACTGACCTACTGAGAGTTCCCAAAAATGCTGTATTCCTTCTCGCATCTGTAACTTGAAGTTTTCTCTTTCTCCTCTTCTGGCACCTTTTCCCACCCCCAGTTCCTATTCCTTGACTGGCTTCAGCTGGTGCTCCTCCAAGTTTTTAATGTGAAACTTGATCCCAAGTCCAGCCAAGTATCCTTCCTCTGTGCTTCCTTCCTGCTGTGTGGCAGCCTGTATCACGGTGCAACCTAACTTCTGATTGGTAGTGCATTTAGTTCTCCCCTAGACACAAACTACTTACTGGTGCCTCTGTTCTCAAAGGATGGTGTCTGACACATAGCAGTGTGAAACATACACTATTTAGATTCATATACAAACACATAGAATCTCTATGGGACTCAGTATGTGAATACACAGCATATATAGAGCCCGCCAAAAAAAAGTGTACAGTTTGCCATAATAAATGTCTGGAAGCTGATGGCCACCACTTCGAGCACCTCTTGTAATTGTAGAGGCCAAAGGTAACGTTATTAATATCATGATGTCTCAATAAATTTAGTATTAAAATATTTATACAAGTTTTTCTTTTCCTGATGTATATTTTCTTGTGTGTGGACTTCATAGGTTTCAACATGTGACTATATAGCATCTATACAGAATACATTTTGATTGGGTTACATTTTAATTCAGAATTAAACATTGAGCAAAATAATGATATATGTTACCAAGTATTGATTCTTCCAGAAAACCTCCCAGGCTTAAGTGCAAGAGGTGAAGAAAAGTGAGGGTTCCATTTTGGCATTAAAAAAGGCATTTTAGATATACATCTGTATTTCACTGTAAAGCCAACTTTGAAAGTTGATGGAAGTTATCATTTGAGATTAGTCAACTGCAGTAGGGCTCATTGAAACCTTATAAGTACTATATTTACCTTATTAGGAGACTTTAGCAAATGTTTCAGGCTCCCTGCCATGATTACAAATGACATATACAAAAAGAGGAGAGCAACTAATATTTACACTGTTGAAAATCACTCAGTGGGCTCTGAAAGAAGTTTCACTGGTGTGGCGTCTTGCTCTGTCCCTATTTTACTGTGGTTCTAGGCACCAACCTGTAAAGTGCATCCGAACACACCGATCATCAGCATGGCCACAGAGAGGTAATCCGTAAACACATCCCACCATGGTTTCAGCACCCGGAAGGCAGGCTGCTGCTCAGAGAACTGCCGGAATTCTGTCACCGGAATCATGTTTCTGAGAAAAGAGAGATTACTGGTGAATTAATCTGTCTGTAAGTACACTTCTACCAGCACCTGAAAGGCTGCTTCAACCTTTCAAAAGCACAGATCTGCAGTCCAGAAGCTGCCAAGGTGCACTAGTGTTGCAGTGAGACACTGAACAAAGCCACTGGCGGAGGAAATGAGGAGACCCACATGAAAAAGGCAGGAACTTTTACTGAATTATTGTCCAGCAACCAGGCTCCTGTTGTACTCCTGGGGGCCACAGGACTGTGGTCAAGTCCTTGTTATTTCTTGTGCTCTTGTTCATTCAAATAGAACGCAAAGATGTCAGCAAAAAGCGAGCTCATCCTTTGAAACGTTTTTGCTGTTTCTCTTACCCTCTTGGATTAACAGTTTAAACTATGTTTAAATGTCATTCCAGCATTCATTTGTGTTAATGCTTTTTTTTGGTACCGGGGATCGAACTCGGCTCCTTGCACCTGTGCAGCAGGCGGTGAAACCACTGAGCTAAATCCCTGGCCCCCTGTGTTAATTCTTTAGTGAGCCTTATTTGTAAGACATTTTGCTTACTCCATGGGGAAAGAAAGCAATGTTGCCACATTGCCTTTTTCAAATCTTACTAATGGTGGTGGGTTGGGGAGAACCATGTGCTCTCCCCTAATCCCTCCTTTTCTGTCTCTGTGCTTCTGTTTCCTATTTTTTTACTTCCTTTATTTCACTATGAACCTTACACTTAACCTGATTTCTCCTCTGAGAAATTAGTTTGCCCTAGGAACCTGGTATGGTTTGGATTAGTGTCCTGAAAGGCCTATGTATTAAAGGCATGGCCGCCAGCCTATGGCACTCTTGGGCAGTAGTAGAACCTTTAAGAGGTGGAGCCTGGTAGAAGGGAGTTAGGTCACTGGGGTGTGCCACTGAGGGCAACATTGGGACCCTAGCCTCTTCTTGTTTCTTCTTGCAGCTACCATGAGGTAGGTAGGCAGGCCTCCTCTACCACACACTCCCGCCATGACATGCTGCCTCTCCACAGGGCCAAAAGCAATGGGTGAACTGATCAGGGACTTAAATCTCTGAAACTATGAAGCAAAGTAAACCTTTCCTCTTTTAAAGTTGACTTACTTCAGGCACTGTTATAGTAATGCAAAGCTGACTAGTACAAGACACTGAATGAACAATGTGCACCTGAGGCTGTGTAAAAAGGGAAAAAGAGGCACATCTTTTTCTTGGTCTACATTTTCCCTTTTCATGCCTCATCCTCACTGCCTTTACTGTGACCCAGAATTTGGGGTTAACCCTTTCCGTATGTTATGGCAAGGAAGAAAGGTGGCCAGTGAAGGCCAAATGAAAACCATTCTCTTTTCTGCCTCTCCAAATCTGTCTTCTTACTTAATCCTCATTTAAAATGCAGGGGAAAGGCTACACTTCCAGCTCCATCTCCTAAATCTTGTTTGTGTCATGGATTTTCCTTCCTAATACTACACCAGATTAGATCCAACTCTCTCCTTCAAATTTATTGATAGTATAGTTTTGGAAAAAGTTATTAATTCTGTCATGCTGCTTTAAGTCTTTTCTTAAAAAATAATTCATTTTCCTTTTGTTCCTTTGGTTTTTTTTTGGCACAGGGATCAAACTCAGGATCTTGTGCTTGTGAGGCAGGTGCGGTGCCACTGAGCTAAATCCCCAGTCCCTTTTGTTCTTTAAGAATGTTAAAATTTCAGCAGCCAGGAGACCTGCTCACCTATGACCCTAACTACTTCACATCTAGTGTCTGATATTATTTCCTCACTTTGCTAAAATAGAGCTCCATTCTGTTACTAGGCTGCAGATTTCTTTAGAGTAGAGCGTTTATGTCATGCATATGCATATCCTTAAAACATATGTTGCAGGCAAACCACACAAGCTAAATAAATCACATAGTCCTAGTGTCATTAAAATTTCAGACCAGCTCACATTTTAATTTTCCTGACACCTTGTGGCCTCATTTCTCATGAATCATGACAACCTCATTGCCCCAGATGTGTTCCAGTCAGATGTTTCAGTGATAATCACAGACAAGTACTAATTCATCGTAAGTTTCAAGTTCTGCTTCAGAAGCTACTGTCTTATACTATTTTGCATCCCCATCCTTCTCTGCAGTACCCAGAAAATAACAGGACTTGAACAACTGCTTGCTGAATAAATCAACATAGGTCATAGGTGAATGCAGGTGATTATTCATGGTGGAGTGCTTATTCAACTCAGATTTGGAGTGATCCTAATTAGCTGCAGTGACAGTGATAATTAGCAAACTACTTGTGCTATACTCGACTGTTTTTGGTAGATTTGATTACTGTCTCTTTCATATATTTTTTTATTCCCTGGAGGGAACTGGGCTTATCCATTTAAGCAGAGGACAGTTTCAAGAAGAATGTGCACCTGTGTGGAGTAATGGTTCCCAAACTCTTTGATCTCTGGACTCCTTCATACTCTACATACAATGAGGAGAACACTAAAGTGTTGATGCTTTATAACCATGAATAATTTCATGTTAGAACTAAAACCAAGAAATTTAAAAAATACACATTAATTCATTAAAAAATCTCATTTCATGTTAATATATATTATTAGGAAAATACATTTTCCAAACACAAAAATTAGTGAGAATAATGGCATTGTTTTACATTTTTATGAATTTCCTTAATACTGGCTCAATGTAAAGACACCTGGATTCTTGATTTAGTGTCTACATTCAAGATACTGTAATATGTTGTTTGGGAGGAAAAACAAATTAAACAAAGATATATAGTTAGAAATGTATCTTAATAGCTTTTTCAGGTCATTGTGGATATTCATTTTTTAAGACTATATTGAATTTTGATGAAGTTGACTTACAACATAAAACCTGGAAACCATATCAACAAACTTTCAAATTCTACATTAAAACCCTTTAGTCTGTCTTGAATTCTCAACGTGTTTGTTACCCATGCATGATTTTGTAGCACCATGTATTGGTAACCTGGAAAATAATGGGTCACTGAGTTATGGGATGTTTTATGTATTGACACACTTCATTACAAAATAGAAAAAAGCATGTTCATTAATATCACCATGCTATCATCAGAAAAATTTTTAAGTACTAAGAAACTGTCAAGTTTATTGGGAGGTTACAAGTTCTCCAAAATTCTAATTATCACTTGAAAATTAGAACTTTGTCATTGCCTTAGTTATTTCTCTCTCATTGCTGAGACAAAACACTTGACACCCAAAGTTAAAAGAGAAAAGGTTTATTTAGCTCCCAGTTTGTAGAAATCTCAGTCCATAGTTGGCTGGCTCCAAGGCCCAGAGGTTTGGCAGACAGGCATCGCAGAGGAGAAACAGTCCATAGCAGGTGGAAGACAGCAAAAGCAGGGAAGCAAGGGACCTTATCAGCTTCTTTCTGCCCCTTTTATACTTTATCTAGGCTATCAGGATTAGGGTGGTGCCAAACCAATTAGTGGACTGATTTAGTAATCACACACCCTTAATCCCAACATTACACTCTAGCTTCAGCCACCTCTGAAAAAGCCTCAGCTATGACCACATGAGGCTTTGGTGGGTGGGTGGGTGGGGGGCATCTAGACACAAACCATAAGAATTATGAACAAATCTTTGTTATTTTCCTGTAAACTCAGGGTCACTTAATTCATAATAAGTCACAAACACGTCTGAACTTCAATTGTTGTATTCAAGTAAGAGTAGTGTAACATAATAAAGTAGATAATTCAACTTTCAATTCAAACATCACACAAGGCTTTTCCTTGAGACATCATTGTGTTTTTGAATGCTGCAGAACTGCTGTGTATTTTTCCCATTTCATCACAGTGTTTTAAGTTACTAAAATAATTTGTACTGCTTCAACAAGGACATTAAGTGAAACTCACTTTTAAAAAAAAATACTTCATCCCAACTCATTGAAGAGTAAGTGATGGGGGAGGGCTTTTTTTTTTTTTTTGAGATAGGGTCTTGCTATGGAGTTCAGGCTGGCCTTAAATTCACTATGTAGTCAAGGTTGGCCTGGAACTCATGGCAATCCTCCTGCCTCGGCCTTCTGAGTGCTGGGATTACAGGCATGGGCCACCGCACCTAGAGAGACACACTTTTAATAAAATGGAAGCATCTACCCAGCAATATAATCCCTTAAGTATAATCTCCTACTTCTAGCTTGATTCATGCAAAGACATCTTACCCACCACATATTTGCACCATTGGTAAAAAGGTAAAAGAATGCATTAAACTTTTTGACCTTGTAGGGACCTTTAAAGAGTCTGGGTTCCAGGCGTGGTGGTACACACCTATAATTCCAGTGCTTGAGAGGCTAAAGCAAGGAGATTGGGAATTCAAAGTAGCCTGAGCTACATAGCAAGTCCCAGGCCCCAAAATTCCAAAACCAAACAAAAACAAAACAAACAACCTCCCCAGTAAACAAAAAGTGTGGTTCCCATTGTCCACACTTTGAGAACCACCCAGGCAGAGGTTCACTGTATTACTATTATTATGTTTTCCTTTTCTGGTACTGGGGATTGAACTCAAGACCTTGTGCTTGCGAGGCAGGCGCAGCACCACTGAGCTAAATCCCCAGCCCCAGTGTATTATATAGACAGAATTTATGTTTTAATGTATAACAAAGCTCCAAGCTGACATCCAGCACAGCATTAGTCCTTAATATTTTTGATACAAAAAAGGGAATAAGGGGAAGAGTTAAATAAAAATCTCCCAACTAAAAAGACAGTGGATGGACCTTTGCATGCTTAATTAAAACCTTTTTTCTTTTTGGTATTATTCTTTTACACTTTTCAGTGCCTCTGAAGTCATGCATTACAGTGGCAGCTACACCTTATTTCTCTATCATTATCACTGTCATTTCCAAGTTACTTGTGACAATTTCAAGAGTTATCACTGAAAGCTAAGGGAGCTACCTTTGAATAAATGGTCTGGCTTAAATATTAACAAGCTAATAATCAAGCAACATAATTTTATTTCCACTCAAATATTTTTAAACTTTAGAAATGTAAATGATTATCTTTATACCTCCTCCAATTTTCCTCTTATTTGATCTATCAGCAGCATTTTACATAATGTTGCCATGCCTCACTTGGCTGTTAGGACATCACAGACTTCAAGTTTTCTTCCTCCTTCTCTGGCTGTTCCTTCCTGTATGTCATTGTTCTTTCCTCCTCTTCTCCCTGACCTTTTATTTTCAAGTGCCCAAGTACTTAGTTTTTGGTACTTCTCACTTCCTAACTCCTTCACTGTCCTGAATGTAGCTGGTCTCAATGCTTTTAATACCATCCACACTGAACACAAATTCATATTTCTTTCCAGACTGAGATTCAACTTGACCTCTCCACTCAGATCTTCACTACACATGTCAAACTCAGTGCAACCAAAGCCTACTCCCATTACCATAGCAAAGCCCTGCTCCACTTGCAGCTTTCTTGTCTCTATCTTTCCAGTTTCCAAGGCCAAAAACCTGAGAGCCATCCTTAACTCCTCTATTTCTTATTGCCTCTCTCCTTCCACAACAAACATTTCACAAAGACAGGACTTTTCTTTTCAGTTCTATTTTGTTTGTAGATTTATCACAAATACATAGACAATGATGCTCTGCATACAGTAGATAATACTTGAAAAATAAATTTGTGAATATTTGTAATTTTAATGAAGAAAGGGATGTAGCTGCTTGAAGTTTAGAAATAATAACTACACAAAGTGTGCAGCTGAGTACTCTCATCAGAGGAAGGTCCTTCAATACAGGGCCAGGACATTACCACAGTTGAGGCCAGCACAGAGAGGTACAAAATAGAAAGAACACAGAAATACTGGAATTTTACACTATGGGTTTCCCCAGTTGTACCCAAAGGCTCCACAAATCAAAATAAGTCATCAGGATATGCTCCAAACACAAGTTAGAGAATACACTGCTTTTCTCCAGCAGTGTGAAGATGAAAATGGAAATCAGGAGAAAAAGGTCACACATTCCCAATAACATAAAAATTACAAGTTTTTCCCATGAAAGAGCATGACTCTAGATCTTGTTTTATTATATAGTATGGTACACATGTTAAAGCAGTTCTATAACGATCCACTAAGAATGATATTAATTATATGGTTCTTTGGGAATATATTTAATTGAAAGAGAAAATCATAAATAGCTTATAAACCTTTAGAGGCTGAAAGTGACCAGAGATCATTCAGTCCATGTTCCTCATTTTATGGGTGAAAAACTTAAGCCAAGAGTGATTAGGTGATTTGCAGGTGGGATCCAGCCAGGGTTGAGCTAGGATATCTAAACAAACATTCTTCTTCACTGTGGAGCTCCCTTTGCTTTACCACGGGATACTGACTGGGACTTAAGGAACCCAGAATGTACAAAGAAACAAGTAATTTAAGTAGAAGTTCCCCTGAATTTAAATCTCTTTTCATGTCACTTATTTGATAAATAAAGTAATAAGCTACTGTTAATACAGTTAATGCTTCTTCAGCTACACTGCCTTTATGGCATCTAAAACGAGAGCACTTTGACTCCTTAAAGGAGTCTTTATTTTTGGTACCAGGGATCGAACTCAGGTCCTTGCGCTTGTGCAGCAGGCAGCGAAACCACTGAGCTAAACCCCCAGCCCTCCTTAAAGGAGTAAGAGGCAAACTGAACTTGTAATCCAGTGCATGCTTCTGTATTTTCTAATTGGATATTTCTGTGATGTCATATGTTCAGCTGATGGTTTAGCTACATTGTCTGGAGAGTCTTCAAATTGGGGTTATCACTTTTCTAAGGGTGGTTGTGGCAGGAAACAAAATATATTCTAACCTTGCAATTCTAGTTCTCTTTTAACCCATGAAGAGATCACTCCTTTTTGTGATTATTCCCTTCACAGACTTAAAGAACAATATTTTTTATTCACATGTACTTGAGGATACACAAGTCCTTTACATTTCCAGTTATCGTTTGTAGTCATAAAGATATCACTTTGAATCTACTAAAATATGTCACATATTCTGATCAGTAGCTGCTTTTTTTCTCACAGTATTATTCACTTTCCTTCACTAACATGACTAAAGTCATTATGAGAGTGATTATGTTAGGCACTATGATAAAGCAAATAGAAGAGAACAAAACAGAGAAGGTATTTGTACTTGTACATTCATGGAGGAAAGTTCACTGACAAAATTCCTAAGAAAACATGTATTGAAACTGCTCTTCTTTGAAAATGGGGATTTATTATTGTTTCCTGTTCCAGTGGTGGATTTACAGAGGTTATTTTATTTCACCAGGGATAAAATTTATATCTTGTTTATTTCTGAATCTTCTGGAAAACAGCACAATGCCTATGCTTTAGAAGAAGCCCTCAATACATATTTTCTAAATTGAAATAAACTTATGCATACATTCACACACAGATTCATATACCCAATTATGCATTGTGTAATAGAGGCCAAACTAATCTGTATCTTATTATCCTTTTTCATAAGGCTGATGCTGCAAATAATAGAAGAGTATTATCACATAGGTTCATATTACAAACAATGATTATGAAAAAAAATTCCACTACTGAAGAGAATGCTTGAGATGAGAAAATGAGTCAGAAATTATTTATAATTCAATATTAAGGATCACTGCAATTTTAATGCACAATGTTCTGTCACTTTACTTTTTTAGATGTCAGCTTGCACCCAAAGAAATAGCCAAATTTTGTGACTCCCTTGTCTGAACATTAATTTATTAAGAAATAAGTGACAGAAAACAGATCTCAACATATAATTCTTTTAACAATATATGGGTTTGGAATTTTGCATTTCTAAATCTTGCTAAGATTTTAAAAGAAGGCTTTAGCTTCTTTAGGATTTTTGTCAAATAGCTTCAGTTACATTTTATGATACTGATAATAATTTAACCCTTACCTTGTACATTTTGAGTGTATTTAAAGAAATCCTTTCGAAATGATGCTAAGCTGTGCTCTAATAGTCTTTTATAAATAACCATAAAAGATTATCAATTATTCCTTTCCCCTGGCTGTGATATTTTAAACACACCAATGGTCTCTCTGAG
Organism: Heterocephalus glaber; assembly: GCF_053883595.1. Taxonomy (NCBI): domain Eukaryota; kingdom Metazoa; phylum Chordata; class Mammalia; order Rodentia; family Bathyergidae; genus Heterocephalus; species Heterocephalus glaber. The sequence goes on along the minus strand of NW_028258296.1, from coordinate 24,725,308 downwards.
AAATGCCTTAGCTCTCTGAACCTCACTGGCATTCTTATTTCATTATTTTTTCTATCTCTCTTAAACAAAGAACAGTCTTCTAAGAAGTAGAATGTATACACACCACTATCCCACAGATATCTATACCCTTGAAAAGGCTGTGCTTTCCCTCAAACTTCTAAGGTCACTGTGGTTTAGACGAAGTTTAGGTGTAGAGCCAGGCTTGGTGGCGCACGGCTGTAATTCCAGCACTCAGAAGGCTGAGATAGGAGGATAACTGGGAGTTCAACGCCAGCCCGGGCTACTTAGTGAGTTCAAGGCAGCCTGAACTACATAGTGAGACCCCGTTTAAAAAAAAAAAAAAATTAGTTTCATTGAATTAGTCTCAATATCCCGAATCTAGGCCTGAGTCACCTCAGAAATCTGTAATAACTGCTTTGAAGATGATTTATCTCTTCCCTGGGTAGACAAAAAGAAACAGAGGTTTCTCTCCAATCTACCTCTGTACCTCGACAGAAAGAAGCACTGTGCTAAGCAGCAGTCAAACTGGCATGGACAGTGTAGGCCAGAAAGCTCAGGCAAATGACCTGGACAAGCCATTTGTGGGGAATGCTACTTCCTTTATAACCAATAAGCAGCAGGGAGGAGAAAACAGGGAGACTTCCACCCTCAAGAACACTAAAACCAAAGTTTCTTGTTTACTTTTTAACTTTTGGAATTTAGAATAATCTGAAAAGACAAAGGTCACCTCTTATTGCAGTCTTAGCTCTGGGGCCTAAAAATGCTCAAGAAATTGTCAAGTTGAATTCTTAAAGTTTCTATATAGGAAAGTTGTCATTTCTGTTCTGAAAGGAAATTTAGCCTGTTTTTCAAACACCTTTTTACAAATATGGTGGTAGGCTGATAAGTACTCATCAATCAAAAATGTGACAGGGGGGCCGGGAATTTAGCTCAGTGGTTCCAGCGCCTGCCTCGCAAGTGCAAGGTCCCAAGTTCGATCCCTGGTACCAAAAAAAAAAAAAAGTGACAGGGAAGCTAAAGCAACTTGTGGTCAAAAAATTGCCACTTGATTCTTTTTAATAGGGGAAAACTTTAAAATTTCCTGTTCTGTTAAATACAAAGTAATATTGCTCAGAATACAAGAGCCTGATTTTTAAAGTGAGAGACGGACAAACTAATGGGTTTGATCCTTTTCAAACAGTGTGATCATTTTTCATTTCCTCCTTTAATAAACTAATCTTTACAGTCATCTAAAATTTAAAATTTCCCTTCTAGGATCAGGGACCATGGAAGGTTTGATGACAGCAGAAAAAGTCTTTCTACTGAGTAACGCTGTGGAGTGCCCAAGAAGGCTGCTTCCCATCTCACATGTTTCGACTCTTGCTCTGTCTTTCCTGGTGGATGTGCTCAGGAAACCCACGATGAAAGGAAGACGTTTCAGGGCCTCCAGCTTCCAGGAGAAAATAGCTCAGTGGGAAGAGATCCACCACTACAAAACTTTTATTGCTAGACTATTAAAACTGATGTGAATGCATCTGAAAATTAGAATATTAGGTTTTGTGTATACAGCTGATAAATATTTAATGCAAAGGTTTATGCATATAGGCAAAAGAATTGTTTTGTTTGGCTCTAAATTTAACATGTTGATTTAATGGTCATCTTTTCAGAATTAGACATTCTGAGTTCCTTCTTCCAAGTTTTGTTTTCTCACAGCGAAACGAAGTAAAATCTAATGTGAAGATATGCAATACTCCTCGAGTCACACCTGAGGGATCAAAGAATTCTTTAAATGAAGGGTCTAGAAGGATGTGGTCCAAGGCTGCTGGCCTCTCAAATACAGATTGTGCCAAAAATCTATATGAAAACATTTCTTAGAAAATACATTGTTTTTGAAAATGAATATATTCTTCAATTAAAAAAGATAAAAATAACAACCTTTCCTCGAAAAATAGTGAAACTATTTTCTTTTTTCTTTTTTTTTGGTACCGGAGATCGAACTCGGGACCTTGCACTTGCCAGGCAGGCACTGGAACCACTGAGCTAAATCCCCGGCCCAGTGAAACTATTTTCAGTGATACTCATGACATGAAAGCAAAGACCAAATGATTCATGTGGATGTTGAAAAGTCACTACAACAAAGGTATAAATAATAGTGGCAGGGCCTTGCGTGTACTAATCCCACAGCTAGAATGTTCTTTTGCTCCTCCCCACTGCTTTGACAACTGCTGAGCTTACTGCAGACCTAGGCACCGTTCTGATCCAGCATCAGACTCTGAGAGTGCTACGGCCATCCCACCATGTCCCCTGACTTAGACACAATTTTCTATTCACTTGTATTCAAGGATTCATGTTGGTCTCCCCCCACAATAAGCTCCGTGAAGGAGGGGATACTTTCTGTTTTTTTCTTTCTGTTTTTTTCACCATTGTTTTCTCAACATCTCAGAATTTGACAATAAGTGCACAATATACATTCATTGAATAAATAAATCAATTATTAATTAAAATTTCAAGTCAATCCAACTGTAAGACCTTGAATTTATTCACCAGAATGTTGTCAGCAAAAAAGAGGAGAGAAAAAATATAAAGCCCATCAGATAAGTTGGATTAAGACTGAAAGCAGTGCCACCTTAACAGACAAACTGTGTAATATTTTGAGATGGCTTACTTGCAGCTGCTATTATTAGTAAGACTGTTTGCTTGGGGTTAGATGAGGTCTCACTGAGAAAAAGCATCTCAAAAATATCTAAAGCCTTGCCAAATGTATTTTTAAAAATGGTTGAAAGACTTAGAAAACAAGATAGAGAAGCCTAGCAATATATCAGCCTGCATGTTGACATGGAGTTGGTTTTAGACCTGGTTTTGTCCAGCAACTGCATCAGTAGGATGAAAAGGTGGGTGAGAGATGCTTGGAAGGAACAAGACTAGCTCAAGATTTGTTAAACTGTGTGGCTTAGAAATATTAATTACAAATACTAAACAAATGAAAAACTGCATAGAAAGGTCACAGGAATTCAATTAAAAGGTTTAGTAGAAAATTATTAAGGTTTAGTAGAAAAAAAGTAAGGCAGAAACAAGAATAAGTTTACTCTTAAAAGTCAAGTACTTTAAAGATGACAGACTTTTGTAAATTCTGAAGAAGAATTTAGGAATGAAGCAGATGATTTTTGGATGGTGGAAAATAGGCTTTGAGCCAAGGGGAAAGACAAGGTTTATGGAAAACTGTGGAGATGTTTGTTTTTATTTGTTCTGTTCTTTTCAGATGACCTATCATCTTAAAAAGTTAACAGAGACCAGTATTTCAGGGACCAAAAAACGGTTACAGTTAGGCATTATGGTGTATTCCTGTAATCCCAGTACTCTGGGAAGCTAAGGCAGGAAAATGGCAAGTTAGAGCCCATCCTAGGGAACTTAGTGACTTAGGAAGACTCTGTCTCAAAAAAACGATGAAGGGGGTACTGGGGATGTAACACAGTATGAAAGCTCTGGCTTCAACCCCCAGTACCAGAAATGAGTGAATTAATAAATCAATGAATAAATAAATAATGGTTACATGGGCATAAAAGAGTTTCTGCAAAATAAATAAATACTGACTCAACAGAAAAATGGAAATTGGTGGAAAAATAGATTGGTGCATTTCAATGTCTTTGGATATGAGCAGGGTCTGCTTTGAGATTCTTGTGGCAAAGAAGTGGGATTTGGAAAAATGGAGGGGAAAAAAACCTAGGATCCAATTCAGCCTGACCCGTCTCCTGCTGCAGGCTAAGGGGTCACATATTGTCAGTGGAGACAGCCACTGAGTACAGAGTTTCTCAAGGACAGATGTAGTGTGTTTGAAAGCTTTATATCTCTAACACCTACCACAGGGCCTGGAAGCTTCACTCATCTTCCTTCAAGTACTACAATAGCTTTTATCTGTAAGGTATGGAGCTCATTAGTGTGAATAAAGGAGTAAGGAGGACATAGTCTGTCTTTATGAAATTTGCACTATGGTGGAAAGACAGTAAATAATCACACACACATTTTTTTTTTTTTTTTTGTACGAGGGATCGAATTCGGGTCCTTGCGCTTGCGCAGCAGGTGGTGAAACCACTGAGCTAAATCCCCAGCCCCATCACATACACATTTAATCACAACTGTGATAAATAAGATGAAGTAGAAGTTTAAGGTGATGTGGTAGTATAAGAAGACAGCTGAGACACTTGGGGTGTAGGAAGTAATGCCTGTACAGGTATAGTAAGTATAAGTTATAAAGGCTACCTAAAGCTGGGCCAGGGATTTAGCTCAGTGGTTCCACTGCTTGCCTTGCAAGCACAAGGACCCGAGTCCAATCCCCGGTACCAAAAAATAAAAAAAGCTACCTAAAGCTGAAGGTCAAGTCCAAACCATTTCAGGCTGGGCAAAGGTCTGCAACATGATGGCTTTTTATGCCTCTTAAGATGTTTCATGTTAAAAAAAAAAAAAGTTTCATGTTGCCCCAGGTAATTATAAATATAGTTTCTATTTGGGAGAAAAATAATTTTAATAATTTTTATCAGCAATATAGGATAGGACTGAGCTGTTCCAGACACCCAGAGAGAAGGAAGCCAACAAATTACATCTTCTTATACTGAACTGGCAAAAAGTCACCAAGACTCATTCACTAAACATCTTTTTCTAAGATGTGTGAAAAATCTATGAAAATGATCTTTCAGAAGAAGCATGTGGAGCTTAGCAGCTTCCTCCTGTACCTGGCTGTTAAATGAGGTAAACTGTCTTTCAGATTACCAAGCCAGACCTACACCACGTCATTCTCCACATGATGTCTCAGCTCTAATTTAGTGTAAAAATTAAAAATGCCCAAACCTCTGTTTCGGGAGCCCAAGTTTGATAGAGTTCACAAAATTCTCATCACAAGCAGCAGCACTGTTTCAGTACCTCAGTGGGTCCATCATCACCAAGGGGATGTTCAGCAGATTCCGAGGCTGAGCACAAGCAGCAATGCTGAGGGCCAAAGACTGCTTTTCTCCTCCACCTTTGTCCCAAAATATGCCAGCCTCCTTAGGAACTGCCTTTCTAAGGCACACACACAAATCTAGGGCCAGGGATTTAGCTCAGTGGTTCTGCTGCCTGCCTCGCATGCACAAGGACCCGAGTTCGATCCCCGGTACCAAAAAAAAAAAAAAGAAAAAAGAAATCTACTCTTTGGTTTGAGAAAGGTCTCCCATGGTCTTTTAAAATTTCTTTAAAGCATTTTTTTTGGGGGGTACCAGGGATCGAACTTGGGTCCTTGAGCTTGCGCAGCAGGCGGTGAAACCACTGAGCTAAATCCCTGGCCCACTTTAAATCATTTTAATTGGCACATAATATTTTCATATGCCACATATTGTATGTATAATGATCAAATCAGATAAGTAGTATTTCCATCTCCTCAAACATATATCATTTCTCGGTATTGAGAACTTCTTAACTTTTCTACTCTAGTTATTTTGAAATACACAGTGAATTGCTATAGACTGTAGTCACCCAACTGTGCCACAGAAGTAAAAAATTAATTCCTTTCTAACTGTCCAGTTTATCTAGCCTCTCCGTATCTCTTTTCCTTCCCAGTTTCTAATAACTATTCTTCTACTCGCTGCTTCTATGAGATCATTGTTTTTAGATTCCACATGATTGAAAACATGCAGCACTTGTCTTTCAGTGCCTGGCTTATTTCACTTAATACAATGTCCTCCGGGTTTATCTACTTTGCTATTTTACTTCTCTCTTTTTCTTCTTCCCTTTCTTTGATATGCCCTTCGTTTCTTTCCCTTCCTTCCTCCTCTCTATCCTTCGTTCCCTCTTTCAATATATTTTACCTACTCAGTGCCAAGCAGTGGGACTCAAAGATAAATAAGAAGCTATAGTAGAATCAGTGGGCAAGAGATCTATACACAAGGAGATTTAAAAATGTATGTATTATCCATTTTCTTTGCTTCTCTTCTTTTCACACTGATTCAAACTAAAAGGATATATGTGAGCCACACCCGTGTGGGGAGAGGTCATGCCACCAGCCATTTAACTCCTGCAGGTAGTTTGCCAAGACACCTGCCAGAGAGGACAAGGTAAAAAAATCAAGAATGAGACTGCCCTTGGATGAAGAAACAAAAATAAAAATAAATAGGTAATCTTAACAATCTGAATTTAGAAATGGAATAAATTTGAATAGATTTTTTGATAAATTCCTTGAAACACAAACACTTGCAACTTGTTATTTAAAATAATAGAGATTTGGATGAAAGGTACTTGAGTAGGCTTCTATATATTCAACATTTTCGTTTATTATTTCTTAACCTGGCATTGTTCTGGTGAGAGGATGTATAGCTTTTTTCTAATTATCAATGGGATTTATAATTCCCTCAAATACTTAACTACTTACTACACCAACAATGTACCAGTTACAGTGATTATTGGATGAAAAGCAGAAAAGTAGCTGCAGGACTTAAACTAGAAAAAATTGTAAGAACATAAATGAGTCAGCATGAGGTATAACAGCCTTAAGGGCATCAACTTCAAAGAGAAAATGAAATTATTTGGGTTGCCTTGGTAACATCAAGATAAAATGTAGAAATGAAAATGCAGAGTTTAATGTTAAAAAAACCAACCTCCTCAGCACTAAGGTCTCTCACATCATGGAATGAGCTTTACCATGGCAACATACAAAAAACACAAATGGATTAAATATAGAAAATATTCAAGGAGTGGAAGCATTACAATAAGGATGAAGCTGATATATTCTGTACCTTTCTTTTCTTTGGCACAGAATTAAATAGGGAGATAGCAATGGGCTTGCAGAGATTAAATGAAACTTCCTTCGGGGATATATAATCTTAAATTATTTTAACAGTTAAGTCCTATGCATTATTTCCACCTACTTACTTTCCTCCAAATGAAAGTGTCCATTCATTCTAAAGCTCTGGTTTTAAAAGGGAAAGGAATAAGAAAAACAAGCGTAAAAAACAGAAGTACTCTCCCAGGTTACATTTTCTAAGCCTGATCTATACTTATTTTTGGAGAAGATACATCCACAGTTATTAAGGAATTGTCTCTTCTCCCTAACAGATGACCATATTAACATAGTACTAGAGTGTTGTTATTATTCATTTTTCTTGCAGTGCTGGGGATTGAACCCAGGGCTTTGCACATGTTAAGTTCACAACTTACCACTGAACTGCAACCCCAGGCCCAGTGTTTGAGTATTAAAGTAATGGCCCAGAATCATATTGGCTGGAACACGGCACTGCGGTTGAAGGGCCTAAACTGGAATCCTGACTCTGCCACTGGTAGACTAAGTGACCACGAGATGGCTACTTAATCCTTTTGCTTCCTGTCTTTTAAAGTGGGAGAATATCTTCCTTCATGAGGTTGCTGAGAAGTAAGTAACAGAAAATTGTAGCAATAACTGCAGTAGTAGGCAAGAAATTAGTGTTCAATTTGTGACAACTACTATTATCAATAAAGAGGAAATTGGTAATTGTGATCAAGGGCAATTGCTGTTTGTAAAAAACTTTTAGGTTATTGTGGTAAGAACACTTAATATGATATCTACCTTTTCAACAAATGTTTAAGTGTACAGTATGGTTTGCTGACAGAAGTTGTACAGCAGGTCTCTAGAGAGCTTATTTATCCTTTTTTTGGTACTGGGGATTGAACTCAGGATCTTGTGCTTGCGAGGCAGGCAGCAGCACCACTGAGCTAAATCCCAAGCAAGCTTATTTGTCTTACTAATGAAGCTCTCTGTCCACTGATTAGTATTGTAATTTCCAATTTCACCCCGCTCCTGGCCCCTGACAACCACATTGCACACTCTGATTCTTATGAATCTTACTATTTTAGATACATCATTGAAGTGGACGCATGCAGGAGCTGTCTTTCTGTGACTGGCGTATTCACTTATTATAATATCCTCAAGGTTCATCCATGTCAACACACACTGAAGAATTTCCTTCTTTGAAAAGGCTGAATTATATTCCATTCTAGGCACAGATCACATTTTTACATTAACATTTTATCTGTTGATAGACATGTAAGTTATTTCTACATTGTGCCTATAATGAATATGAGAATTTACTATTAAAAATAAGGATTTCTGGGCTGGGGATTTAGCTCAGTGGTTCCAGTGCCTGCCTTGCAAGTGCAAGGGCCCGAGTTTGATCCTCTGTATCAAAAAAAAAAGGATTTCCTGCAGTATAGAGCCTTCAGTCCCAATTTGGGATACCATACTAAAAATGAACAATTCTTTGTAGAAATGGAAGAAACAAACATTTTTTGTTAAATAGAAAAGGAATAACAATTGGTATTTAATGTCTTATTATGCTTACTAATGCCAGGCATTGAAAGTGTTATCTGTTGAACCCCCACATTAAATTCATGAGGTCCATATTAGCTCTGCTTCACAAAAAAGGGAAGCTGCAAAGAGAGGTTTAATAGTTTCCTCAAGGTCACCAAACCTGTGGAGAGCATTGGCAAAACTTTCAGTTCAGGTCTGTCAGTTTCCAATGTCCAAGCTCTTCATGGGGAATATTATTTTAGTCCATAACAACCTCCTTTATGGGAAATTCATCTTGACAACCTATTTGGGAAGTTAGCCATCTGAGGATCATATTTAGAGTAATCATATTACTCTAAATTTGTGACTTGAACACACTAGCCTGAAATCTGGCTCTAAGGGAGAAATCCAGTCAGAGGAAAGATTTTTTTAGATGTTATAAAGGCCTCAGTTCCTGTCCATGAAGGAGTCACTAGTGTGCAACTTGTCATTCCATCATAGCTAGCTAGAAAAATGGAAATTTACCAGAGCCACAGCTGTACTTCTGTTTTATACTCTTGATTATACCTGTTTTTCATTTGATGCTAAATCCTTGGGTGGAGAATTCAGTCCCCAAATATTGCAGGGTTTCAATCTCCTTCAGGGGTGTCTGCATGTGATTTCCAGGAACTCAGTACAGCAAAACAAGAACCTTTTGTACTGAGGCTATGAATACTGAGAAATTATGCTAAATTAAAATAGAAGGACACTGACTACTTACTTCCTTTTCATTGTTTTTATTCAAATTCATTTGGTTAGAATACCTATTAACCATCTGTTGCCCTTGGAAAATTATCAGGGTCCTTTTCCCCTGACATTTTGAGAAAACACACACACACACACACACACACACACACACATGCACACACAATGTTAATATATCAACTGCATTTCTGGCTTCCTCATCAGGTACCACAATGCTTGTAATGCAGGGACTAGGAAATACTTTAGGTTAATTTCATGTAAAATATTTCCACTGATACCTAAAGTCTTTTTCTACACTATGAAGACATAGATAGCCTTAGTTCTGCCAAGTAACACTGATGTTAAGACACACGGAAACATACAGTGGCCCACTTTGAAGCTGTGGTTCTTTTGCAGGAATGTGACTTCAGATGAGACATCCCATTAGTCTGGGCTCTTCGGTTCCATACTCTTAGCTTTGGTTTTCTTTATCCCATCATATACTGTTCTGCAGGAAATTCTACTACTGTTCTGCTTTCTTTTCAACCTCAATTTCTTCATATGACTGCCCCAAGTTTCCTATTTTTTTGGTTTACCCAATATAAATGTATTAGTCACCTTCTCTTCACTGGAACAAAATACCCAATACCCACAACTTAAAAAAGAAAAGATTTTTTTCTCATGGTGTCCGAGTTATCAGTCCATGGTTGGCTGGCTCCAAGGCAGAAACGACATGGTGGAGAATCCTGGTAGAGGAAATCTGCTCACCCAGGAAGCAGAGGGCAAGAGAAGAACCTGAGAAGAAGCAGCCAGGGACCACATATGTTTCCAAGGTCACCTCCCCATGACCACTTCCTTCAACTAGGCCCCTCCTCCTAACACCCCATTCAGCTATGAACTCATCAATGAGCTAACCCATTGATGAGGTCAGTGTCCTTATACCAATTACTTCTCCAAGAGTCAAGCCGACAATCAAGGTTAACAGGCACAATAAGTAACTGATGCTCCAGTAAGGGATTGGATGTAATGTTTAAGAGGAGTCAAGATGATTCCAGACATTTTTGTTCTTTTTAATTTTTTTAATGATGTCTTTTTAAAATTTCATTTTTTTTTTGTTTTGTTTTTTGTTACCAGGGATTGAACTCAGGACCTTGCACTTGCGAGGCAGGTGGCAGAACCACTGAGCTAAATTCTCAGCCCTAAAATTTATTTTTAAGTGATACACAAAATACAAAAATTGTACATAAATGAGAATTTGGGAGTCACCATGGTGTAGGAAGTGATAAAGATGAAACCATATGTTTTGGTGGAGAGAAAGGAAAACTATCAAAGGACTTTCTGAAACAAGGAATATTTTACCCTAGATATGGGCAAGAATACTGCTCTCTCATTTCCTTCAGGTCTATGCACAAATATAATTTTCAGAGAGGCATGGTCTGGCTACCCTAATGAAGATATGAATACTAACTCACGCACAGCAACACACCATCCCAGGATTCCCTTTTCCTTTCTTCTAAGTTGCTTTCCTCGCAGTACATCTTTAATATGTGTGTGTTTGTTTACTTCTGTTTTTGTCCGTTTCCTGCATCATTTGGTAAGCTTCCTAAGAAACAGGAACTTTGTTTTTGCTCACTCCTTTCTCCCTCCTATTTCTTGGAACAGTGTCTGGCATGTAAAAAGTACTGAATAAATTATTGCTGAATGAGTGAAAAATGAGGGTATACTTATTCTGAAATTCTCCCAGTTGTTAAAAATGTGTAACAGAAATTTTTATGTGACTACCAGAATTTAGAATATAATGTACTCTGTTTAGGGACAAAAGAGAAGCAAAGAAGTCAAAAGAGGTTACCTGAGTTATTTATATGGAGGCAGAAATGGAAAATTCTCTGTTTTATCTATTTGGGGAGTTAGGGGATAGAAGAAGAGGAGTAGGACAAGAAGTATTCTCAGCCTGATTTATTTTGAACTATGGGCTCTTTTACCATATTATTAGCTGTATCTGAGCCCTTTACTGTGTTGCTTGCTTCAGTCACCTTCCAGGGACCTACAATAAAATAAAGACTCCAAGAAGAGAAGTGTGTTTGACAAGCGACAGTAATCACAGAGAGCTTAGTTTAGCAAATGGCCAGTAATGAATAAGCACAGCAAAAGGGGAGTGCGGCGATGGCAGGAAATTATGATGGGTTTAAACCAGCAGTAATGTTGAACAAAATAAAAGGCAGATAATAGAAAGTAGGGAGATCCTTTTTCAAATAGTAAAGGGAACAAAAGATGGAGGAGGGGGCAGGGAAAGAGGATAAAAAAAGAGGAAAAAATGGAAATAGAGCTTTGGCAAATGGAAAGGGGATTAAGAGTTGGAAAGAGCAGAGAGGGGTGGGAGGGGTAGGAGATGCTGAAAGAATTAAGATGTGTTATGTACATGTATTAACTCCCCATGATAAATATAATCATTATGTACTGTAAATACGTACTAATTCAAAAATGCTAAATATGTAGTACAGTATTCAAGAGCCACAAACGTAACCTAATTCTATAACTAGCATTATTCAGGACATTTACAAAAATCCTCCAAGACTGTCTATGCAATCTCATTTCCGCCCCTCCCTATTTTAGCCATCTCCTGCTACTTCTCTTTGCTCTCGCCAATAGGTCCTTTTAGTAGTTTCTAGAACACCCCAAATTCACTACTGCCTTGGGGATGTTGCACTTGCAGCACTTCTGCCTAGAATTCTCCTCTTCCTAGTATCTTTGTGGCTCTAACCCTTGCCTTCTTCTGGCCTTGCTGAAACTTATCCAGATTTCAACCACATTTTTTTTTTTAACCATCTCTGCCACCACTACTCTGGTTGAAGCAATTACCACTTCTTGGATAATACTGCAAAGTCAATTTACTATTAAAACTATGGCCCACACTCCCCTTCCTTCTCCCCTATCCTATTCTTCTTCATAACTACACACTTTTTTTTTAGTACCAGGGACTGAACTCAGGACCCTTTGATTACGAGGCAGGTGCAGCACCACTGAGCTGAATCCCTGGCCCCCACATAGCTACACGCTTTTCAACATACCACACAGTTTAGTTACTTGTTTCCTTTTCTGCTTCTCACTGGAATGTAAGTCCCTCATAGGTAGACATTTTTTGCCTGATTTGGCAATTGTTTTGGCCTTACTGTTTATGAGATTTCCTGGCTCCTATCTGTCACACAAGAGATACATGTTGAATGGAAGAATAAAGTAGTGGCAACAGAACCTGTAGAGAAATATTAAGTAAATTAAGATAAACAAAGGAACATGTAGGGCTAACAGACGACTCAAGAGCCTGGAAGTACAAGGATAGATTGAAGCACCAAACCCAACATGCCTCAACTTGGTACCTAACAGCAGGTTTCAAATGTACTGCATGAGAGATTTAGGAAGAACCTGTTGTTAAATGACTTGAATAAAAGTTTCTAGAACAAAACCTGTTGGGTCATCCCATAGAGACATGAAAAACAGGACAGTAAATCATGCTTGGATGAGGAGGCTTCCAGGGTGTTAAATGAGAAAGCGCCCTACTATGCCAGTGGGGGGCTAAACATTCTTCAGGAGCCAGTATCACTGACTGGAACACAGAAAGTGCTGTGTGTTTCCAAAGGGAAAACACACTCACTGGTTTCAATTAGAAACTGTCGACTGGAAAACCTGTTGATAGAATGTGGGCTGAGCTTGGCTCCAGAAATTTATTAGAGAACACCTGGGGGATGTGGCATAAAATCCAGAGCAGGCAGAGGAGTGCAGCTCTCAACCTTAGCTGTGCATTGCAATCACCTGGAAAGCTTAAAAACTATGGATACCTGGGTTCAGTTCAAATAGAGTCCCTGGGGTGGGGCCCAGACATGACGTTTTTTTTTTGGTACTAGGAATCGAACTCAAGGCCTCGCATTTCCAGCCAGGTGCTGTGCTGCTGAGCTACATCCCCAGCCCCTGACATGTTTTTTAAAAAGGTCCTGGGGTGATTCCATCATGCAGCTGAAATTAAGACCTATTCTAGAAACATGTGTTTTGTCTTTTAGTGATACAAAGTAAAGCTATGCACCAAATGATGTCTTAGGGAAAAACCAGAGCTTTATCTGGCCCTACCAAAGGTAAAGTGTGCTCAGAATGAGCTCGATACTCTATAAATTTTTCCTTCCTTCCTTCCTTCCTTCCTTCCTTCCTTCCTTCTTTCCTTCCTTCCTTCCTTCTTTCCTTCCTTCCTGGGGCTGGAGGTGGAATCAAGGGTTGTGCACATGCGAACACTGAGCCACACCTCCAGCCCCTATATTTCAACCTTGGATCTTTTATAATATCACCTGCACACAACCTCTTCCCAGAGCACATCAGGACCAAAAGGCCCACCTTCCCTGGGGAAGAGCACACTACCTGGATAATATCTGGAGGGGTCTTAGGCCATAATTGCAGTGTCTCATTTGAAAGCCTGTGGCTGAGTATTTTCATATGAGTCCAAGATCAACACTTTTCTACCTGTTCTGTTCACTCCTTTACTGCCTTGGGTTATTTATAGTCTCATCTATTCCTCTTTCACACTGTAAACTCTGTCAGGGCAGAGACTGAGTTGCTCATTTGGGCACTCCCCACCCCTGACCTACCTGTCAGCTGTAATGGTTTTACATCACACAGAGCTCTACACATACAGCCATGAATTACTCCTCTGGAACATTTTCTGAATGTAGATGATGCTCTAAATATTAGAACAGTAGTTTCTGATGGGATCCATGTTCATTTGATAAGTGTTTTAAAGTAACAATGAGTATTGATCTTACTTTATAAAACTCTTGTTCTGTATAAGGGAAAACCCCACAACATGAGCTAGGGTTTACAGTGTACCTAACAGGTGGCAGGGACTTCAAATGTATTATATTATTTAACTCCCAAATATCCAGGGCTTAAAGTACTATAATCCCATGTTTGTGGAAAAATTTGAGACTTTGGAAGTATCCTGCTGGAGGTTACAGAGCAGTAAGTAGAAGGGCCTGAATGTGACATAGGTAATGACTTTGGAAGTATCCTGGTGGAGGTTACATAGCAGTAAGTAGAAGGGCCTGAATGTGACATAAGTGATCTGTTTTTAGGGCCCATATTCTAAATCACTAAACCAACATTCCATAGAGAGAAGAAACTACAGAACTGAACACTGAACTGAATTCCTTCCTGATTTAACTTAAGAATTAGTTAACAATAAAAGGTGTTCTGTTTTACAGAGGGTTTCTTAAAAACTGTGAGTGATGCTATCTAAAATTTCCTATCAACTTACATTATAATATAAGACATACTTTTAACTGTGTATTATATTCAGAGTATAATATAAACTCAGAGGTGTTTTCTTTTAGATTTATTTGCTTTTCCACTGGCAGAAGCTCCTAACTCTTTAACTTTAAATATTTTAATTCTACCACCTCTTAGGCACTTAATAACTTTATAGAATTTAAGGGGTAGACTCTACCTTCATCCAGTAGCTAAATGAGAGAACAGGTAAATCATTTTCATGCTGAAAAGGGCCCATTTCAGCATGCTGTGTATACATGTTTTCAATAAATATTTTATACTTTATCATGTAGTATGAAAAATGATATAACATTCCATTTTTATATCAACTGCTTAGTTTTGGAAAAACTTTCTTAATCTTGTTCACAGGTAATCCTAATATAAAATGAGTAATGATGCTTAAGTATAATCTTCCTAAAAATGAGGACACAGATGTATGTTTTTAAAGCATAGTGATCCTGCCACCTTCTCCATTTCCACTAAATGAAATGGCTTAGCATATAAAATGTTGAGATATGCAGAACAATTACTGGAAAACCTTATTGATGGGATTAAAATTTTTTCATCTTTTTCAGATTACCTTATAAAAACAAACACATTTAAAAACAGGCATCATTCCAGGTTTCCAAGCAAACACATTCAAATAGATTAATTAACATATTGGAGTCAAGAGTGTTTTCAAATGCTATACTTAACACTGCTTGTGATATCACACAAATAATTTTGATTCAGTGACTATGTCAACAGGAAGAGGTCTGGCAAAAACATAAAATCCTGAGCAAACTAATACTGAGACTCAAGCAACTCCATTACCAGAAATGTTAAATCAAACAGCAGTGTGGCCAAGGAACATCAAAGAAAACCACTGTTTTCAAGATGTGTGGTTTCTTCATAAGGGTTCTATTATGCTCTTATTTGGATATGGCACAGAGGGGCCTTTTGAAACTATAGTACATTTCAATTAAAAAAATCTCAGTCTAGCTGAGTAAATGTAAAGATATTCTTAGTTATAAACATACATTCCCGAGATTCTCTAGAAATACATGTGCTGCTTGACATTAGTAACATACCTCAGTACCTCAGCTAAAATACTTTTGCTTTACAAAATATTCTAATATGATATAGTCCTTTGCCCATAGCCCTAATTTTGGTTTAACATCTTTTTTCCTTTCAGTTGAAGGAAAGGTCCCTTAAGCATTTTGCAGAAACAAACTGCACTCATACTATGTGTCTTCTAAACCACAATGGCCACTCCTTACTGGGCCCACAACCACAGCTGGGCAGACCATTCATAAAGATATGACATGCTGCTACTTAGGACACTAAACTGCATTAATAGGGTTTTAATGCAAAACTCAAAGGTAAGTTTTGCAAATTCTCATCCCTATAAACTGATTACAGCTGTAAAAATAGGGTGATATGAAGGTCTTCATCCAAAACAATATATGCCAACAGTAAAAAACTCCTGTTATTACCTTATATGTATATGTTACTTCAGTGAACATCTGCATTCCCAGAATTCTAAGTTTAGTCATAAGCAGCCACATTAATCTAAAAGATAAAAATAAATGTAAGTCATCTATCTCTACACACCATTTTGTATAATATAATGCAGTGATCACTATGTAAATTTTACCGCCAGAAAGACTGAGGTTTGCAACCTAGCTCTATGGCTACCAGCTGGTGACCTTAGGCAGGTTTTTAACCCCTTTAAATGATAAACATTTAGAAAAGTACCTGGCAATAAATATAATAATTACAAATCCCATTATTTGCTTAAGAAAATATTAGCTAGGCTTCTCTTTTGGGAATTTTCTGGATTCTGAAAATTTACTGTGTGTGCCCTATACCTGCTGCTGATAGAAAGCACTTCTAAGAACCCCAAAACTGTGATGTCCACGTCAGAATATTTGGTAATTTTTCCACTTGTCTCAAGATAGGTGTTTCTTCATCAAACATCTCACACTGTATGTGTACCTGTCAAAACCCCATGAAATGCCAATTTGTCCCAATTGAGAGGTCACAAATGTGCGATTCTCTAAGATTCTCCACACACTGTACAACTCTTGGGAGCCTGCTCAGCACCTAGCATCTCTGGAGCAGAATTCAAAGTTTTAAGGAAGCCACCACAGCCAAGACTAATAATGATAAAATCAACTGGACAGTTCCTTAAGAACAAGAGTTCTTTACAGGTACTTACAGTCTTGCAAGTATGAGCACAAACCCCTTATGGAAAGGCTGTTCCTCTGACCACTGCACCCCAGAGCACAGCTGACTTTCCAGGGCCTGCATGATGTCAGCAGCTGTGCCCAAGGAAAGCAGCTACAATGTGGAAGCTGAGTCATCTGATCTCCAGGAGGAGTAACCGGAGGGACCCTCAGTTGAATCTCTATTGCCAACTGTTCCTGTGCTCTTTGTCATATCGGTATCACGTGGGAAGGCAGCATGTGGGTTCCCTTTATTAGTCTCCCTTTCCCTTTTACAGGATAATAGATTAGCACATGTTCCAGCCCCTTGTAGGTAGGTGAGGCCATGTGCCTGGTCCTAGCCAATAGAATATAAACAGAAAAGATGGATTCAGCCCTTTAAAGTGACTTCAAAGGAAAGGAACTTGCCCTCAACATGCCCTCTTCCCTACTTCTTGGACAAGATGTAGTCTTAGGATTAATCAGCGTCACTTATAAAGCTAGGGGCACATGTTAGCAATGGTGGAACATCAACATATAAGGAAGCCACATCCTCAGCACCGTATGATTCTGTCCAGACTATTATTTGAGAGAAAGAAACTATGTCCTTTATTGTTTAAGTTACCACTGAGTGTAGAGAGGAGATGGGGGTGTCCCTCTGACAGTACATGAACGCACAATACAACTCTTCAGTCCCGTGGGCAGAGCTTCTCCCACTGGGTCAGGTAAATGCCTTCAAGTGGAGGAGGGGTTAGGTAGGAAGCCCCCGATACACAGGGTATACTTTCCTGGCACACTGATTTTACTCAAAAGATTTGAGATTAATAAAACAAATGTCCTATTGAACCAGGTGTGGTGGTGCACGGCCATGGCCAGCCTGAACTATGTCGCAAGACCCTGTCTCAAAAAACAAACAAAAACCCCAAATGTTCTATTGAAACAGGCATCCAAAATCAAATATAAAATCACATACTTTTTAAAGTTAAAATATAAGATATTAAATGAAATTGGTCTTTCAAGCAAGATGCTTGCAGCTCTACTCCTAGATTCCTAAAACATGCAGAAAAGCTCTTCTATCTTGAGGAACGTACTGATGAGAGTATTAAGAGCACTGGCTGAAGAACAAACACTTAACAGAAAATCCAAGGTCTAGATCCAATTCCACTTAGACAAGTCCCACCATCCTGGTGCTTTTACATTTACAAAACAGAGCCACATACACAAATGCCCAATCAACACATTGATACACACACACACATACACACACTTTTTGGGTTGGATGAAAATAAAGATGGCAGGGCTGGGGATTTAGCTCAGTGGTTTCACCGCCTGTTGCACAAGCGCAAGGACCCGAGTTCGATCCCTGGTACCAAAAAAAGAAAATAAAGATGGCGTAGGTCATATTCCTGTAGCAATGACATCAAAGTGGAAGTTATACAACAAAAAGCGTGCTTATGGATCTGATCAGCACATTGTGAAACACTTCGGTGGAAATGTGTTTCACAATTCACAAGGAACTTCCAAACAGCTTTTCTATGCTCCAACATGATGCTATGGTTTGAATGTCTCTTCTAGAACTCATGTGGAAGACAGACTGTTATTTAAACAGTATTAAGAGGTAGCCAAGACAGGAGGCTCCCAAGTTTGAGCACAGCCTGGGCAATGCAGCGAGACCTTGTCTCAAAATAAGAAATAAAAAGGTGCTGAGGATATAGTCCAGGACAAAGGCCCTGGGTTCAATCCCTAGTATCTTACCACCACCACCACCACCACCACCACTACCACCACCAGAAACAACAAGGTGAAATTTTAAGAGGTGTTAGGTCCTAAAGGCTTCATCTCATGAATAAATTTATGTCATTATCTCAGGAGCAAGCCTTTTGAGTGTACTCTGTAACTCTCTTTCCCTCCCTCCCTCCTCTCCTCTCAGCTCATCTGCCACCTGATTCCTTCCACCTTGTGATGATGTAACAAGCCCTTGCCAGGTGCCAGGGACTTAATATTGGACCTTCCAACTTCTGGACCATCTCAGACCTAGCAGTATTCTGTTATAGCATTCCAAAACAAACTAAGACTTATAAAGACACAATTATAGATCACCAGCAATGTGGGAATGCCTCCAACCTGAAAGTCAAATATAAATAAGAAAAATACAAAAAGAAGCAAGCAAAAAAGAAAAGAAAGAAAATAACCACCAAAACAACAAATCAAAACAAAAGCAGGGGAAAATACAAAAGCAGAGAGCAGGAGTTTTAAGATCCTCAAATTCTAATTAATATTCTCAGAGAATTAGCAGAAGATGATGTATTTATAAAATAAGCATTTCATAAAAGCTTAGGGTTAGAGGCTAATGATGACAAAATCAATCTTCAGGTAGAACAAAAAAGGAATTAGAAAAGAAAAATAGAAATATAGATTTCAGATCCAGTTGTTTCAAAAACAGAAATTTCATAAGGAGTAAAAGGAGAAAAATGAAGGAGAAATTATCTAGGTAAGAATACTAGAAAATTTTCCAAAACTAGGGGACTCATTATCACACAGCCTGACTAAAGTGTCCAGGGTGATGTTTCAGAACACGAGGGCTGAAGTGAAGGGGAGATCCTAAAAGCCTCTGGTAGAGGAAACAGAGAGGGCAAGAGGGCATATACAAAGAAATGAAAACCAGATCAACATCAGGCTTCTCAGCAACAAAAGTGAATGCTGGGACATGGTAAAAAGTTTTTTTGTTTTTTAATTCCTAATGAAAGCAGTTGCCAATTTGGAGCTCAATATTTAGCCAAACCAACTTTCTTTCTTTCTTTTTTTTTTTTTTTTTGGTACCAGGGATTGAACTCGGGTCCTTGAGCTTGCGCAGCAGGCGGTGAAACTACTGAGCTAAATCCCTGGCAAAACCAACTTTCAATTCTGAGAGTATAACTATATTTTAGCCACTGTACAACACAGGTAACTTACTTTTACGCATTCTTTCCTTAAAAAGCACTGAAAGTTACAAAGACAATAAAAAGTCCTTCCCCTGAATTCCAGATTTAAATATCCAGCTTTTGATTTGAAATTTCCAACTGGATGTTTTAAGAGGTATGTGAAAATTAACAGGTCCAAAACAATTTTTCATTTCATCCAAAATCTGTTATTTGCACAATCTTCTACATTTCAGTAAACAGGAAACCCATCTGTGCAGTTCCTCTGATTCAAAGTTTGAGTCAGCTTCGCCTTCTTTCTTTCATAGCCACACCTATTCTAGTCCTATTCTATCCTAGTCCGCAAAACTTACTAGATCAACCTTTAAACTACATCTAGAAACTTGCCAGTCCTCACTGCGTCTCCTACTTCCCAGGCCACCAGCTGTGTACCAGTTTACTGGAAGAGGCTCCTAGCTGGTCTCCATGCCTTGATCTTCGTCTCCCACCATCTACTTCCTTCTCTGCCGGTTTGTCAGAGTGCCTTTGCAGAGGCGTAGTGACATCAAAATTATTTTCTTTTTTTTTTTTTTGGTACCGGGGATTGAAGTCGGGTCCTTGTGCTTGTGCAGCAGGCGGCGAAACCACTGAGCTAAATCCCGGGCCCCATCAAAATTATTTTCACAGAATATTAAACATCAAAATTATTTTCATATAATATTAAACAACATTTAGGGGCCGGGGATTTACCTCAGTGGTTTCGCCTCCTGCTGCGCAAGCGCAAGGACCCAAGTTCGATCCCCGGTACCAAAAAAACCCCATCATTTGCCTTTTTAATTCATTTTCTGGTGAGTGCACAGTGAAGTTTTCCTGAGGTTACATGACATATGGTAATGAACAGACAGAACGCCAGACATTAAACAGATTGGCAAATACTGAAAACAGTGCCATCTTCTTACTCCTCTGATTTGTTTTGAAAAATAGTCATTTTCATAAAATGTTATTTGCATTAACATGTAGTGCCTTCGTTATTATTTTAAAATAAATAAACATTTATTATTTAAAATTTTTAATATGGTAAAAATCTATAGACATGACCTACATAAAATTCTTGGGAGTCTTCAGTAATTCAAGAGGGCAAGGGTCAGAGACAAAAAAGTTGGCTCAGGGCTGCTCTATTCCATAGCCAGAGGGATTCTTTTAAAAGTCAAGTGAGATGAAACTTTCATTTGTTCAGAACCTTCTGCTTGCTCCTCATCTCACTCAGAATAGAGGTGGGAAAGATACTTCTGAGCTCACCCCACTCTCTGAAGAAATACTGTTTTAAGCGGAGCTTTATGGCACATGCCTATAATCCCAGCTACTTCAGAGGCTGAAACAGGAGGACCATAAGTTCAAGTCCACCCTGGGCAACTAAGCAAGATCGTCTAAAAAAAAAATAATAAAGGGGGGGGGATGTAGTTCATTGGTAGAGTACTTGCCTAGCACATGAGGCCCTGGGTTCACTCGTTTCAAAAGAAAAACAAGCAACAAAATAAAAAAATAAATAACTTACGATTTCCCCATTCACTCAGTGCCCTCCCTGTTGTTCCTTCATTATGCCAGGGAATCATCTTTGCTTCTGTTGTCCCTGTTGCTTAAACTGTCTCCCCAAGATAGGGGTAGCTGCTTCCTGTTCTCCGGGTCTTTGCCTCATGAGCCAGATTTTTAACCATGTCCCTTCCCAGACATTTAAATACCTGCAAATATTTCCTCATTCTCCAGGGATGATGCTAGCCCCATTTTTGCCGCTTGTATAGTTGTTTTCTCTGTATCCCCTGTCACAGAATAAGCCCTCAGGAACAGTGGCTGTTTTGTGAATCCTCTCAAAGGCTAGCAGATCTGGTGGTCTAAACCCAGTGTGGTCTTAAATTATAAACACTTGGCTGATCTCAAGGGGTTGTCTGGTCAATCCTTCAGGCAAGACCACACTACATCTGTGAAATGGACAGATTCCTAGATACATATGAATTACCAAAGTTGAACAAAGAAGACCTAAAAACTCTGAACAACCCAATATCAACCAATGAAATTGAAAATGTAATTAAAAACTTAGCAACTAAGAAAAGCCCGGTCCTTGATGGCTTCACTGCTGAATTCTACAAGACATTTAGAGAGGAACTGCTGCCGCTACTCTTTAAACTCTTCAATGAAATTGAAAGGGAAGCAATACTCCCAAATTCATTCCTGGAAGCAAGCATCACCTTGATCCCCAAAGCAGAGAAAGACCCAACTGAAAAAGAGAACTATAGGCCAATCTCACTAATGAACATAGATGCAAAAATCCTTAATAAGATACTGGCAAACAGAATGTAGAAGATCATCAAGAAGATCATACACCCTGATCAAGTGGGATTCATCCCGGGGATGCAGGGATGGTTCAATATACTAAAATCAATTAATGTAATATACTATATCAATAGAGACAAGGACAAAAACCATATGATTATCTCCATAGATGCAGAAAAAGCATTTGACAAAATCCAACATGCATTTATGGTAAAAACCCTACAAAAAATTGGAATAGATGGTCTCTACCTCAAAATGATAGAAGCCATCTATGAAAAACCAACAGCCAATATCATACTAAATGGTCAAAAACTGAAATCCTTCACACTAAAATCAGGAACAAGACAAGGATGTCCACTATCACCACTCTTGTTCAATATAGTTCTGGAAACATTAGCCATGGCAATTAGACAAGAGAAAGAAATAAAAGGAATAAAGATAGGTAATGAAGAAGTCAAATTGTCATTATTTGCAGGTGACATGATACTCTATATAGAAGACCCCAAGAACTCCATCAAAAATCTTCTAGACTTAATAACCAAATTCAGTCAAGTAGCTGATTAAAAGGTCAACACACAAAATTCAATAGCTTTCCTCTACACCAATGACAGACTCACTGAGAGAGAAATAGGGCAAATAATTCCTTTCACAATAGCATCCAAAAAACTGAAATACCTAGGAATCATCCTAACAAAAGAAATCAAAGACCTCTTCTCTGAAAACTATGGCACTCTGAAAAGAGAGATTGAAGATGATATCAGAAAATGGACAGACATGCCCTGCTCCTGGGTAGGAAGGATTAATATAGTGAAAATGGCCATACTTCCAAAACTGCTATATAGATTTAATGCAATTCCAATGGAGATCCCAGCATCATACTTCATAGACCTCGAGAAAACAATCCAAAAATTCATTTGGAGCAAGAAGAGACCCAGAATAGCAAAAGCAATTCTAGGTAACAGAGACATGACAGGGGCTATCACAATCCCCAACCTGCAGCTATACTACAAAGCCACTGTGATAAAAACAGCATGGTACTGGCAAAGAAACAGACTTGAGGACCAGTGGAACAGATTAGAAGATGCAGAAACAACGCCAGACACACTCGGCCATCTCATCTTCGACAAAGGAGCCAAACACCCTCACTGGAGGAAAGATAGCCTCTTTAATAAATGGTGCTGGAAAAATTGGGCTTCAACTTGCTAAAGGTTAAAACTAGACCTGTATCTCTCACCATGCACTAAACTAAAATCAAAATGGATTAAAGATCTAAATATTAAAATAGAAACTCTGAACCAGTTGAAACAGGTTAGGTAGAACCCTTGAAGACATCGGTGTAGGAAAAGAGTTTATGAACAAAACCTCAGTTGCCCGTGAACTAGCACAAACAATCAACAAATGGGATCTCTTCTTATTAAAAGGCTTCTGCACAGCAAGAGAAACCACCAGCAGTGTGAAGAGACAACCCACAATGTGGGAAAAAATCTTCATCTGCTCTTCCTCAGACAAAGGTCTACTATCTCGAATCTATAAAGAACTTAAAAAGATCAGACCTCCCAAATTTAAAGACCCAATCCAAAAATGGGCATCTGAAATGAACAGACATTTCTCAGACAAAGAAGTAGAAATAGCAAATAAATACATGAAAAAATGTTCAACATCACCGGTCATTCGAGAGATGCAAATGAAAACAACGCTGAGATTCCACTTCACTCCAGAAAGAATGGCTGCTATCATGAAATCAACCAATAACCAATGCTGGTGGGGCTGTGGGGAAAGAGGAACCCTGCTCCACTGCTGGTGGGAGTGTAGACTGGTGCATCCACTGTGGAAATCAGTATGGAGATAACTCAAAGAACTAGGACTGGAAGTCCCATTTGACCCCGCTATTCCACTGCTGGGGGTCTTCCCCAAAGAATTAAAAGAATCATACCACAGTGATATATGTGCACCCATGTTCACAGCAGCACAGTTTGTAATAGCTAAAACTTGGAAATAGCCCAAATGCCCATCAACTGGAGACTGGATAAAGAAAATGTGGTTTTTTATAAAATGGAGTACTACTCAGCCATAAAAAATGAGAAATTAGAGACATTTATAGCTAAGTGGATGCACATTGAGGCAATACTCTTAAGTGAAATAAATAGGACACACATGTGTAAATACCAAATAGTTTCTCTGGTGTGAGAAACTGAAAGTGTAAATAGGGACTAAATGTATAATAGGTAATGTGAAATAGGAAGAAAAGGGGCAAAGGGGAAGGAAGTGGGAGGGCTAGGGGAAAGGATAGAAGGGAATGGGATTAATATGAGAAAATGGAAAAACAGGAACAAAATCTTTGTAAATAGAGAGGACTGGAGGGGTTGAAGGGAGGGCTGGGCAAGGGTGAAAAATAAGAACCAAGAGAGACTATGTAAAGGTGCAAATTTCCAATGATGAATGTCATTATATTGTATACCTAAAATGTACCCATGATTAGAATGAATAATTGATAATGTAAAATAGGAAGAAAAGGTCCAAAGGGGTAGGGGTAGTGGGAGGGGCAGGGGAAAGGAAAGAAGGGAAAGGAAAAAATGCTGAGAAATGGAAAAAATGGAAATAAAGTCTTTGTAAATAGGGAAGGGTGGAGGGCGTGAAGGGAGGGCTAGGAATGGGGAAAAAATAAGAACCAAGATGCATTATATAAAGGTACAATTCCCAATGAGAAATGTAATTGTGTTGTGTACCTACAATGTACCAATAAAAGAATTTTATACAAAAAAAAAACAACTTAGAATGAAGCAAAAGGGAGAACCATATGTGCTTTCAAGGTAATAACTAAACAATTATTTAACTGATTCACCCAAACTTTATTTAGGGAAATATGCCCTTTTTTGACTTGCTAATTGCTTCTGATTAAATTTGTAACTTGTAAAATTTTGTCCAGTATTACACAACACACTGATTTTTATTTCCCTGAATACATTTCCTAGTTTTACAGCTAACCTAGCAATGTTATCCTAACATTCTTTTTAAAAATAATTCTTTGAATACTCTGAGCTGGTTTTATTGTCCTGCTGGCTCCCTTGTTTATGGGTTAAATAAATCTCTGACATGTTCATTCTGTTTAAGAGTCATGTTTAATTTTCTGAAAATTATTTTGACAACATTCAAAAAAGTTCTGTTTTTTTTTCTGGTACCGAGGATTGAACTCAGTACCTCATGCTTGCCAGGCAGATGCTGTGCTGCTGGGCTAAATCCCTGGCCCAGTTTTGCTTTGTTTTATCTGCCATTTGTTTGTGTATATATTTACATCTATATTTGTACTTGTCTAACAGTTAAAACTTTAGCTAGAAAAGCCAATAGGCTAATTCTTCCAGAGAAAAATTAACAACTTTTTCTTTCAAATAAACAGTGTTCACATTTTCTAGGTAGAAACTAATGAGCACTTGTATACATCTAGAATAAGAGAATCTATGTGGTTACTAAGAATTAGCAACAATGACAGATAGACAGATAGATAGTGTGTATGCATACCTGTGTGTGCTCAAATGGCTATATCGTCAGCTTTCAACAGCCCTTTTCCAATTTTTCATCAGAATTTAAAATCTAAAATATCAAGTTTTAGTAGTGCTTTTATAATAACTTTGCAAACAACTACAAGTGAATTAATGTAAAATCTGAAATTCAATTGATACTCCTGATAATGATAATGATGATAATAATGCTTTCACTAAAAAGACAGTTAAATGTCTTAGTTATGATTTTATTCTAGTTTGGGATATGATGCAAAATTAAACTTTATTTGCATCAAAATGTCAAACACTGAGTTTCCATATAACCTGACAATTCTACTTTTATACTTATCTATCCAAGAGAAACGAAAATATATGTACACACAAAACTTGCACATGAAAGTTTACAGGTGAATTGGTCTTAGCTGGTAGTTCCAGAGTGAAGATAACCTAAATGTTGATCAGCTGATGAAGAGATAAACAAAATGTGATGTGTTCATGCTGTGGAATATATTTGTCATTAAAAAATAGAGTAGTGATATATGATACAAATGGGTAAATCTCACTTGTAAGCTGAGAAGCTAGTAACAAAAAACCCTCATATTTTATGATGCTACTTACATGAGATGTCCAAAATAGGCAAACCTATAAAGACAGAAAACAATGGTTGCCCAGAGCTTGGGAGAAATAAAAGTATGGTTGGGAGTAAGGTGTGACAGTTAATAGGTACAGATTTATT
This sequence comes from Heterocephalus glaber, assembly GCF_053883595.1. NCBI lineage: Eukaryota > Metazoa > Chordata > Mammalia > Rodentia > Bathyergidae > Heterocephalus > Heterocephalus glaber. Next base: position 24,699,374 of record NW_028258296.1, on the reverse strand, counting down.
TTAGCGGTGACAAAAATGTTCTAAAATTATGGTGTTTTAAAAAATGTTCTAAGATTATGGGGATGACTGTACAATTATATAATCATATTAAAAGCTACTAAATTGCATAGTAATATTATGGTATGAAAATTATATTTCAAGTTACTAAAAAGTATTTTAGTTCATTTTACTGTTTTCTGCTAAGAAGCCTATTTAAATGGAAAACAGTAACTCTCATATTTATCTCATAGGTAAAAGCAGCTCATTATTCAAAAATTTAACACTTCAGATATGCTCAACACTGAATTATAACTAGCATCTGTTTCTGCTGTAAAATTTTTGTAGGCTGTAAATTTTAAGCAATGCTGCAATAATGTGAGATCAGGGAGTATATGTGTGTTATAAAGTTTTTGTTTTGTGTTACTATTATTATTATTATTATTGTGGTGCTGGGAATATGAACCTCGTGAATGCTAGGTGAGTACTTTAACACTGAGCCACATCCCTAACCTTGATAAATTTTTAAGATGAACAGTGGATGTATTAGTTTTTTTTGTTGTTGGGCCAGGGATTTAGCTCAGTGGTGTTGTTGTTTTTGTTTTTGATTTTGGTACCGGGGATGGAACTCGGGACCTTGGGCTTTCGAGGCAGGTGCCGGAACCACTGAGCTAAATCCCCGGCCCCGATGTATTAGTTTTTGGTGGTAGTAAAAATTATAACTTAAGATAAATTTAAGATTCTGAGTGAATATTGAAATTTGGTAATTAATGAATGATCTTTAGAAAACAATTAAGATAATTTAATCTATTATCATATTTATACATAGTTTGTTCTTCATAATATTCAAATAAGACTATTTTATAAAATGCTTCATAAAATTGATTTTAGCTTTAAAACCTGCCATCCACCACTGTTTGACCTATGTGATTTATCTGAAAAATAACACTGAGAAAAAATTAATTTTTAAGTAGTTAAGTAGCTAAGCAAAACAGATAACTGCTAAGTCAGAAAGAAAAATTATTTTTGGATAATCTTTTGTCAATATAAGTCTATAATGTTATTTATGGACTGTATTTTATACTCAGATGGCAAAAGCATTTTTATTCTCATCCAACCCAAATGTGTTCTTCTAGAAGAATTAGCTTTCCTGCTTTGGTTCTGCTTTTGTTATTTCAAAATTATAAAAAAAGCAAACAAGCAGAATAAAGATTTTTGGCCTCTAGAGAAATTAAAATTCTAACACTTTCATATACTTTCTTATATAATTGTTGTAAGTTAAAAAGCCAGCCAACATCATGACCTTCTCTTATCCTTGGGCACCAGTACTGTCTCTGAAATTATTTTAAAGTGTTGCTGTACTTTGAAACAGTAAAAAAAGGAGCAGGTGCTTTTATACCCAGAACATGTTTGATACACACTGGTTAGCATGTAGGTAGCACCAATGGTTTGTTCTTCTCCTGTGACCCAGGAAGTAGCACTCATTCAAAGATGCTAGAAACAACTAGTTTTAATTAATTTGCCCCTTAATTATGTTAACACTAGTTGGTTCTACTTATTACATTCATATTATAGGGAAAGCTGTCAAGTGAAAGATAAAGTAATAGTAAGATGTTATTAATGTGATTGCATTATTAGATACTTCTTCAGGAAAAGTAAAGTGAAATTCATGTTCATGTGCAAGGGCTGACTGACACAGTGACTGTCAACATACTTAAGTTTTAATATTTTTAAAAACAGATTTTTAAATACTTCCGTGTCAATTAGAGATTAGTATGTGGAATTTACTATTTTTAGTTGATGCTTTATAGATTCCTTGGGATTTGGAATCTTACTTTTTAACCATAAAGGCTATATAAGCTTTCTTTCCAAGCTTTGTCTTTAATTTTTTTTTTCCATCTTTACAGCCCTGGGTTGACTTCTGTATAATACTGAATGGAAGGGATGAGAGAAGATATTTTTGCCTAGTTCTTGATTTTAGAGGAAAGCACTCAAAATTTCACCAGTAATAATGACATTAGCTATAGGTTACTTACTTTGAGAGACTTAGAGATAATTTTTGAGAATCTTATCATGAATAGTTTTTAAAATGTTGAACATTTCCATTGAGATAATAAAGGCAGAAGATTTTTGAATGTTAAATCAATCTTGTATTCTCGATATTAAGTCCCTTTGGTCTGAAGTTTCCTTATAGGAAAATTTTTCATTATAAGTAATTTGTCAGACTTTACAGTTTGTTCTTTTGAAGGAGTTGTCCTCATTTCAGTGATCATTAATACAGTTTTTGCAGTATTTCCTTGCTATCCTTTCTGGGTCAGTAGGGTCTGTGGCGACACCTCTCTTTCATCCTTGATACCAGTAATTTGGGATTGTTCACTGTCTCTTTCTCCTTACCTCTTTATAGGTTTTGTTAGACTCATTAATCTTTTCAAGTAAGTGACTTTTGGCTTATTAATTTTTTTTTATTATTCATCTGTTTTTCATTTCATTGTTTCTGCTACTGATCTATTTTTACTTCTATGTTGGTTTTGGAATTTAATTTAGCTTCTTGTGATAGAAATTAAGATCACTGATAGCCAGTATTTCTTTTTTAATACAAGCACATGAAGCTCTACAAAACTACACTTATGTATCATCTCTCTATCATCTTCTTACCTACCAATCTGTCTATGACTTGCTTTAGATGTTTCATCATCTTTCTTCTTCATTTTGATATTCTGATCCAAAAGGTACATGGAAGTTTCTCATTTTATTTACAAATGTTTGATGCTTTTCTAGACTTATTAATTCCATTGCAGCCAGAGAACACTCTAACATTTCAAAAATAATGTTGTTCTGTACTTTTTTTTTTTTTTGGTACCAGGGATTGAATTTGGGACCTTCAGCTAAATTCCGGGCCCTGTCCTCTTTTTTGAGAAAAACTCATTCTTCATCTACATTACTGTCATCCTATATGAAATATATTTTTATTTTTGTTCTTTCTTTTTTTTTTTTTTCCGTACAGGGGATCAAACTCAGGACCTTGCGCAGTGCCACTGAGCTAAATTCCTGGCCCCTATATTTTTATTTTCTCTAACATGATTTTATAGTTTTTATTGTTGGTTTCCAGGAATTAGACTGTGGTGAATTACTGAGTAAATTTAGTAATTTACTTAGTACTGTTATATTTAACCTACTTGTAAAAACCTTCTTAGATCACTAAGTTTATATTTTTTCTCTAAAGTTGGGAGACTATAGTTATTTACTCAATTTTTTCTTTTTTCATTTTTTCCTCTCCTTTCTCTTTCTCAGACATTGCTACACTCTTGATATTGTCCCAAATGTTAATGTGGCTTTGTTCAATTTTTTCAATTCTTTTTCTCTCTATTCTTCAGACTATATCTATTGATATATATTTAAATTCTCTACTGCTTATTAACTCTTTCCAATTTGATGTTCAATCTACTCAGTAGATTTCTCATTCCAGATTTTCTATTGTTTTTTATAGCTTCTTTGAGTCTTCATTTGTTAATTCATCATGACTATATTTATTTTCATATTACTATAATAACAATTTTAAAATCATTATCTGCTAGTTCTAATATTTGACTGATTTTGAATTACTATTGACTAATCTTTGTCTTATGGGTTACATTTTCCTGTGTATATTCCTATCTAATTTACGTGATATTCTGAGTGATAATTATGGAAGCTCTGAAGTCTATTTTCTTCCTCTGAAATGTACTAATTTTACTTTTAGCGGTCGTTAGCTTGATTATCCTCAAACTCTGATCTCTGTTGGCCCTAAGGTGAACAGCTGCGAAAGTACATGATGAGGTCCTTTAGCAATCCAACTTTTGTTACTGCAAGGTAGGCTCCACCTTGCCTTTTCAAGTCAGTATGCCTGCAGCATCTGGCTATTTTGTTCAGAGTTTATAGTTTTATTTGCTTAAGAGTTAATTGGCACAATTCGTCCATTGACACTTCATATGTTGAAAGGTATTTGATAAAGTTTCTTTCTTTCCTCTTAGATTATCTATAACCCTTAATATAGCAGGTTATTACTGGGCATTTGTAGGGTATCTTAAAAAAACCCTCTAAAACCAAGAGACTTTTAACTTAAACATCTCTGATTTCTGTGGCTACATCAAAATTTGAATCTGATTGGTATATTTGGTAATAATACTGTAGAAATCAGAAACTAATTGTGGGAATTAAAGGACTGAATTCCTCTGAATACTACTCAATATCAGCACACTCTTTAGAATTCTTCTACAATTCATTAAGTTTTCAATGTCTTATCATCATAAGACAAAACATCCCGAATGAAATGGCAACAGGAAAAGCTAGTTGTGACCATGAGCTAGTGACTCTTAGGAGAACACAAAAGTAATCCTTTTAATAATTGGAAATTAAAAAGGTAAACTTGGAAAAACATTAGTTTTTGTTAAGGTTCACTTAGATAAACTTTATTCTAACAACTAAAAGTAATAAAAATTTACCTGTAGATAACTCCACTATTATGGAATCTATGTTTTCTGTAAAATGTGACACATTAAATTTGCCTCATCTACAAAGTCACACAAAATGGCAATAATTACTGTGTACACTAAGACCTTTTCCTATTCCTGCTAATGTAGCTACCTGCATAGATTATCCTTTTTCCTAACAGTACATAATTGAGTTACGCTAATCTGTAACATGGTGAGCTAGAAGTGTCACATGTTTAATTTAGTTTGGTATGGCAATCCCAGTATTTAAGAACCAGTACTATAGTTTATAAGGTGATAATGCCCACAACATCCTTCCTGGGTATTACTCTATGACTTTAAGAATCTCGACTTTTTAGGCAGTATGGAATATAACTTCCTAGTGCGACAAGAATCTCAGGGAAAAAAGGAGGGTCTGAAGAAAATAGGTATTCAACAGTGATAAATAAATATTAAAGGCAAAATCCAATGGAAAGAAATTACATAATTCATGGGTTCTAGCCTTGGAATAGACAAGCTGAGAAGACACTAAAAGTATTCTTAACTTAATAAAAGCAATAAAAACATAACTCTACTTCTTCCACAAAGGCGGCTTTACTGTAGTACTGATGTACTGCTTTATTTCAGTGGTTGCCCACCATCATAAGGCAGTGAACTTGACAGCAAAAGCTAGTTTAACTGGTACTTTAAAAAACACCTCTTGCCATACCTTTTTAAATAAAACTTGCTACACAGGACAGAACATACAAAATATAGAAGCCCAGGTCCATGCACTATATGAAATAGATAACATTGAAACAGTTTAGATCATGCTTTGAAAATCTTTACTGATGTAAAAAACCAATTCAAAGTATTACCAGTCTTATACAAATATTGCCAGTAATTGTTACTGTGAATGTATTGCTGAATGAAATCTTAAAGATAACAAATTCAATGAGTTTAACACAAAAATGCAACGAGTTGGATGGACCTTTCTTGACCAAGACAGATTTATAAAGATTGTCTATATTGAGTGACTTAAAAATTTTCTTTAAACTTGAAATTACACGAATTCTACTTATAAGGTAGAATTCACAAACTTCTTCTTTGAAGAAATTAACATTCCTGGTAGACGCATAAAATTTTTTTTTTGTACTGGGGATCGAACTCGGGTCCTTGCGCTTGAGCAGCAGGCGGCGAAACCACTGAGCTAAATCCCTGGCCCCATAAAATATTTTTTATTAACTTTAATGGAGGTGAGATTTATTCTTGGAAATCAATTACCTAGCCATTCAGTTGTCATTTATCAGTCCAGATATTTAAAAATCTAGCTTAACCAGCCATCTTCCTTATCAAATGTCCCTAAGAATGAATTTTTGGATGGACCTACCAAAACCTTTCATATATAAGAAATAAAACCTTGCTCATAATTTATATGCCCCCCAATTTTTTCCTAACAGTATACTAGTTATTCAGCACCATCCCCTTAGGAATACTTTGGTTTTATTCTAATGGCACAAAGTTAATCTTTCTCCATCTTGCATTTTCATTCATTTGTTTGTTCAAAAAATAATTACTAATCTTTCATTGCATGTTGGATAATGTTCTAAATACCAGTGATAGAGCACTGACCATGACAAAACAAGTATCAAGCCCATTTCTATGGCTTGCTTATTTTTCTTCAGTGTAACTCCCTGTACTTCCCTTCATTTAATTTAATTGCTTGGTTTTGACTATTTTCTTTCATTTTAATTTTATTAAGTTTACTTTACCAAGCTTACTTTAAATTTCTGCTTTAACACCAAGGCACTCTTTATTAAGGAATTGCTTATATAAATATGAGATACGTGTTTTCCATTATGCCATCCTGACCCATGGATAAAATGTGGAAGCACAACACAATCCCAACCCTCCACATACCCACAGCTGCTAGCTCCCCAACTTATAGCCATTTTAGGTACAATGATCCACATACCTGTGCATTAATTAGAGCTGGTGGTCAGCATTTCCTAAATTTACTGATAATGCTCATTATACTGGATCTTGCTAATGCCCAGGGAGAATATATAAAGTAGCTTGACCATGTTTTCCTACTGAAATAAGTCTTCAAATAATTTTTTAAAAATCAAGGTGTTATTGGTTGAATAACAGTATCTATAGTATCTCTCCAGAACTTAGATTTATCAAAAGAAAAAAAAATCCATTTATCACACAAAAAAGAGAGGGACTACCTACCATACATCTCAAAGATATATGAGAAAGACTACTGAGAAATTTTTATTGATTTCAACAAGTTCTTAAAATACACACAGGACCCATGAGTTTTCATATATTTAGCTTATTTAGTGACTTTAACCTAGGATTTACTTATAGGTCCTGATTTTGTTTTATACACTTGTGCCTAAATTATAACTATGTATATGGTTTCTCCTAATTTCCAATCACATATAGAAATATTTACATACATATTTTTATGTCTCTATTAAGAAAAATGATTTCTATTTACACTACCAAATTTCATTACCAAAATATAAAATAATAGGACAGGAAATGAATATACTCTAAGATAGTAGGTGAACACTGTGGTTGTAAAATACACCATTAAATATTTATTGCATGCCTGCTTCTTGAGCAGCTATGTTCCAGGCACTTTACAAATACTGCAATACAGTGGAGAGCAACACAGATATGACTCTGTGCTCATGAAAGTTTTACCATAGTTCCAAATATAAAACAGAGAGAAAAGACCGAAAAGCACATATTCTAGAGGTTAAAGTAAAGGAAAAGAAGAACATGATTAAAATAAATGCTTGTGGAAATGAGGGATGAGCTGTTTTGGGGCAGGGAACAGGCCAGCACATGACAGCCTTCAGATGATGAAGACAGGCAATATTTAAAAAGGCAAATTCCTCTAACAGCTTCTGAGATTAGACATCCAAAGCTCAGGCTTATACTCCCTAGGGAACCTGAGCAAGAAACCAGACAGAAGAATGCCAACAACAACTTCATATCCCCACCCTTCCCAAATATCTACTTGTGAAAAGAAATATTTTTTTTTTCAGTGCTAGGGATGGAAACTAGAGCCTTGCACATGCTAGGCAAGTGCTTTACTACCAAGTAGCTATATTCCCAGCCCTGAAATCTTTTTTTTTTGGTATCAGGGATCGAACTCAGGACCTTGCGCTTGTGAGGCAGGCAGCAGCACCACTGAGCTAAATCCTCGGCCTCTGAAATATTTCTAATATGTAAGCGTTTCATAATTATAAGTAAGTGGTTTAAAGTATAAATTCTCTGGCATCAGAGAAATGCAAATTAAAATTACACTGAGATATCATCTTACCCTAGAAAGAATGGCCATCATTAAAAAATCTAATACAGGCCAGGGATTTAGCTCAGTGGTTCTGCTGTCTGCCCCGTAAGTGCAAGGACCTGAGTTCGATCCCTGGTACCAAAAAAGCAAAAAAAAAAAAAAAAAAATCTAGTAACAACAAATGCTGACAAGGATGTGGGGATAAAGGAAACCTACATTGTTGGTGGGAATATAAACTACTATAACCACTATGAAATCAGTGTGGAGATTTCTCAAAAAACCAGAATGAGAAGTTCCATTAAGTATTTTCCCAAAAAGAGTTAACGTCATCATACTACATACAGGGAAACATGTTTATACCCATATTTATAGCAGCGCAGTTCATATTAGGTAGATCTTGGGAACAGTATACATGTCTATCAAGAGATGAATGGATAAGGAAAAGGTGGTATTTATACACAACGAAGTACTGGTTTGCCATAAAGAAAGATAAACAAAAGGCATTCATTGGTAAATGGATGTAACTGGAGAACCTAATGTTAAATGAAATAAGTCAGACACACAAGCTTAAGTAGTTCGTGGTTTACCTAAGAAGCACAAAACAGTTGTATACAAATAAAGAGCAAAATAGAAGAAAGATAAATAGAAAGGAGAATACTACCCCAAATTACATGTTCCATTGTTTCAAAAATATTGTAATATATACGCCAATTTGCTTCACTTATGCTACTAGTTTATCTTAGTTCACTGAAAAGTTTTGTTATGTTTCTTGTAAGAATCTTTTTGCTGTCTTGTACTCAGAGTAACTACTTTGAAGATAATGATACACAGTGTATTAACTACTGTTATTCTCTTTTGATTTTGTTATGAAATTTTATTTTCAAATTTAAAAAAATTTTTGATACTGGGGATCGAACTCAGGACCTTGCGTTTGCCAGGCAGGCACTACACCGCTGAGCTAAATCCCTAGCCCTGTTTTATTTTTTCATAAAGTAAAATAAGAAAAAAATTAACTTTCTGGTATAGACTGTTATGGCTTAAAGCTAAAGTGTCCCCCAAAAGCCTCATGTGTTTGGAAGGTGGTTGGGTCATGGGAGATTAGTCTGCTGATGAGTTTACAGCTAGCTAACTTGCTGTTACAAGGTGAGGTTTGGTTAAATGCAGGTCACTGGGGGCATGACTCAGAAGGGTGCATATCCCTCCAAGGCCCTCGCTTCACTCTGCGTCCTGGCCACCATGATTTGAGCAGCTTTCCTCTGCTATGCTCTTGTGCCACACTATTTCTGCCTTGGAGTGGCAACTGTGAACTGAACTGTGAGCCAAAATAAACCTCTCTTTTTTTAAGTTGTGGGTGTCAGGTATTGTGTCTCAGTGATGAGGAAAGTGACTAAGACACAGACAAACATATATAATTGGCCAGTCATAAGAGTGGATGGCTGATAACATAGCATTCTGAGCATAACAGGAATAAATAAAGGATACTGACTATGTGAAGTTTGGGATGGGCTTCTTATCCAGGAAACAAAAAGATGTAGGTAGAGCAGGTTTTCAGAGATAACTTAAGGAATTTAATACTTTTGCCATTGTGAAATTGGGACAAATAAGATTTTTATATTTTTTTACTTAAAAGCAAACACAGAATGCTTTTCATAGAGGCAAAAAGTAGCAATATAATTGTAGAGGCCCTGTAAATTAGGGTATAATATCCAGTCAGGCAAAAATACATTAATATATTGACTATTCTGCACATCTGTTATTTGCGTACAGCTCTTTTGTAATTTTCACACATATAAGAGTCATGTAACACCACGTCTTCTCAACAGGCGGGCAACCTTAGCACTGGTAAAACGTGGTTGGGAGAGGGAGGGTAAAAACATCTCAAATGACGATTGTGGTACCCCAAAGTGAATCTGTGGTATTATAATTTTTTTCAAAAGGCTTACAAAGTAAGGGCAATCATGAAAAGCAGCTCCAGAAACATTTCCCTGTCATGTTCTCTCATGTTTCAAGGCCTCGGGCAGTTTTTGGTTTAGCCAAAATAACATTCCTTCTTGCTCTACCTTCAAAACCTTCTGTGGTATGGGGATATCTTTGGTTCTTCTGAGTCTTTAGGTTCTTCAAAGAAAATGTAGCTCTCCCGGATTTCTTTGACTCAAAATAGTTTGGTTAGCTGGGTGTGGCGATGCATGTCTCAAATCACAGCACTCTAGGAAGCTGAGGCATGAAGATCACAAGTTTTAGGCCAGCCCAAGCAACTTAGCAACTTATCAAAAACTTATCTCAGAATAAAATATAAAAAGGGTTACGGATCTAGCAGGGCAATGTCTCTGGGTTCAATCCCTGATACCACAAAAACAAAATAGCAACAACAACAAAATCTTTGTTGAACATCTTCACTTACTTCCCTAAGAATTTTGCTAAACTTTCTTTTCCTGAGTCTATGTTACAATTTCTTTCTGTCACAGCTAGATTCATCACAGAATACAGAATTACATTTTAATTTTTTTTTTTTGGTACCGTGGATTGAACTCGGGACCTTGCGCTTTTGAGGCAGGTGCGGAACCACTGAGCTAAATCCCTTGGCCCAGAATTACATTTTTAAAGGACATCTATCTTAATGGAAAGGAAGTGCTTAGCACACCCAAGGCCCTGGTTAGAGCCCCAGCAACACCTTCCTCCCAAGACATCTATCTAACATCAAAAATTGTTCCTAAATTTGACCCTAAAACTTGTGACAGTGTGCTACACTTCTACGTAGATGGTCCAGGGTTTATTGTGTTTTCATGCTTGATGTTACAAAAGATCAGAGGCATTCTCTACTTTCTAATAATTATGACATTTTCAATGTATTTGTGCCTATCTACTTTAAACCAACCTCTGAGATTACTTGCCTTTCTTTTCCTGACACTGAGCTATTTTAATGTGCCAGATTTACAGTTCACATTCATTTCTCTCCTTTCACCCTTTGTAACTCCAAAGTCTCTTTCGTATTTTTTAGTGTAGGAATGATCAGTACCTAGCAAACCTTGTATTATAATCATGCTTTATTTTTTTTAACCTCTCCTTTTTTTCCTTTTCCTCCCTCATATGTGAGATGGTTTGGGTCTTCTATAGTTTTTCCATTTGTGCTAATTCTATAGCCTCCATGCTGTGGCACAAATAGTGTTATTTTCAACCAAAGTGGTTCAAAACCTTCCTTGCTCATCATCTCAAACTTCTTCTGAAGTAGCTGTTCCTTCTTCCTAGGTAAATCCAACTCCTAATGAAAGAAATCCATCTGGGCCATTACCCTATCTACAATGCCCAACTACTCAAATACTATTGATGTGCTCAGTATACCTGTAACATAATGAGCTTGATATATCACCCTGGAAACAATTCAGTAATGAAACATGGCTCTCTTACATGCTACCTAATGGCCTAAACTTTGTTTAAGACTATGGTCTTTCAGTAAATGTAATCTCAGTTAATTTAGTGGAAAAGGCCAGGAGGAACAAGCCTTTGTCAAAATAATGAGGGAGGTGCCATGAAACAATCACGTAACAGAAACAAATAATCTGGGTGTCTTTCCTAATTACTGTAAGAATCTCTCAAAATGTAGGACTTGTCTTTCATTAGGAAACAGAAACCATGGAAATATCAACCCTAAGTAAAGACTATAAATAAAAAATGTTCTTGTCACAAAGTATTTACAATGTTTCATAATACATTACCTGGGAAAATAACTTGAAAAAATTGTGAAGGATCTTTATTGTATAAATGTATCATATAAAAAGGATCTGTATGTATAAATGAACTGACAAAAGATTTAAAGGGAGGCATATGGGCTTAGGAAGGAGACAGCATTTAGGTTGGGCCTCCAAGATAGAAAATTTCAGCTGGTAGGGGTGTGGTTGAGGGTTATGTGTGCAGTGGCGAGATACTAGCATTGTCAGGGGCCCTGAGTGATAGGCAAGCCTGATAGATCAAGAGGGACAGAAAACAGGAGATCATGTTTGCCAAAACATACAAATTCCAGGCCATTCAAACATTGCTAGTACAGTTCTTAAAAAAAAAAAAAAGCAATGTAGGACAAAAGAAAAACTACAAAAGGTGAATTCAAGCCTACAGTGAAGGTGATTCAACAGTTAAAGATGCTAAAAACTGATTTAGACCTCAGTATATGGGCATGAAGAGTGAATCACTAACAGCACTGACTAATCACTATATGCATGTGAAACAGACCTAAGGGGAAATACGGCAGAAACTCCAGTCAGGGCTAGGATACAGTGCTATTAATCCTCACTGATTATCGATTAGGAGCTATCCTTTATGTGCAGTTAGATCTAATCCACATGAAGGTACAACTACTAGTAGGCTTTATCAACTCTACTACATATGAGCAAACTAGGGCTCAGAGAACTTCAACAATGTGAGCTTCTTTGTACTTCAACTGGGCAGTGGAGCCGAATTCGAAGGTTTTTTGCTTACCTCACACCAATCTAGAATGGTTTATATTTTAAAAGAGATTAAGTGGGTTCAAGGACTCCTCCATAGTAATGTCACCCTGCATGGTTCTGATACACTTTGATGAGTGGTGCCTGACTAGAGATACAGCCAACAGTCTAGCGATGGAGCATAAAATCTTGGGAGTGTTGCCATCCCTATTAACAAAACCACTTTCTACATACTGCCAGATCTGACTTTTAATAGTTTGTTTTGTTAAACAAATTTCTATGTTCATACTTTTTTCTTCTATTATCTTTATCCAGTTTTAGGATTACCACAATCCTGAGTTCCTAAAATGAGGGGAGAAGTGTTCCTTCTTTTTTCTGCTTTGTTTGATATAATTTATCAGTTAAAATGTATATGAGCCTGCTGTTGTCATGTAGGTAGGTTTTCAAGCTAGGAATATACTTTTCTTTAATAGGTGCTATTCAAATTTTATATTTCCTCCAGAGTTAGTTTCATTAATTTGTCTTCCAAGGTACTTCTTACAAGTTGTCAAATTTATTTCAAAAAAGATTTTTGTAATATGCTTTCTATATCCTTTTAAACTCTGTACAATCTGTGGTAATGTCTCCTAGATCTTGATACTGTAATTTAAAAAATGTATAATTGATATTGTGTAATAGGAAAAAAAGGTCTAAAGGAGCAGGGGAAGTGGGAGGGGTAGGGGAAAGGAAAAAAGGGAAAAGAAAAAATACGAGAAAAGGAAAAAAATGGAAACAAAGTCTTTGCAAATAGGGAAGGGTGGAGGGGGTGAAGGGAGGGCAGGGGAAGGGGAAAAAAATAAGAACCAAGACACATCATGTAATGGTACAAGATCCCAATGATGAATGTAACTGTATTTTATACCTAAAATCTACCAATAAACTTAATGGAAAAAAAAAAATCTTGGGAGTGTTGCAGCCCTTGAAACTGGCTTCACAATGTAGATAAGAATAGCTGGTGGGCAGGAGTCAATTATCCATTAGGGTGAGTTTCACATCATTCATTTAACAGAGATTAGTGGCAAGAACATGGGTTTTGGAAATAAATGATTCTGATTCCAAATTTGAATGCTACTGTACGCTAGTTACATGGAAACCCTGGGCAGATTACTTTCTCAACCTGTTTCCTCAAACAGTCATTAACACCAAATTTGGGGGCGGGGGAGTTGGACAACAGGAAAAAGTACATCACTAAGATGAAAGAGGCTTGTGCTCATTTAGGTATTACTGTATTAACTTAGCTGTATGGTCTTGAGCAATTCACAGACTCTGAGCTCCTTCTGTAAAATGTGGAAGTTACCACCTAACTTGGAAGTTTATTGTAAGAATCTGAGATAATAAATTAGGGAACTGGAACAGCCAGCTGTATTATAGCAATGTACCAGATTAAATCACTAACACAATGCTTGTCAAAAAATACATCCTCCATATCATTTCTTTTTCAACTTGGGCTTTATTATAATGTTACTGGTGACTATAACTTCAAAATAATACAGACTATTAAAATATCATGACAGCTGGGTGTGGTGGCACATGCCTGTAATCCCAACATTTGGCAGGCTGAGGTGGGAGGCTGAGGCAGGAGGATTGCTGCTAAGTTTGAGGCTAGCCTGGGCTACACGGTGAGTTCAAGTCCAGGCTGAACTACATAGGGAGACTCTGTCTTACAAAACAACAACAACTACAAAAAATCTTGACAATAACTTGGACTTTGGGAATTAAAAATATTTCTTTCTATTTTTAAAGGAAACCTTTATATAAATGGGCAAATTATTCATATCTCATAGCTCTTAATACAGTTTTTCACTAAAAGTATTCACTTTAAAAATACATCTCATTAAAGTGCATAGCCACTCTGAAAAAACAATAGATCAGTGCCATTAACAAAGGCTCTGATAATTTCACTGATAAGAAAATTAACTATGCTTGCCATCTTTGATAATCCATGCTGTCAACCATGGAAAATACCTATTTCTGGAAAACTGCTCCCCAGCTGCCCCTTAAAGAAAACAAACTGATATCAAGAGAAGATTTATGTTAATGAGTCCAAAGTAAAGCAAATCTGGGTTACTTACACCGCTGGCCTTCCTTATTTAAGCCAGTCACAAGAAATTCAGCATAGAGTTGTATAAATCTAATTTATTATCTTTGACCACACATTCAACATGGTTTATGAACCTAAGCAAATTCTGTTACGTTCAGATTATATTTTGGGCTTGCCAATTTCCTAAAAATCATTAGAAAGCAGGGAGAATGTACACATGTATACAGCTGAGGTGCTGGCGGTGGCCAACCAAGAGGGTCACCATCCTTCTCACTCCTTTCATGCCTTGGTCACCTGCCCCTGTTTTATAAACCAAGACATATCTGCCAGGAGATGTGACCTCTGTTTAAGGCTACATTTCTTATCCCACTGCAGTCTTGTTAAGGAAGTATGTGACTAAAATAAGAGTGTGATTTCCTCTACTTCCCACCCCACCAAGGCTGCATTAAATAGGCCAATTCAAGCTTCCCTCTGCCAAACGCTGGCATTCCCACAAAGACTGATTGGTGTTTTTTGTTTTGTTTTGACTTTAAGGAGGATGAGAACCTGAAAATGTTTCCCAGCTGGTTTGCTGGAGTTTAAAAACTCTTAAGGAATTTGCCAACCAGTGAAATTTGGCCCGCACACCCTGAAATACCCGCATAAGAGTGTGCACTAGGTGTCTGCTGGCGTTTGCACAGCTAGGTACGGTGGAGGTTTTGAAGAAACTGAACTCCAATGAGCACCGGCAGACGTGGGTGGGGGAGGGAAGAGCTGATCGCGTAAGAGAATAAAGGCATTAGTGTCTGCAGCGCACATCCTAAGGCTCCAGAGTTGCTAACTCCTCTTCCCTGACCACCTCCTTGCTGGAAACCAGAAGAAAGAGGAAAATCAGCGAGGCTCGCTTTGGGATGAAGGCAGCCGTGCTGGCCTCACCCGTTGGACTTGGGGGCCCGCGGGATCTGGGGATATCCCTCTCTCCTCCTGGTTCCGCAGGTGAGCGGACAACGTCCTCTTGCTCCCTCCAAGACCTTCAAATTCCCTTCCCTCCTTCAAAGTGCTAACTTCAGGGCTTTAGGGGTGGCGAGGGGAGAAAAGATCGGAAAAGGGCAGGGCCTGGGGTCTCAGGGATTTCCAAGGTGGGCAAGAACGACAAGCGCTAGCGGCCGAGACCGCGCGGTCTCCCGCGTGGCCCCCACTTCGGCCTCAGAGCCCGCCGCGGCCGCGCTTTGCTGGGCGCCGGGCTGGGTCCCTGGCACCGGCACGGGGCAGCCCTGGGATGGGTGGGTGGCTGGGTTGGGGTTGGCGGGCTCCGGAGCCCGGCAGGCGACCACACCGGTCTGTCGGAGAGCCCGGAGGCAGCAGAGACGCGAGCGAGGCGGGGTGGTGGGCCCGCCGCCCACCCTGAGGACCGAGCGCTGGGGCCCTCAGCAGCGCCCTCTCCTCTCCATCCCTCCGCGGTCCCCGCCCTTACCTTTGGCGCGAGGACGCCGACGGGAGAAAGTGCCGGGAGTGGCGAGCTGCCACGGGCGGGGCTCAGTGGCGGCCACGGACCGCGGAGTTGCTGCTCATAGCTCGTTGTGTCCAGAGCCCTGCGGCCGCGGCCACAGCGGCGTCTTCCTCCTTGTCTTCGCGGGCTCCGAGCCGGGACGCAGCTCACGCCCCAGCCCCGCAGCCGCCCTCCCCTGTGCCTCCCCGGCCGCGGACGGAGCCGCCTCCAGCGCCGCCCAGCGAGAAGCCGGCCAGCGGCAGCCAGCGCCGCCCAGCGCCCGGCCCCGGGGTCGCCGCGAATGACTGCGTTGCCAGCCCCGTTGTGACGCAGGTGGCGGTGCCAGGGAACTTCCTCCCCTGCAGAGGCCACCCCGCGCTCGGCCGGCCAGCGGGCCTCCACAGTCTCAGTCCGGGACGTGGGAGGAGTCCTCCCGCCTCCCAGCCTCGCACCTGGCGGCTGTGACGGGGACCCCGCCGCGGGTAGCGGGGCCTCCGCTCCACCCGAGCACCGCGCGGAGAGCCGAGGCGCGTCTGCTCCGCTACCACAGCTCCTCCCCTGGGTAAGTTGGAGCCACTGCTAAAAATAGCCCTTTTGGGAACTCCTCGGAAGACTGGGGTCGGAAGGAGATAACCTCCGCCGAGAACCCGGGGCGGGGATGGAGGCGCTGCGAGCGCGCCGTGGGAGGGGCAGACGGGCGGAGAAAGGTGAAACCCGGGGTCTCTGGAGCTGGAGGACCCCAGTCCCTTGAAGACCCAGCCTCCTCTTCGACCGGAAAGCCCATCTGTCCTGGCGCTGCCAGATGGGCTCCCTGATCTCTAAGCCTCGGGTTCCAGGGGGTCTCGGTTTGAACACTCCGCCTATGATTTCTTTCGGTGCGTAAGGGGGTTGAGTCTGCACACTGAACCACTTGTTTAGGGTGTGGGGGAGGGGTTCTCGTTCATTCAATTGGTCCGAACCATGCTTTTCTCTTCCCCAACCCTTCACCCAGTTTCAGGATGAAAAGGCAAACTGACTTCTTGAAAGCTTGCATCTCCAGCCGGTGTGGAAAATCTTCCCGGTGGTGGAAATATAGACAAGATTACGATGTAAGAGTGTTCTGGGACTACCTCGTCAATATCAGCTATTCAGAAAGCGCCAAAGATTAAACTATTGCTCTAGTTTAATCCTAGTCCTGGCAGGCTAGGAGAGCCAGATGTACGTGAGTAGAAAAATTTATAAACAACCAGTACTCATTCACTATGTTAGTCTTGCTGAAGACTAACACTGCGAGTTTTCAGATATCAGTCATCTCTTTTCACCCGTTTTGTACTTTAAGCTAGACTAAAAGAAAAATCGTTTAAGTTATTCTCTTGGGCTTCTAACTCTTTCCCCTGCTTCCCCTGCAATATACTAGGAGTTGTCCAATTCCAGTCTGTTGTGGGATGTCTAGAAGACAACCTTAACGTGCCTCCTTAACACTTTAGGGTGTGACTCTAACATAGCCTTAACTAACCTAAATCTAGACCAAAAGCTAAGTTGGGGCTGTCTTCCTGGGCAGCAGATGGTAAATTCGTAGAGAGTCTCTGGGGGAAAGGCAGAGGTTGGCTTTAGCGATTAGCTAAAGAATTAAAGTAACTTGTAAAACAAGGTAGATGCAGAAATATTTTCTGGCTCAGATACTTAACCTGGATTTAAACCCCCAGTGAAACAAAACCTCCTATAGAAGGCCTTGTCCTGCGAGTGCCCTCTAAGTACATTTGGGTTCCTCTTGTACCCCACTGAAGTTTAGCATCCCTGAAATATTCCCTTGCTACCTGGTGCTAAGGAACCACTGAATCCTAGACTTTTAACTCTAGCGAAACAGTCTTGAATCCTTGCTATTCCTTTTTAAACCTAGAGAAGTTACTGTTCCTTTTTATTTTTTCTACCATCAGTAATATAAGTATAGGACTACAGGATTCTGTGAGAATTAGATACTGTGCTTACTGACCCAATAAAGTGCCAAGCACTTTATTAGCCCTCAATAAATGAAAGCTGTTACTGTACTTACTAGGCTTTATTTTCCTGAAAGTGATGGAACAAGAACATCGATGAGGTTCAGAAACAAGGGATGTGGATCCCTGCGAGTCCAGGCTGTCCTGAGTTCTTTCCAGCAATGTTCATGACTGCTCTGTGCTTGCCTTGTAACAGGGTGAACTGGACAGGTCTGCACATGTAGGCAGGTGACCCATGTGCACATTACACCTTGAGAGCTTCTAGTCTGAAAACCACTGTGCTATACTGCTTAGCTCCCTTGTTATTGTTTTATAACATATAATCCTGAAGTTTAGTCTTTCACCTCAGTCTGTCTAACTCAAATCACAAACTTACTAAGCTGTCTTTAAAGTACTGGGTTAAAGCACTAAGGGAACCAGTAAGTAATCAGTAAGTTTGTGGGAGTCCCAAGTCCTAAGAGAAGTGTAACGCTTACTCCCAGACTTCGTCTGTGTGTTCACAGTTCAGGAGAGGGAATTGGCATAAATATGAAATTTGAAGTGTATATCTTCAAATTAAATGTAGCTGAAGTTTAGAGAAAGAAGAGGGCACTATGGGCTAAATGAACTGGGTATACAATTTTTCACTTTATACCTTACTCTTTTTTCTTTTTCTTGCTTATCTCTTAAAATTCTTTCCTCCTTCCCTCCCTCCCTTCCTTCCTTTCTTCCTAGGCTCCTCCTGCACTTTCCTTCTCCACCTCTTCCCTTCTCTCCTCCTCTCCTCTTCCTGCCTTCTTTCTTCCTTTCCTTCTCCCCCCTCTATCCCTCTCTTTGGGATCAAACCAAGAGCCTCACACATATTAGGCAAGTACCCTACCACTGAGCTATATCTCTAGCCCTGTACTCCATGTATACTCAATTTAAGCCAAAGTTTAGCATTTTATTTGGCCTTCTAGGGTAAGTTTTCACATGTAAACTCCACTTTGACACAAATTAACTGTACTGTTGGCCACAGGGAGCAGCAGTGGATATTTCTTGGCAGGGCAGGGCCATGGAAGGGATATGAAACCATGTGGATCTGGGCTCAAATCCAGGGCCACTAACTACCTGACCTTTAGCTTTTCAGTATCTGAACTTCAGCTTCCTCATCTATCTATTGGACATAGCTACTTTTTAAGGTTGTGATGAGTTAGAGACTGTTATAGGCTGTATGGAAGTCGTAATAGCAGTGCATTGTTTTGTTGTTAGCTACAAAAAAGCGCATGCTGGGTTATATCATTTTTTGAAGGTATAATTCAAAAAGCTACTTTTTCTATGAAGCCTCTGTAGGTTCTAGGCAAGGGTAATTCCCCCTTGTTTGCACTCCCACGGCACTTAGTTTGAAGCTGTATTTCAGCATTTACCAAGGAATGCTGTCATTTATCTTTTTATGTGCCTGCTTCACTACCAAGTCTACAAGCTGCTCCAGCACAGGGACTGTATTTTTATTCATCTCTACTTCCATTACCAACACCTAGCAGAAGACCTAGTATTATTAAATGTTGAAAGAATGAGTTTTTAGATGTTTTAATTTCTGGTACTGGGTCAGTCATTCAGTGTAATTTATATCATATTACAGGTGGTAAAATGAGTCCTTTAGCTCATAAAGAATTTATACTAAAATTATATATTATGTATATGTATGCACTTTATGTTTGATATTTTAATGCTGGGATTATTCTTTAAAATGAATCTGCTGTTCTTTTTTTGTCTTGTATTTAATGTCAGTTGATACTGCCTGGTAATTGTGAAAGTAAAATTTAAATTCTAAATCAAAACCACTAGCAAGATTTCCCCCCACATTCTCTATTTGCCTGATGCACATCTCTCCAGACCATGTCTAAGCTTTGTGGGAAAGATCTGAGATAGCAGGAAACATCTTTTGTTTTAAATTTCAGCTGTTAACATTGTTACAATCATTAGCACCTTCAGAATTAATAACTGCAAGATAAAATCTACTTTTGGTAACAGTTTTGAAATCCTTGACTCAGCACCATTAAAAATGCTAAAACAGTGAGAATAAAACCTTTGTGCAGGAAGTTCCCTGAGAGGTAATGTGGTCTTTACCCTAAAATGGCAGATGAAGATGGTGATGCCAAAGATCTAAAAATAGGATACTTTAAATCATTGAATCAAACTCCTCCAAACTCAGCCTTGAATATTTTACTTCTGACCCCCAACAAAGAATTGTTTCTCACTAAGTTGTAAAATTTTCCTCTAAAATAATAATGAATTAGGACTTTGGGGGTATACACCATGTGTTAAATACTGGCTTAATATGCATTTGTATCATTTAATCACCATAGCTATTCATTAAATAGGCAGTATTATTTTCTCTGTTGACAAAAGAGAAGACAGTGGCCCATTATCATCAGATGGCCAGCCAACAGTCACATGGCCATGAGTGAGATTTAGGATTTGGTTCTAGGCAAGTCTAACTTCAGAGTTCTCATGCTTAACCACTATTCAACCTATGAGAAAAAACTATGTATTTTTAAATTAACCCATCAAGTATATTCTGTAAGATTAATGATATACTTTCACAGAAGTTTTTGAAATGGCATTCATTTGTACTTTTCCCAGTGGTGTACTCATATCCCAAATGTGTCTTCGTGAGGTGGTTTTATAGCTTACTCTTCAATTGAAAAGCACTTTATGACTGAAAGCAAACTTCTGAATAAAAGATCATAAAATTTCTATGCCTCTGAGTTTAGGCAATACAAAATACAAACAGAGAAAGCCTTATTCTTAGACATATTCAGGTGATCTGGTGACAGATGAGTAACTTTTACCTGATACACGAAGTTAGATAACCAAGAAAGGTTTATTTCCAAACAACCCCCCAAGGCAAGTAACTTGATAGAGAGAGGGTTGGGAGAAGAAAGAACTATTGACAACAAGCTGGCAGGGAGAAGATGGAGGCTTTTCACTCAAACTCTTCTTGCCAAGGGTTATAGGTGCAAAAGCTTATGTGAGGTTTTTGGAGAATCTAATTTTAGCTATATAGCCAAGTGGTCATTGGAAAGGTCATTGATTATGGTAGTAGTGAACCCCCTTGATAGGGTTTTGATGTTGTCCAAGGCATTCCAGACATTCCCAGTTCCTAGAAACCTAAAGAAAGATGACTAATTAGGAGGTTGTATAACTGGTACTGTTTTTTTGATGCTTTTCTTTATTCTTCTTTTCAGACAAAGCTTGCTTTATTGGTTAATTATTTGGAGAATGAGGCATAAAAGGGTGAGGGAAAAGAGAAACTGAAAAACAGATTTGTTAGTGCTAGGAGTCAGTTAACCCATTTATTGATTTCCTTTATGCTATAAGAAATACACCTTTTTGTATATACCTTCATCCACTTTTCCTGGCTTTTATGGACCTTAACACTTTAGAATGATTAGAGCTATAGGGCATCTTTTGTTACAAGTATTTGGATTTTGTCCTCAGTTCTTAAAATAGCATAAAGATGAAAGAAATAGCTTTTGTTAATCATAACAAGCCCCTTCCAACTGCATATTGGGTTTATGTTAAAGTGGTGATTTTTGGCCAGGTGTGATGCTGCGCACCTGTAATCCCTAGCACTTGGGATGCTGAGCAGGAGGATTGCTGTGAGCTCAAGCCCAGTCTGGGCTGTAGGGTGAGTTCAAGGTCAGCCTGAACCACACAGCGAGACCCTGTCTCAAAAATAAATAAAGTGCTGATTTTTGGAAGGCCCCTGGATAACCACTGTTGGAGGTTGGCTGCCAGGGAAATCTACCCTATGACTGAAGGATTGGAATTTTCAGCTCCACCCTCAACCTTCAGGGAGGGAAAAGGGATTGGAAAGTGACTTAATCATTTTTATGTCATGATGTCCCCAGGAAGACCCAAAAGAATGGGGTTTGAGTTTCCAGGTCAGTGAATGAGAACATATTCATATACCAGGAGGGTAGTGCATAACAGAGGTCCACAGGACAGAAGGTCCTGTGCTTGGACCCTTCTGGATCTTGGTCTGTGTATCTCTTCAAGTGGCTGCTCATTTGCCCTTTAATATATCCTTTGTAATAAACCAGTCATCTGGAAAGTAAACTATTTTTTGATTTCTTAGGCCATTCTAGCAACTGATTGAACCTGAGTAGCAGATCATAGGGAATTTCTGTTTGTACAGAACAGAAATTGAACAGAAAGTGTAGGTAATGTGAGGATCTGCCACTTGGCACCAGAAGTAGGGGTGGGGGCAGTTTTTGTGGGACTGAGCTCTTGACCTATAGGTTAACTTGATGGTTTTTCTGATAGATAGCATCAGAATTGAAATAAACTCTAGGCCACCCTGTCAGTGTTTGCTAAAGAACTGAATTGTTGTACAGGAAAACCCCATATATTAGCTGGCTAGAAGTATTGATTTGAGTAGGGGAGTTGAGAAAAAACATGAGGTTTTTTTTTTGTATACACATACATAGTCTAAATTTGAAGTAAAAAATTAGTTTGACATTGTCAGGAATGACTTTTTATGCACAAAATATCACTGCTATAACTGCATTACTAAGTAATAATTGTTTGCTATTATTTATTAAACATCTACCACCACTGTTTTAAGAACTTTGCCTGTATTTAAATTTAACTCACTCATTAAATTTACAAATGACTGGCTGTATCCATGAAGTATTCTAAAGGTAATGAAGTACTCTTAAGTTGTTCACAATTTGCTTGTTTATTAAAAACACCTCTTAAGAAAGGTCTCTCTTTTACCTAGGGTTCGAGTTTTGCAGTATTTTCCTAACATCATATTTTATTATGCATATATATAGCATACCATCAAACCTCTCAGATCACAGCTTAATGTTGAATTGCTTCAGATTTCAGTGCCATTACCTCTGACAACACATCTAACTTGAAGCCCAGGGAATTGTTTGTTTGTTGTCTTTTGATAAGCTGCCCTCTCTCTGAAGAGTGAAGATCAATAACTCAAACCATATTGGGGTGGTGAAATTGAAGATGCTCTTGTTACCCAAATAACATGATTCTCTTTTTGGAGAATGATCAAGAATAGTGTTTCGTATAGATAGAAAATGCTATAGCCAGGCCCAGGTTCCTTGTAGTATAGCCACCACTTGTAGTGATATAAGAGCATTTTCCTGAGCCTTTTTTGGAGTTCATTTCTTTCTCTCTCCCTTTTTCTCTTGTTGGTTTGTTTTTGTTTTTCTTTTTTTTAATTAGTGTATGTTTGTGATACATTGTAAATATATATCTATACATATATACGTGCATACACTCTTGAACCATTTTTACTTCCCCTTCTCCTCCTCTTTCTTTCTATAGTACCCAGAATACCCAGATTCCCTTTCTATCTCTACAAAGTCTATCATTTTTTAATTTCCTGAATTCACTTATGTTTTTTTCTCTCTCTCTAGAAATAAGAAGACTTGTTTGCCTTATTATCAGTGAGAGTGACTATTAATGGTCACTTAACGTTGCTATTAGTGGAAAGAGCATACACCGGCATTAAGATCTGGATTCCAGTCATAGCTCTCTCATTGACTAATACTCTGACTTGGGGCAAGTCTCTTAATATTTTTGTGTCCTCAGTCCTTATCTACAAATGAAGGAATTGGGATAATTTCTTAGAGTTTTTTCAGTGCTAAAATTTTATACAGATCTTAAAATGATATGTATTTAATCTCCCTAGGTTTCAGTGAATAATGAATAGTCACTGGTGTTTAATTCAGAAAGCAGAAATCCACAGCTAGCTGCTACCTATGAGAAATCTGTCTGGAACAGGACAGATCAGTTAGCCAATATCTTCCCAAAGTACCTTTGTCCTTTACTGCCTTTTGCTGGAAAGAGCCATTCCTCTAGTGAGGCATTTGTAAACAGCTGCTTGGAGAACTCTTCTCCTTGAGATGCTCTGAAAAATTGGAGACTGGTTAAATTGGCTTGGGGAATACAATGTCTCTCTTGAAGATTCATTATATATATTTATATTCACAGAGCTCAAGAAATCCCAGTTTAAGTACAAGGCATGATACAAAAATATGGTGCATGTTTAAATTAACATTTTTTTTATTTTTATTTTTTTGTATATCCTTTTATTGGTACAACACAATGACATTCATCATTGGAGATATGCACCTTTACATACTCTCTTGGTTCTTATTTTCTTCCCCTGTCCCCTGCTCTCCCTTCAACCCCTCCATCCCTCCCTATTTACAGTAAAAGACACATTGCTTTTAATCTCTTTCAAAATACTCCCTCTTGTGGCCGGGGATTTAGCTCAGCGGTTTCACCACCTGCCTCACAAGTGCAAGGTCCTGAGTTCGATATCCCCCCCCCCCCCGCCCCGTACCAAAAAAAAAAAAAAAAGAAATACTCCCTCTCACTTTGAACACTTATCCCATCATTCTTGGCACTTTCTGAAGCAGTGCTGGACATCCTCTTTTGTGTCTTTAGTTATGCTGACATGGCTGCCTCAGTGCTCTAATTCAGTTCAAAACATCTACCTCTCATGGTCATTTTGACTTGGGAGGAGCCAGAAGTTCCACAGTACCGAATCTGGTAAATAACACAGATAAGGACAAACTATAATGTTTTTACAAGCCTGCTTTTCTGTTGGATGCCACTCAGCAGCAGCATTCACCATATTTTTTTTTATCACACCTTGTAAGGACCCAAAAGAGGACTTCCAGAGCTATTTAAAAAAGTGGTAAGAGTATTTTGAAGGGGCTTAATGCCAGTATGTCTTACTATGTTTTTAAATTTAAATATTCACCACATATTTTGATCATATCTCATATGCCTTTTCAGCTTTGCTAAACCTAGCATTTGCCTAACTTCGTGTGATCATAGAACTATTTCCTTTTTCATGCCTATCGACATCCCAAAAAGAATGAAATCTCTCAGAATACAATATTTTAGTTGTTATTCTAGAGTTAGTGACTGCAGAAGTTTCATAAGACTTTTCAGAAAGAAAGGAGAATTACAGCTCTGTAAACTAATTTAATGAATTTCTGTTAAGATAAGCTCTCTTGGTGGATGTTTTCTTTTTTTCCTTACAGACATCAACTACAATAGAAAGTTGCCTGTCATCTTCAACAGAACAAAGAGCACTTGTTAAGAATGTAGGCTTATTATTCTAAACTAAGGAATAGTTCCACATTTTTCTTAGCCTCTGGGTTCTATGATATCCTTCTATAAATGCATATTTGAAACTAGCATAGGACAAACCCTCACATTCTGAATACTCAAATGGATAATTTAAAATTGTTTTTTGATAACTTTTAGAAAACAATTATCCATGGAGTTTTAGTGTTTTTGCACATTATGTGAGCTAGGCACTGTTTGGCCTGAATCCAGACTAAAAGTTCAAGGATGTTTTTATAGTGAACAGTCTCAAAATTTAAAGCTAATGCCTTCCTCTGGACCAAAAACAGGCATGTTTACTATGCAGCATAATAAAGATAATGTTTCTCTCTTAAGCAAAGAACAGAAACACTAATTATGAAAGGTTCACGTTCCCTAAGTTCAGGTTCTTCTCTTGTAACACAACTCATTGAGCATGCAGGTTCTGTCTGCCCCTCTTTGCATCTCTGTGGGAATTGGAGGTCTCAAAAACTGATACAGAAATGCTAATCCTCTGGATACTGCTATTGCTTTGAGCAGTAAATTTTCTTTTGTCTCAGAACTAGGAGTCTTGTGTCTTCTACCAGCATCCAAGAAAGGGCAGCAGGCTAATTTTGTTGTTTCCAAAAAGAATAAAATCACAGACCCTTTATATTTCTTGATGATAACCTGCTTTTCCTTCAAGGGGAGAGTAACTTGGTACCCTTGTCTTTTCTCTCTCTCTCTCTTTTTTTTTTTTTTTTTGGCAGTACCAGCGATTGAACTCAGGACCTTGCACTTGCAAGGCAGGGGCAGTGCTACTGAACTGAATCCCCAGCCCATTGGTGTTTGTAGTTTTGTTTTGTTTTTTTCTCTCGGTACCAGGGATCAAACTTGGGACCTTGTGCTTACAAGGAAGGCGTGCTGCCACTGAGCTAAATCCCTGGCCCTATCTTAATATTTCTGCTCTAATGACCCCTATGAGTGCTTTTCTAGGCCTGTTGTAGCATTTATAACCCTCCATCCTTATTTGGGAAGAATTGGTAGAGGACTGTTGGAAGTGATGAACTCTTATTTATGGGATTTCAAAGAAAAGACACCATGAATTTGTGTCTAGCATGATTACATTTTATTAAAATGGCTAGAAAATAATTTATATTCTTATTTTTTAAATGTTTTAAAAATCAATCCTCGATGAAAAAAAAATCATGTTGTATTAAGGAATGGAGGTGTGTGTATATTTCTGAGTTGTGATTGTTTCCAAAAGAAGTAGAGAAAAAATAGTTCAAGTAAGACAGACTGCTGCATGCATTTTACTAAAGCAGGAGCACAGCTTGTAGCCTCCTTCAGGAGACTGAAAACATCCTGATCTTTTAAAAGTCAGCTTGTGAAATACTTTTTTTAAATGTCAGCTTGTGAAACACCCCTGACCATAGTCAGTTTACATGTATCTGATACATCTATATGATACCACTTCATGTTAACTGTTGGTTTCACTGGCTAAACCAGAACTCAGAATTGTGCTTTCTGTAACAGTGCTTCTGATAAATGTCACTTTGTAATTGAAAAACTGTCAGGGACTTCAGAATGTAACAGTGGTTTTGGGAGCAGCCTAGCTGGAAGCTTGGAAGAGGTGGGTTGATAATTCCCTGCAATGATTTGAGTAGCATGAACAAAATAGTCAACATTTATTGCAGGCTTACTGTATGCCAGGCAAGGCTTTACACATTTCTAGGCATTGTTCATTTCATCCATGTAACAACATTATGACAGGGTGCTGTTACTGTCTCCATCTCATAGATGGGGAGCCAGAGGCACAGAGAGGTAATGTCATTTGCCTAACTTTCTGCTTCTAAGTGGGTGGCAGAGTCTAGATGGCCTGGTTCTAAAGCCCACACTCTTACCACTCTCTTTCTGCCTTATAATATCAGAATTGTTTTAACTCCTGGAAAATTTAATTTTATTTATTTATTTTTATTTTATTTTTTATTTATATATTAATTGGTACATTTTAGGTATACAATACATTTACATTTATCATTGGATGTTTGTACCTGAACATGGTGGATCTTAGTTTTTTATTTTTGCTCCCATTACCTGTGCATCCTTCACCCCCTCCACCCTTCCCTATCTACACAGAGTTTGATTCCATTTTTTTTCTCATAATTTTTTTCTTTCCCTTCTTCCCTTTCCCCTTTCCCTTCCACCATCCCCAAACCCTTGGATCTTTTCTTATTTCAAATTATCAATTATTCATTTTAATCATTTTCATCTTTATTTACACTTTCAATTTCTCACACTACGGAAACTATTCGGTATTTACACATGTGTGTCCCTATTTATTTCACTTAAGAGTATGGCCTCAATATGCATCCATTTAGCTATAAATGTCTCTAGTTTCTCATTCTTTACGGCTGAGTAGTACTCCATTTTATAAAAAAAACCACATCTTCTTTATCCAGTTTCCAGTCGATATCGGATGCCCATTTTTGAATTGGGTCTTTGAATTTGGGGGGTCTGATTTTGTTCAATTCCTTTTATATTCTAGATAGTAGACATTTGTCTGAGGTACAGCTGCTAAAAATGTCTTCCCATATTGTAGGTTGTCTCTTAGCTCTTTTGGTGGTTTCTTTTGCAGTGCAGAAGCTTTTTAATAAGATGAGATCTCAGTTGTTGATTCTTTGTGTTAGCTCCCGTGCTACTGAAGATTTGTTCATAAAGTCTTTTCCTATGCCAATATCATCAAGAGTTCTACCTAACTTATCTTCCAGCAAGTTTAGTGTTTCTGTCTTAATATTTAGATCTTTAATCCACTTAGATCTCAGTTTAGTGCATGGTGATAGATATGGGTCTAGTTTTAATCTCTGACAGGTTGAAATCCAGTTTTTCCAACACCATTTATTGAACAGGCTATCTTTTCTCCAATGAGGGTGATTGGCTCCTTTGTCAAAGATGAGGTGGCTGAGTATGTCTGGAGTTGTTTCTGCATCTTCTAATCTATTCCACTGATCTTCAGGTCTGTTTCTTTGCCAGTACCATGGTGTTTTTATCACAGTAGCTTTGTAGTATAGTTTCAAGTTGGGGATTGTGATG
Organism: Heterocephalus glaber; assembly: GCF_053883595.1. NCBI lineage: Eukaryota > Metazoa > Chordata > Mammalia > Rodentia > Bathyergidae > Heterocephalus > Heterocephalus glaber. The sequence goes on along the minus strand of NW_028258296.1, from coordinate 24,671,498 downwards.
CCTCCAGCCATGTCTCTGTTGCCCAGAATTGCTTTTTCTATTCTAGATTTCTTCTGCTTCCAAATGAATTTTTGGATTGTTTTCTCTAGTTCTGTGAAGTATATTGTTGGAATTTCAATTGGTATTGCATTAAATCTATATAGTAGTTTTGGAAGTATGGCCACTTTCACTATATTGATTCTTCCTACCCAGGAACAAGGGATATCTTTCCATTTTCTTATATCCTCTTTGATCTCCTTCTTCAGAGTGCTGTAGTTTTCAGTGTGGAGGTCTTTTGTTTCCTTTGTTAGGTTGATTCCTAGATATTTCATTTTTTTAGATGCTATTGTAAAAGGAATTATTTCTCGAATTTCTCTCTCAATGGGTCTGCTATTTGCATATAAGAAGGCTATTGTTTTTTGAGTGTTGACCTTATATCCAGCTACTCTACTGAATCTATCAATTAGGTCTAGAAGGCTTTTGACCGAGTTTTTTGGGTCTTCTATGTAAAGTATCATATCATCAGCAAATAATGACAGTTTTACTTCTTCCTTTCCTATCTTTATTCCTTTTATTTCTTTCTCTTGTCTAATTGCTATGGCTAATGTTTCCCGAACAATATTGAACAAGAGTGATGATAGTGGGCATCCTTGGCTTGTTCCTGATTTTAGCATGAAAGTTTTCAGTTTTTGGCCATTTAGTATGACGTTGGCTGTTGGTTTTTCATAGCTAGCCTTAATCAGGTTGAGATAAAGACCTTCTATTCCAATTTTCTGTAGCTTTTTTATCATGAATGGGTGCTGGACTTTGTGAAATGCCTTTTCTGCATCTATTGAGATGATCATATGGTTTTTGTCCTTGACTCTGTTAATATAGTGTATTACATTTATTGATTTACAGATGTTGAACCATCCTTGCATCCCTGGGATAAATCCGACTTGGTCAAGGGTGTATGATCTTCTTGATGACCCTCTGTATTCTGTTTGCCAGTATCTTGTTGAGGATTTTTGCATCTATGTTCATTAGGGAGATTGGTCTGTAGTTCTCCTTTTGGGTTGGGTCTTTCTCTGGTTTTAGAATCAAAGTAACACTTGCTTCCAGGAATGAATTTGGAAGCCTTTCTTCCCTTTCAGTTTCCTTGATGAGTTTAAAGAGTAATGGCAATATTTCTTCTTTAAATGTCTTGTAGAATTCAGCAGTGAACCTATCAGGACTTGGGCTTTTCTTTGTTGGTAAATTTTTTATTATGTTTTCAATTTCACTCATTGTTATTGGGGTGTTTAGAATTTGTATATCTTCTTCATTTAACTTTGGCAATTGGTATGTATCTAGGAATCTGTCCATTTCTTCTGTGTTTTCCATTTTATTAGAATACAGGTTCTCAAAGTAGGTATTGATGATTCTGTGAATTTCTGCTGGATTTGTTGTGGCTTCACCTTTTTCATTCTTAATTGCATGGATTTGAGCCTTTTCTTTCTTTCTTTGATAATGTTGGCTAAAGGTTTATCGGTTTTATTTATTCTTTCAAAAAACCAGCTCTTCGATTCATTGATTTTTTGTATCGTTCTCTTAGTCTCCATTGCATTGATTTCTGCTCAGATCTTTATAATTTCCTTTCTTGTATGAGCTTTGGTTTTGTTTTGCTCTTCTTTTTCTAGGAGCTTGAGGTTCTGCATTAGGTTATTTAACTGAGTTCTGTCTGTTGTCCTAATATGGGCATTCACTGCTATGAATTTCCCATGTAGAACTGCTTTCATTATGTCCTACATATTCCTATATGTTGTACTGGCATTATCATTTACTTGTAGAAACTGTCTAATTTCTTCTTTAATTTCCTCTGTTACCCATTGATTGTTCAGGAGAGTGTTATTCAATTTCCATGTGTTTGTGGATGTTTTGCAGCTTCTTATGTTATTGATCTCCATTTTTATTGCACTATGGTCTGATAATATACAGGGGATAACTTGAATTCTTTTACATTTACTTAGATTTGCCCTATGAGCCAGCATGTGATCTCTTTTGGAGAATGACCCGTGTGCAGCTGAAAAGAATGGGTATTCTGATTTTGTGGGGTGGAACACTCTAATAAACATCTATTAAATCCATTTGTTCAATAGCTTGGTTCAGTTCTAGAATTTCATTGTTAATTTTTTTCCTAGATGATCTGTCTATTTGTAATAGAGGAGTGTTGAGGTCCCCCACTACAATCGTGTTATTCTTTATTTGGTTTTTCATGTCCATTAATATTTGTTTTGCATAGTTGGGGGCATTCGTATTTGGTGCATAAATATTTAGGATTGTCATCTCTTTGTCTTGGATTGTTCCCTTCACAAGGATGTAGTGACCATCTTTGTCTCTCTTAATTAGTTTTGGTTTGAAATCTACTTTGTCTGCAAATAAGACTGCTCTTCCTGCTTTTTTCTGGGATCCTGTCGCATGGAGAACTGTTTTCCATCCTTTTACTTTCAGTCTATGAATTTCCTTTTGAGTTAATGTGTTTCTTCTATACAGCACATTGCTGGGTTTTGCTTCTTAATCCATTCTGTCAGTATGTTTCTTTTGATTGGTGAATTGAGGCCATCAACATTGATAGTTATAATTGAGAGATATTGACTCATTCTTGCCATGATGTTTTATTGTTGTTGGCTCTTTTCTTATTTTTCCCCCTTTCCCTTTAGTGCCTTACCTCGCGTGGTGTCTTCTCTCTGTTGGCCCTCATGGAGTTGTGACCTTCGTTGTCTTTTTCCAGGATATTGCATAAAATTGTTTGGAGTGCTGGTTTGTTGTTCATGAAATTTCTCAGATGTTCTTTGTCATGAAAGTATCTAATTTCCCCATCAATTTTGAAAGATAATTTTGCCGGATACAACAGTCTAGGTTGGAAGTTATTTTCTTTTAGGGCTTGAAATACTTCACTCCAGGCTGTCCTTGATTTGAGGGTTTGTGTTGAGAAATCTGCTGCCATTCTGATTGGCTTTCCTTTGTAGGTGATTTGTTTCTTTTCTCTAACTGCTTGTAGGATTTTTTCTGTTGGGTTTCTGGGATCTTGACTATTATATGTCTAGGTGTAGATTTTTTTTGATCATGGCTGGGTGGAGTTCTATATGCCTCACTTATCTGTGTGTCCAATTCTCCACCTCTGTCTGGTAAGTTTTCTACTATTACTCTGTGAACAGTTTTTTTTATGTCAATTGTACTTTCTCCTGTTTTTTCGTGGACTCCTATCAGTCTTATGTTATTCCTCTTTGCATCATCTAGCAGCTGTTGGATTGATTTCTCATGGTCCCTTACTATCTTTAAGAAATCTCTGTTTTCATGGTCTTTAGCTGCGATCCTGTGTTCTATATCTGATAATCTGTCTTCAGATTCTCTTAGTCTACTCTGCATGCTTTAATGGACTTCTTAATGTCCTGAATATCTTTTTGAATCTTTTTCATGGATTCCATTTCTGTCTTACGTTGGGTGATCATGTTTTCCATTTCTTTCTTCTGCTGGGCATTCATGGCTTCCAGCATTTTTCTGATCTCATCTACTTTCTTGTCTGTTTCTGCTCTAGAGCCTCTAATCACGTCTTTCACTCTACTCATTATCTGTGTATTTATCTGGGAGATTATTTCTGCTTTGAATTTTTCTAGAGCCTCATGTGTCTGCTTTGTTACTTCCTGTGCTATCAATCAGTTCAGGGTGTCCAGGTGGTTGATTATCTAACTTTTCCACCTCATTTCCCCCAGAATTTCCTTTTTGTGACGTGGAAGCCTGCGTTTGTGCCTTGCTTAAACGTCTTCTCATTTTTATTTTTGGTACTGTCCTTGGTTTAATTCCTGGGTTGATATTTCAGAATTGCTTAATGCAGGTATCTTTGTTGCTTGTGTTTAAAACCCTTGTGGATTGATTGCTTTTCAGAGGTGTCTTCCAGATATGGCTTGTGTTTAGGTTTTGAGGCTCTAATGACTCTGAGGCTATTTTATTTTCCTTATACCAGGAAGGAAAACTGATGAGATCAATCACAACGTGTTAGGCCAAATGTTACAATCAGCAATACCATAGCATCAAGCGCAGCTTGGAAAATGACAATTTGTGGTAGTTATTAATCTATCACATTTAACTATGTGAAGTATAATCCCCTGTGCCTCTGTAGCATGGGACCAGGTAGCAGAAGAGCCGGAAAATGGCGGGGAGGGAGGGATGGAATTGGCTTTGCAGGCGCCTGAGCGGCTAAGCGGAGCACCGGATGAAGGTGGGACTTCAAGCCACTCCCAGGACCTCACCGTGCTGTAGGCAGGAACCGGAACACAGCCGAAGAGCCTCAGGCTGCTTGGCCGACCCTCGGAGAGAAGCACCAGATGAAGGCGGGGTTCCAAGCCGCTCCCGGGTCCTCACCGTGCCATGGGCAGGAACCGGAACACAACCGAGTAGCCTCCGAAAATTTGATTTTAGAAAGAATGATAAAGGGAAATAAACAAATTATCTGGATTCTCTAGAGTTTACATACCTACATTGCTATCTTGTCATGTAATGTTTTGTTCTTCTTCATTTCTCTGTAATGAATAGAGGACCATCAAGGGTGAATCAGTTTCCAACACTACCTGTGCTGACTGATTAGACCTTGTATAGCCACCTTGAAATATTCCACACAAAGTTTTGATGAATCTTGAATTCTTAATGTAAGGCACAAAATTGTTCTTATAACCTCAGATAAACACACTAGATACTGAGTGTCTTTAAGTCTGTATAAAGGGAGGAGAAAACACCAATCTTTTTAAAGTTATTAATTTTTTCCCTGGGCAAATTTCCATTTTTCATGATCGAGAGTGGTATTACTGCCAACTCCCAAACTGGCCAAATTTCCAGTCCCCAGATGGGCATATTGTGACACTATTTAATAGTCACATCACAATGCTTCTCCTCAAATCAGACTAGCAGCTCAGCTTCTCCAAACTCCTGAACAAAGGTGAGGCTGAAAGTAAAAAATGATGGGGAACTTCTGAGTGCTGTAAGGGGAAGGGAATTTTAAAATCTTGGATGATTGTTTCTTAGGATAATGAGAAAACTGATATAAAATAACTAATTTATATAAAATTAATATACAGCATATATGGATTTCAGCCTGTGAAAGTCCAAAATGATCTCTGAAAACTAATGATAGGGGCCTGAGTGTGTAGTTCAGTGGTAGAGTCCTTACCTACTATGCACAAGGCCTTGGGTTCAATGCCCCTTGCTGCAAATGAAATAAAGTTGCTTACGATTTAGAAACTAGTGAGAGAAAAGTTTTATGCAGAACTCTGAAATGTTAGATTAGTACAGTGTGATACAAATAGCATGATGCAAATTTCAGATGCAAAAGCAAGGTGCTTTTCTAGCAATCTCCTGTCATTTTCACAATAAAATGTGGAAGTCATCATGATCCTTGCCATAAGTTTCATGGAGATTGGTGATATTTATTTCTCTTCCAAAGACCTTGAAGAACAAAATTGAGTAGAACTTTCTGCCTGTTACTTGTCTAATCCAGAATGAATCTAGAAGCTTAAGGAGAGTAATTATGAATGCATCTCCTGATCCTGTGAGACCTCAGGTAGTTGAAAGGAAGTATTGAGATTTCTTAAGTGAAAGCATTTGGATTTATCTTGATTTTAACCTGCATTGGTATGTTTTTATAATTTATGTATGATAACTGAATTCCTATAGACCCAATGCTTCCTGGTAGAATTATCCCCTATACTTGACAAGTTGTTTACTTTGAGGGGATGCTGTAATTACATGGCTTCAGTGGACTTAACATTCTATTCCACCTCCTTGACTTTTTACTTGTCTTTACACTACCTACTATTTTCTCTTTCTTTTTGTCCTCATCTCGCCTCTCTGTCTTCAAATTCTGTCAGTCTGTATATGACCACTTCAAGTCCTATGTGCATAAAGCTTTTTTCTTAACGTTTCTTTTCTGTAAATTCTTTCCTGTAGTTTGACTGTTTGTGTCCCCTCTTCTCAAATGTGTATGTTGAAACCTGACCCCCAATGTGGTGATATTAAGATGTGAGGCTTGGGCCGGGGATTTAGCTCAGTGGTTTCAACGCCTGCTACGCAAGTGCAAGGACCCGAGTTTGATCCCCGGTACCAAAAAAAAAAAAAAAAAAAAAAAATGTGAGGCTGTGGGGGTGATTAGGTCATGAGGGCTTCACTCATGAATTGGATTAGCACCTTTATAAAAGAAGCCTGAGAGAGTTTTTCTCTTCTTTTTACTTTTTGAGGACACAGTAAGAAGACACCATCTATGAAGCTTAGCAGATCTTGGACTTTCTAGCTTCTAAAACCATGAACAATAAGTTCCTGTTGTTTATAAATTACCCAGTCTGAAGTATTTTGTTGTAGCAGCCTGACACACACAGTTACTAAACATCTCTCTTATCTTCCACAGCTATAAAAACCTGGACAGGTTGCTTAACCTCTCTGAACTTCAGTTTCCCCATAGATACATAGGGATAATTAGAATGCCTTTTAGTGTAGTTGTAAGGATCAGATGATCTAAACAAATAGTCTTAGAATAAAGCCTAACACATTGTAAGCATACAAATATTTTTATTAAAATTCAAGAGCTAGTTGTGTTTTCTCTTCTTAAATACTACATTTTCCTCTATTTCCTCCCCATATTTGTTAATATTTTATTTAATGATTTTTAATATACCATCAAAGGAGGCTTTCTTTCAAGTTTTTAAGTATATTGACTAACACAAAGAGTTACCAGTTACCAATTTTCTTAAAAGCCAACATCTTATACTGCCTGCCTCACAAGTGCAAGAACCTGAGTTCAACCCCTGGTACCAAAAAAAAAAAAATTAAAGTAAACACAATGCATATTTATTGTTTAACTACATGTAATTTTTAATATTTTGTTTCTATTTCAACTTTACATATCATCCATGATACATTAAAATAATCATTTCTACTTCAATTTAAACCTTCATTTAAATCCATGAAAATTTGTTTTGTTTTATTTTTGTGCTGGGCTCAAACCCAGGACCTTATGCATGTTAGGCAGGTGCTCTACCATTTAGCTATATCCCCAACCTCAAGTAATTCTTATCTAAACTATCTGTCATATTGCAGAACTTCTGTAAATATGAGTGATTCATTGTGTTAGTTACTACTGTGGAAAATAAAACTACACATTGAGAATTTTGAAATACAACTTACTAGCTACTGAAATCTGCATGCAGGAAGAAATAGCAAATTGTAACACATCCACATCACGAGTTCTCTTTTCACATGATTTATACAGGAGCACATCCAAGGTCCCCACCACTCCTTCATAAATCTGTGATCTACAGGAGAGGAAGGGCCTTGTACTCCAAAATGAACAAACATGGAAAGACTGAAAGGTAAAAATGGACAATCTTCACTTAAAGCCAAAAGAGGCAGCCATCTGAAGACAAGAGGAGTGAATGTTTTTATTCTGAGGAACCAGTGGGGTAGGTCATTTAAGATTAGGACAGGGACCCTGAAGGTCAATTAAAAAGTAAACTACTAAGATCTTTTGGGTTACTTGAGTTTTTAATGTTTAAAATAAAAAGTTCTATAAATCACATAGGACCTACTGTATCACCATTGTTGGGATATCATTAGGGAGTAGTTTTAACTCTTCAAATAGGCTTAAGTCCCCTTTCCACTCTGTAGTATTTTCTAATGGAGTGAAACTGTAATTAGGTTTCAATCTTCCTTCCACATCACTCAAGCCTGCCCTCTCCATTTCCATGAGTGCTGCACAAGTCTTACTGTCATCATCTCATGCCTGCACAGTGACCATGGCCTCCTTCCCAGGTTCCCCATGGCTTAGCTTCCTCCGGTCCACCCTCCACACAATAGCATGATTTAGTTCCCAAAAATACCACTTTCAGCATATGTATTATGAATGATTGGCCCAGAGTAGCTGCTCATTAAGCAATTTCCACCTGCTTAAAATGACTCTGTACTGCCCAAAGGAAAAGCTTAAACGCAAATCCTCAATTGTTTATAAACTTAATAGAAGAACGTGGTAAAATAAAGAATAATGATCTTTTCCCCCTAGTTCCTAGTACAAATTTCCTAAAGTCCTCCAAAATTCTCAATAGGAGTATCTCTGTTTGCTAATGGGGCAACTGATGGTGGACTCCAAATAATTTCAGGTTGGGGGCTGGTCTGCAGAAAGACCAAATACATTATTAGAGTGTTAGAACTTTGCACCAGTCTGATCTGAGTTACAACTCAACCAGCTGGAAGGGAAATGGGCTAGAGACCTCATTCAGTTATGTGGCTAATGATTTAATCAGTTATGTACTTGTAAATGAAATCCCAATAAAAACTCTGAACATTGTGGTTTAGTGGAAATCTCTGATGGGTGAACAAAAATTCTGTGATCCTAGGAGGGCCTGGAATAAATCAGGTTTTTCATTGTAGCTATGCTGTACAAAATCATGCTTTGGTGACTTACTCTGTAGTTTCCAGTGATAGCTACTTAATATTGACTGTGTTTTCCATCCCAACTCGTTTCTGACATCAAGTACTCAGCATGGCACTGACTCCTCAGGTTAGGTGCTTTGTCCTGAAGATGTGTTTTCTTACCACCAGGAAGCCTGAGCCTGAGCCCTGACCTTACACGACATGTCTATTTGGCTTTTCTTGAAATGTGTCCTCTCCTAATAAAAATGTGAATGTAAGTATAGTACTTTTATGAATTCTGTGACTCATTTTAGTGAATTGTTAAACCTGAGGGGGTCATGGTAACCCCACAGTGGCAAGGTGGGCATAGTGTGGGTGGCCTGGGGACTCCTGAGACTTGCTTGGCTGGGATCTGAAGTGAGGGGAGTCTCATGGAGGTCTCTGCCTTTAACCTGAGGAACTTGTGTCAGCTCTAGTGTCAGAATTGATGTGGAGTGAAAAAAAGACAACATTAAGTAGCTGGTACTGGAATCTATAGAAGTAGATCAAGTTACCAGAGCATGACTGTAATGGAAGGACTGATTTACTGAAGGCCTTCCGAGGACCACAAAATGATAATACTGCCTCCTGCAATCTGATTCATATAGATCTGTTAGGATGACTTCATGGTAAGGAATCATGCCCATGAGTCATTTGAAAACAAGACAGGTCAAAATATTTTGATAAGCCTAGGGCACAGCATTTCAGATGCATTGTGACCTATCTCTTTATTTCCCTGGCGTCCTATGAGGGCTTTCTTTTGGAAAAAGACAATAGGGCTATCCTTTGCCACTTAGTTTCTCTGACAAACTTTCTACCTAGGCAAGACAACTAAGACTGGATTACCAGTAAGTCAGCCTGTTATGTGTGCAGCTCTGGATTCCTCTGCTCTGTCTGCCTCTCCTGGATAGCAATTCTGAGAAGAATCACCTTGCTGGTACTCTATGGAGGATGGAGGGCACTATTTCTTGCTCACTAAGCTGTTTACAGTTTGGCAATATAACATAGCAACAGAGAGAACAAGAGAAGTCACAAGGCATTGAACACCCACTACCTGACAGGTTTGGGATGAGTGCTTCTACTTATGTTCACTTATTTAATTCTCATAACCTCCCTGTAGAGTAATTCTTACTTTCTCAGTTTGTACACACTCAAAACTATAACTGAGAGTTCCTGGAGGTCTCAGAACTAGACTTTAGAGAACAAGCAGGGGAACTGATATCAGGGCCTGCAGTGTAGTGCCAAGTCCCTAGTAGGGGAAGCCCAAAGGAGTAGGACAAGTTTGCTGACCTTTGCAGTCTCCCCTGCCCACCAGCAGGGCAGGTAGCCTGGATAATGTCTCACCTGAGCCAAAATTGTGGACTGGGACCTGAACTGCAGACAGAGTGCAGCCATTTGCCGGGGAACGTCTCCAGCCAAACACACTTTCCTACATTTCCTAAGGGTTCATGGCAGTTGTTTTCCCATGGAAACAAGCACAAATCTGTTTTAATCATCAGGCATTTCTAGTTTCCTAATTTGTATGGGAACCTAGAGATACGGACATACGGTACATTCATTATCCCGGAAAGCTATGGCTGAAAAGAAAATAGTTGAAGCCAATCTTAAAACTGGTTTCAGCAGATGCCTTCAAATTACTTTTCGTAATCTAAGGAGCTGTCAACAATCCTGCCAGAAGTGTTGTTTCTGTTTCAGCTCAGTACTTCGAGCAGGATTTACGTTTGATCCTTGATGGTTCCCCATAGCATATCACACAACCTGCCAACTCTTTTGGATGTATCTCAGATTTCTCCCTCTTTATTTCTCTTTTTTCCCCCCTCTTTATTTGTTGAATCAGCCTGAGTGGAAAGAACAGGGACTCAGGATAGTTAGCAGATCTGCCTGCTGATCCTGACTTGTGACCTTACCAGTCCTGGGATGTTGGCTAAGACTTCCTTATGGCTTATTTTCTTCATCTGAAATTCCATTTCTTCATTGACCATCTACTTTATTTCAGGCTGCTTTAGGAACTGGATGTATTAGTTAGCTTTCATATTGTCAGGACCCAATACCCAACATCCACAAGTTAAAAGGAGAGGTTGAACTTAGGAGAGTTTTCAAGAGATTCACTGCGTGGTTGGCTGGCTCAAAAGTAAGAACATCATGGCAGAAGGACATGGTGGAGCAAAACTGCTTAGTTCATGGAAGCTGGAAGCAGAGCAGGGGAACAGCACTCCAGAGGAAGGGGTGAAGGACCATATATAGTACCCAAGGTCATGCTTCCATGACCCACCCAGACACACCCAAAAATGTGCTTTACTAATACCTTGGGCATCTCTTATGCCAATCAATATGACAATTAAGATCAACTATCACAAGAGATAACAAAGAACAAAATAAAATCCTTGCCATTGTGGAGTTTATATTCTGGGGAGAGATAATAAATAAATGAATACAAGAGATCATATGCCCAATGGTGCTAAGGGTTAAGCAGAACAGTAAAGCACAAGGAGTATTTGGGTAAGGCAATGATATATTTTTAAAAGGCTGCTCTCATGGAGAAAAGGGAGTGGAGGACAGGCCTGAAGAAGGCACGAGAGTAAGCCGTATGGCTCTGAGAGGAAGAATATTCTGGTAGACGCCCCAAGGGTGGAGACTATGGATGTTTTTGGAGAACAGCAAGAAATCCAGTCCTGTTCTAAACGTGTCATATGTATTAATCTATTTAATCCTTTTAATAGTCCTATGCCTCTTATAATCTACAACATAATAAGCTTGAATCTCAGCTCTGTCACTTGCTATTTAGGAAAATCTCTTAGACTTAATTTTTAAAATAAGGTAATGATATAATATGATTTGCCTCATGAGACTGTAGTGAAAATTAACTTGCTGTAACTGAGGAGCTACATAGACCAGTGCTTGATACATAGTAAACTCTCAGTATACAGTGCTATTATTATTGGCAACAAATACATTTCTAAAGTAAAGAAGCTACAAGATGAGAGCCTCGTTTGTACTGGCTTTCAGATAGAAGAACCATTTCCTTTTGTCCATATTTGTTATGATTTAGATCTCAAATGTCCCCCTAAAGTCTCACGTGTTCAGAGGTTGGGCTTCTGGAAGGTGGTTGGATCATGGGGCACCATACTCATCAGTGGATTAGTCCTCTGATAAGTGTATCAGTCAGTGCTTACTAGAGAAACAGATTTAATGCAAGATATACAAATATATAAGAACTTGCAAGACTGATTTACAGTGGCTACCCGCAGAGTCAGATGTGGAAGAGTGCAAAAGGCCTTATGTGCTGGAGATCTGAAGGATCCAATGGAAGGCCTGGAGCCCACTGTAGTGCCCCTTGCGAGTCCGTTTCAGGGGCAGAAGGGTCTGCATTGGAAGGCTGAAGGGTCTGTGCTGGAAGCCAGGAGATGATGTCCCAGGTGAAGGTGAAGACTGGAGCTCCTCTGAAGAAACAGAAGTGAGCCTTCCTTCTTGGTTTCCCCTTTATAACATTCAGGTGTCCACCCTAGCTGCCCTAGGGTGGATCTTCTGTCTTCAGTAATTCCCCCAGCCATACTCAGCACTGTGCTGATCTAATTTAGTTGGGCATTTCTTATTCAAGTAGACACAATCATTTACCTATCACTGAGTTCACAGCTGAAGGTGCTGATAGGAGGTGGGGTCTGATCGGAAGAGGTGGGTAGTTGGGAGCATGACTTGGAATAGTGTGTTCTTGTCCCCAGCTCCTCCCTTCTCTCTCTGCTTTCTGGTTGCCATGAGTTGAACAGCTTCCCTCTGCCATGCCCTGCCACCATGTCATTTCTGCCTTGGAGTCTCCCACTCTAGCACCTGACCACGCATGAACTGAGTCCTCTCAAACTGTGACCAAAATAAACCTTCTTTTATGTGCATCAGGAATTCGGTACCAGCAATTACAAAAAAACTGACTAATATAATGTAGTAGAAAGTTTTAGAGTCTGTATTAATTTTCAAGGCATTAGAGATACAGTGGTACCTCAGCTCACAAACTTAATTCTTTCCATGATTCTGGTTGCAAACCAAATTGAATTCAATGGTTAGGTTCAATGTTGACCTTGGGGAAGTTTGATTCGGTTTGTGACCAATTTGGTTTGAGACCAGAATCATGGAAAGAATTAAGTTCATAATGCCCATATCAAGAACTCACTCCAACATCACTGACACTTTAAAAGTAATCTATTTTTGAATAAGAATTCATGCACATGATACAGAACTTAAGAGAAGTAAGAAACATGCAGAGAAAATGTACATGATATTACCAGGTTTTTGGTACATCCATTGGAGATAGTGTGTGAATAGCCCATTTCTCTGGCCACCCCATTCACCCACACATCTTCAAATACAGTCATGATTACTTAAAATGGAATAGAGGATATGCTCTGAGAAATGCATTGTTAGGTGATGGCACTGTTTGGTGACCATAGTTGAGTGTATTTGTGCAAACTAAGATGGCTACAACTACATTTCTCAGAGCTGTAATCTATGTGATTCATCATTGACTGAAACATTGTTATATGGGCATATTATTGTATTCATTTAGCAAATATATTCAATAGGAGTCTATGTATTTTTTGTTTGTTTTTGGACCGGAGATTGATCTTGGGACCTTGCGCTTTCAGGGCAGGTGGCAGAACCACTGAGCTAAATCCCCAGCCCAGTGTATTGTTTTTATTGAGTTGTATCCAAGCTCCAAGCTTTTGAAGACCTGGGGCAAGAGTTTTAGTTTAGGAATAGATTGTTTTCCTAGGGTCATTTTCTTACCATGTTAGGGTTAGGAACATTGTTCTATGAACTCTGTCAATCATCATCTCACATAACACCTCAGAGAGGGGCTCCTAATCAGGCATAGGGACTGAAAGTGATTAAGGAGGAGGATCAAGGGAAAGAAGGTGAAGCTGATGAGTTCCTATTTGATGTCAGTTTGTGACTCTAGGAATTTAAAATGTGCTGTCCAGCTACTTTGGAAGATGGCTATCAATTGTTCTCTCTATTTTGCAGGTGAGGAAAGTCAAGTGTAGAAAGATTCTGTGCCTTGCCCAAGGTAGCACAGCTGGAAAGTTGAGGAGGCAGGATTCAAACTTACATCAGGCTGATATTAAAATCCCAAGCCCAGTGATTTTAGAGCATTGACAAAGGGAATTGTGTCCTAGGTGGACAGAAAGTGGCTGAATTCCAGTTGTTTTAAATACTTTAAGAAGGGAAGAGAAAAAAATCAGAAAACTAACCTTTCCAATATCAAAATCAGTATCCAACAGACAAGTTGGCAGCCCATCAGCACCTCTTTTGGACATGTGGGCTGTGGACCTGGATCAGTGTTAAATAGTCACAGGGGACAGGTGTGAGACAAGCACTCAGTGATCATAGGGTTTTGCTGGGAAGGCAGGAGTTCTATACTCAATGTTGCTGCTTTAGTGCATTCAGAGATTCCCCACATCTTTGACAAAGTAGAAATCAGCTATCATCACTTGAGCATATTACTAGGAATTATATAAATGAAAATTCCTAATTAAAAAATTGTATATTTTGTAGTTTAAACAACAGACATTTGGGGCCCGGGATTTAGCTCAGTGGTTCTGCCATCTGCCTGGAACGTGTAAGGTTCCGAGTTCGATCCCCGGTACCAAAAACAAAAAAACCCAGACATTTGTTTCTCACAGTTCCAGGGGAAGTGCACGATGAAGGTGCCAGTGGGTTTTTTCCAGAGGGTGGGGGAGGGAGTAGAGAAGGGACAGGGGAGAGACATGTTAGCCACTTATTATAAGAGCACTAATTCCAAATTCCAAATTCAGATGTCTCCCCCATGAGTCATCTAAGCCAAACACCCCCTAAGGCTTAGCCTCCTGATAGCATCTTGTTGGGGTTAGTATTTCAATGTATGGCTTCCCGAGAGTCATGACAACAGTATTCAGTCCATGACACTAACAATAGGAAAATAATGCATTCATGTAGACTTAGCTTGTTTCACTTAGCAGTTGGCAAAGTAAACTCACATAAATCACCTCATTTGAGCTGTGGGGTTGTTATGTGTGAGTTAGCTATTTTTCCCCTTATTTTACAGATGAAGTGGCTGAATCGAGAAGCATTTGGTTTCTCCTATGGTCAAATGGCTAAGTAACAGCAGTGGAGTGCAAATTCAGGTCTTCTAATTCTAAATCCTGTGTGCTCACAGCTGCACCAGGAATTGGGCCATTCTTCCCTTTGTAGTAACAGTAGCAATAACAAAAGAGGAGCAACAATGAATGTTTATTCAGTGCTGTACTATGCACCTATCTCTTTGAAAATATGTCTTGGCATAGATACCAGTACTGTTTTGATTTTCTATGCCTGGGAAAGCCTTAAACCAGTGGTAGTGAACCTGTGGCATGTGTGGTTTTTCTTTTAAGACACAAGATGTTAATGTATGCATTGTTTTCTTCTAAACTAAAACCTCAGTATTCAGGTTTAATGGCAGTGTTAGCACCTTGTGATAAAGAAGTAGGTTTTGGATTGCAGTACGGGCACTCCTCTCTAAAAGATTTGCCATCCCTGCTAGACTAAGTCTGACCCAGGTCTGGCTGAATGTAGAGATTACATTCACATTAAGCCACTCTGCTACTGTGGCCTTTGAAATACTCTTCTGAAAAATAATATGTAAGATGAAAATATTCTGTTAGACATATTTTTTCAGGATTTTGGTCAGAAATGGATTTCTTGCCCTTTAAAAGCATTAGTGTCCTATAAAGTACTCTATTGAAAGTCCTCTTTCTCAGGCACACAGATGGAGGACAGAAGTTTCTTTATGCTCTAAAAGGTCCATTCTATGTAGTTGACTATAATGAGATCATATCTTGTTCTGAATGTTTCACAAAAGAGGCACTGGGCTCATTCCAAATGAAAGCCAAATCAAAGGAAAAAAATGCCCAAAACAACAGGATGTTACTCAGTGGTATGGATGGGAACTTTTCATTTCTGAGTTCATTCTGAACCTAGACATCTGCAGATGTGTTCCACCCTAGCATTCAGCCTGGAGTCAGAGAACTGCATGTGTCTCTCCCTGAGATGTGAGGAGGAGACAAGGATGGCACAGAGGGCTGCTACAGGTCGCATAATGCAACATTGAACTTTACACTGGTGAGGTTCAGAATTACGTGGAGCATAGAGAGTGAGTGGAAACTTCGCTGTGACTGAAGTAGCCTATTCAGGTGAACAGAACCTTTGAATGTGTCCAGAAAAGTTATACTTTAATGCCTGGGCCTATTTGAAATACTCATTTGGGAAGAATGATCAGACCTCTGAAGATAAGTGTTTCACAGCTTTTGTTGTGTTAGAATCTGCAACCCCGAGAACAGTTTTTCTAGGCAAACACACTGGTGCACTTAGGTTCTCATTTCCAGGAATGGAGCCTATGTTATTCTGCAGAGAATCAGCTTCTCTGAGCACACAGGTGGCCTTACCGTCATCCACCTCAGGCCTCATTTCATAAAAGAGAAAAGTGAGGCCCAGTGAGGGTCAGTGACATTCCGGAGTCAAAGTGTCCTAGGAGAGAATTTCCTGCAGGAGGACCATTGTTCAAACTGCTGTTTCCAGCTTTGGTTGAGTTTTTGCAGTCTTTTTGTTTTGTTTTTGGTACTGGGGATCGAACTCAGGACCTTGTGCTTGCGAGGCAGGCACCGGAACCACTGAGCTAAATCTCTGGCCCAAGTTTTTGCAGTCTTTAAGGACAAAAATTTTGAAATCTGTTCTGGATTTTGAATCAGATTCCTTTCTCACTAGCTGTGTGCCTTTTGGAAAGTCATTTAACTTTCTCAAGTCTCTGTTTCCTCATCTGCAGGATGGGTATAAGATTTCCTTCCTTTAGCTATGTATGGTGATGCACGCCTATAATGCTAGCACTCTGGGAAGCTGAGGAAAGAAGATCAAAAGTTCATGCCAGGGATTTAGTTCAGTTGCACTGTGCCTGCCTGGCAAGTGCAAGGTCCTGAGTTCAACCCCCGGTATCAGAAAAAAAAAAAGAAAGAAAGAAAGTTCAAGCCCAGCCTGGGCTACACAGTGCCTTAGTGAGATCTTGTCTCAAAAACAATTTTTTTAAAGGCGTAGGAGGCTAGGGATATTGCTTATTGCAGCTCCCTGGTGGCTCTTTGGGAATGCACATGGGAAGCCTAGAAATGCCTGGAGGATTTGGGTTCTGACCAAAGGAAAACCACTTCGGTCAAGTCTTGCTGCTGCTTTGTGAAATCCCACAGGGCACAAAAGGGCAAGAGCATATGACCAGTGAGTCATATGTAAATGGCTGTAGTTTGGCTAAGTTCTGTTATGCAAGGTACCAAGGCTCAGGGCCTCTTTCTTACCAGATCATGGTGAGACGTCAGCATGGTGATATTTCTACCACAAATACCACTCCAGCCTTGTGAACTTGGATTTTAGTTTTTTAAACCATTTCCTGTCTGCAGTTCTAAGTGATGGGACATTGCCCTTGATATCACACTCCCTGGCTATGATGACAATGGACAAAAGTGTGCCTGTGGGACATGGCTTTCAGTAGGACTCTGGCTGCCCTGTCCTCAGCAGCCCCTGACTTGTTAAACATGGGGAGCCCAACACACCATTTTTGTACCCTGATGTGGCTTCCTGTTGCTTACATGGAGATGTGGGTGTCGCCCACATTTTCCAGTCATTTCTTGGCCATCCTTCCTCTTCATAGTAGGAAAAAAGAGGGAGGAAAGGTCCATGTGCTCCCGGTAGCTCAGATTCTTCTTTTATGGTTTGGTACAATTTTCTTATTTGGAAGGAAATATCCCTGCAAATGTTGGCAAGTGTGATGATCAGATATTTATGGAGAATCTCAAAGCTGTGCACTGAGACTCAGGGTAGACATGCATGCTCTCTCCATGAGGTTTTAGAATAGTCAGGAAAACAGACATTAGAGAAGAAGTAGTCATCAAAGTGATGCATACCTCAAAGCACAGTGCCAGTCGCCATGGGAATGTACAACAGAGTACCTAAGTGCATGTGATCCTGGTCAGAAGCCCTGCTGTGGTCATTTATACCGAGAACTGGGTGAATAAGAGATAAGAGCAGACAGTGGGGCCGGGGATTTAGCTCAGTGGTTCCTGCACCTGCCTTGTTCGATCCCCAGTACCAAAAAAAAAAAAAAAAGAGCAGACCGTGAGGAGGAAATGCATACACACAGCTTGCTTTTGAAGACTTTCTACTATCTTTGGAGGGAAAGTTTTTAGGGTTAACATGTAGTAAGTACCCACCAGGACCAGACAAGAAGCTAAGCATTTGGCATACACATAGAATACTCCTAAGAGTTTGTGAGGTTTGTTTCTATAAGGGTGGGGTCCTGTTTGTCCCCCTCCCCATCCCATAACCTCAATATCTGAGGTAGCACTGGGTAGGAGCAGCCAAATCAGTATTTGCAGAAGAAGGTTTATATTTATAGAAAAGAGGACTGAGGCTCAGAGATACAAGGTAGACCAAGAGTTGCTGGTGAAAGTAGGACTCTAATCCAGCTCGGAGATGAGTGCCTTCCAGGCTGGCAGAGGACAGCCTGGCTCTGTCCAAATCTTGCTTTCTCTTTCTTCTGGTGCAGTAGGGTCTGTGGCTCTAGCAGTTTTGGCTGCATCCTGAGCGTGGCACACAGCCCTGGGATGCCCTAGCACATGGCAGATGAGCCTGATGGTTGCACGGGCTGCTCTGGAGCCTGCATCCTAGGTTCAGGCAGAGAGGCTCTGAAGTGCACCCAGCCGAGAGGTGCATAGGAAGGAGCCCATTAGCTGTTCTGCCATGCAGGGCCAGAGCCCCACAGAACAGGAACCTGAGAACTGTAAAGTGCAGGCATCTCTTTGTCCCAGCTCAGACCCTGGGCTGGATGCCAGTGGAATAGGTTCAGCCTCAGGTTTCCAGCTTCGGTGTTAAAGCCCAAGAGGGCCGAGCACCTCATAGGTCCCCTATTGACCCCTGCAGCCCCAGCACATTTCTCCTTACTGGAAACTGTAACCTGAGTGTTATGCGGGCTCTGCTGGAAGTACTCCTATCTGTCTTAGCCTAAGCAGCTTCTGTTCACTGTAGACTTGGCTCTCCTGATGGTGAGTTTCTGCAGAAAAAACAGCCTTTAGTTTTAGGATAATTCCATCCTCCTTCACTTCCTATGTGCTTCAAGTTCTTCAGCGAAAAGTTTTATGTGTCAGAAAAATGAATCATTTCAAAAGCCAAAAGAAGAAATGTATGACATGTTCTAGCTCTTAAGAAAATTACTCAGTATTAAGTATCAACACTTCCCACTCATTCAACGTTTTATGTAGATCAGAATATTGGAATCAGAAGGCACTTAGGGAACATTACTAGGCTCAGGATGAGACCCTGGGCATGCCGACATAAGGCCGATCATGTTTCAAATGGCAGGATCCTGGGGGCTGGTGCTGAAGTCCATTCTGTTTTTTTTCCTCCTTCTTTTGACAGCCTCCAGTGTCCTCAACATTGTGAAACTCCAAGTCACGGCTCCCCCTGAGAAATGCGTTATTTTCCTCTAGGCCTCTCCAGTCATTGGCTCAGTTCAGGCCTTCCTGTCTGACATGACACCCAAGCCATTTGGCTCATTTCCAGCCTTGCAAAAAATATCCTCTCTGCTAAGCCCCAGAGTTTACATTCAAACCAGAAAAGAAGGGAAAAAAGAGGGAGAAGGGCCAACTTCTTTGATCTTCTAGCAGAAAACAAAAGACTACTGATGTGATTATGTACAGGGCCAGCAAGGTTTCATGTCACCTTCCATATTCCTTTCATTAGCAAAGCTCCATGGAGGGATAAGGACACTCCTGAGCATTTCAGTTTCCTGTGTGAGCCTCAGAGACACCTGAGCCAGGTGATTTGTGGTGGCCCTAAGATGCCACATGGCTTGAAGGGCCAGGATTTGGAAGAACCAAGCAGAAAATGCCAAGTGAGGCAGTGCTAGAAGGCACTGGGTTGTGAGAGCTTGGGCTGATGCTTTCTGCACTTATTGGTGTTGGTCAGCCAGCGCAAAGCCAGGGTCACTGCAGCATCTCAGCCAGGAACACAGCTTATCTGGAACACTGCTTGAATTCAGCAAGGACAGCCTCCCTCCTCCCTTCTCCTCATGCTCCAACTGTCTAAATCAGCAGCAAAAGAATGCATTTAGCCCTGAACTGTGACAGGAATTCATTTTGCAAGTCTAAAATGTCTGCCAGCACTTTCCTATAATAAATCAGGACCGTCAGGGAGGCAACTGTAACTTCTATTCTCTTTAAAAAAAAAAAAAACAAACCCAAACTATGAGCCTCAGCAACTCAAAAACATATAAAGCATCAACAACTCTTTAATTAGTTGGGGTCTTTATCCAACATCACCCTCAGGGTCAGAAATCCAGTGGGGAGACACACAACTCTTCTAATGAAAGCAAATATGCTTATAGATTTAGGTTAAAATATTAAAATAAAGCTGTGCATGTTCAAAAATAACCATAAAGCTTAAAAGTAGTCATTTGATGACATATTTATACTAAAGTGTGCTTAAAACTGTGTGTGTAGGCATGGACATGTATATCAATTCTTTCCTAGAATTTCAGCGTCCATGCATTACAAGGGACAGAATACTGGCTTAGATGACAATATGGCTGTGCTCACAATCCCACCAGTTGCTAGACATACAACCTTGGCAGATTATAAAAGTAGAGATCTGTGCTAGAAAGTCTGGCTCAAAATCTGGCTCTATAATGGGCTTGATATATAATACAGAATCTAGTATGTTAATGTGTTTGAGTCCATTTTGCACTTACATAATGGAGTTCATGCCTACTTAGTTGCTTTAAGCATTAGTGACATTTCTAAAGTCTGTGGCAGGTGCTGTCATAGTCCTCAAGTAATGGTAGCTGTTGGAGGTGTCTAATTAGAACAAGAGCCTAAAGTGCTTTGGATGCAGTGACACTGCATAGAAAGGGATTTCAAGTTTGAGATCATCATTAATATGAATGCAGCATGTTAGAGAATACACTGAACCTGGAATTAGGCAGGAGATGTCCATGCTACTCTGGGCTCTTCTGCTAGGCTTTGGTTAAATGCACATTACCTGTGCTCCTCAGAGCTACCCCAGCAGAGTGGAGACTGCTCACAAGACCGGGCACAGACCTACACAGTTTCCTTCTGTCAGAGGGGCTGGGATCTCCACCAAGCCATGTAACTTTTCCATCTCAGAAAATTCTCCACGGTTCTTTCTCATTTCTCATGGTTCTATGACTCCAAGATTATATTAGAGGATGAGAAAGAAAAATTCACGGCATAGGAAGTAATTCATTGGCTCAGAAAACAGAAACCAGGACAGATATGGAACAGGAAGAGACCATGGGCATAAAACAGAATGGAATCCACTGAGCTCTGAAAACCAGTTTTTAAAAACCCAAGGTGGATATGAGAGGACAAAGTTCTCATGCTAAATGTTCAGCTCAATCTCTAGAAACAGGCTGTGCAGGTGTCATCATAATTTTCAAGACTGCTTTCTCTTTAAAAAGTTTTTTAATCTTATTACCTGTTTGCAGTACATAATAATTATCATTCACTGTGGGATGTTGGTATATGCATATAACACATACTTCCTCACTTGCATATTTGGAACAGCACACCTAATAGAGTTGTTGTTGGATGGACTGAGATAGCACACATGAAAAGCCTGTATAGTGCCTGGTACATAGAAGGTGCTAAATAAAGTTATTTTTATACTATTTTAATTCCTTCTACAGCGATGGCTTTGAAGCTTAAGAAGCATGGACTATACGGTTAGATCTTTATCTTTTCTCAATTTGAAGCCATGGAAGTGGTTTATGATGTGCTTTATTCTGCCTTGATATGGTCTCTTAATGTGAACTGAATCAGGTCTTCATTTGGCTACTTTCTTAGACATTCCCTTTTCACAGAGCAAGTCTTCCTACTATGCAAAGGATTGCTGGATCGACTTGGAAAAGTGATGGCTGTACTTTTTTCCTTTCAAAGGATCCAAGTGCTTTCGTTATGCATTACTATAGGGCTAACAAGACAAAGATTTGAACCCAACCCAGTTGGGGAAAGAAACACCCTTCAGACAGGGAGCACTTGGTTCCCTCCTAGTGGTGCAGATTGGGAACTCCAGGAGGGAAAACTCCCCTACTTAGTCCTTAATCCCTGTCAGGCATTTCTTGAGGGAAACAGCTTTTCAATTACAGTGGTCACTTGCTGATTTCTGCTGAGAAAAAATTAACCACAGCCAGGATCAAGGCCTTTGCATTCCACGATGAGCTGATCTAAAGGTTAAACTGAACTAAACATTACTACATTTAGATGGGTGCCTGTGGGTATTAATCCACAAACGGTGTCAAAACTTGTTAGAATAATTTGAAATATGGGGCTAGTTAACTCAGGCAACAAGATTACTAGCCTAAGACGTGGGAGTTGGACTTCTGTTCAGCATATTGTGTGAATCTCTTATTTTGAATTTGAAACTGTGGCTACAAACTACCCTCTAGACAGGGAGAATCTTGGTAAAAGATACTAATTTTGGGTAAGGGTAAACCAAGGATAACTGGTTAGGTATTGAATAATCTTGGAAATGGGGTTGGGGAGGGAGAGAGAGAGAGAGAGAGAGATTGAATATTGGATGGAGAGAAGGTAGAGGATGGGAGGGCAAGGTTAAGGAGATTGAAAGAGGAAAGAAGGGATACCCAGCAGCAGGCAGATCTGCTCAAGAGGCCTAGAAGAAGTTATTAGTTGGGTGTTTGACAGAAATGGTATGAGATGTGGGAACTGTCTACAGACCCAAAGTGGAGAAAGACTCCGTTTATCTTTCTGCCAATCATGTTTAAAATCTACTCTTGCTAGAATTTAACTTTTTTTTTTTGTACCAGGGATTGAACTCAGGACCTTGGGCTTGTGAGTATAATTTAACTTTTAAAGAAAGGAATAAGAAATTAACATAAACGTCCATGATTTTTACTAACAGAAGACTGAGATGTCACTGTATTTGGCAATAAGTAATTGACAATCTGTTAAAAGAAATTACTGGATGGAGCAGAATGCGGGACATGCAAAGAACTGAGACAAATGGGTTAAATGAATAGTGAGGAAATGGGGCTGGCCAGGAGGTTTGGTGTTAATGGAAAGCAGAATGAATCTGCTGGCTCTGTAGGCCAGGTAAGCATAAGAGCTATTTCCGCAAAGGAAAGAACCTGTAGCGTGCTTTCCTAGTGGGTGCCAGGCCATGCTTTTATTTGAGTTAAACTCCATTCAGCAGCAGAGGGAGGTAGAGAGTAAAAAATGATATGGGCTGAGACTTCCAAGAATAATAGGAACATGTAAAAAGGCATACATAACTTAAGGTATGTATTGATATACTTTGAAAATCTCAGTAACAGGCAGGCTGCTGTATTGAACACTGGCAACTAGGAAGCAGAAAGGCTTAACTAGAGGAAGATGAGATAAAAGGGTGAAGAAATTTAAAGATTGCACATTTTTAAAATGACTTTTCTCTCTGATCTCTTCTTTGGCATGTGCTATATGCTGTTATGTAAATACAAGTCTTGAGTTCAAGGTCTGACATTGCAACTTTTGGGTAAACTGCTTTGCTCTAGACTTCAGAGACTAGGGGTAAGAGAACACAAGGTGGGAACAGGTGTGGAGATGGAGGAAACAGAAACAAGGACTAAATTTGCAGCTCTAGAGAAGGGCACCCTCAACAGCACCCACCCAGTCTCTCTGCCATGGTGAAGCCCTTCATGACATTTTTGAAAAGCCATTGTGAAAGGTGGAAGTAAATGCTAATGCACATCAAATCATAGTAACACTGTGTTTGTGGGGACTATTAGGGCTCTAGATCTCAATGCACCTAGCACTTCCTAAAAGGTTGCTGACACCTTAAGGCAGGCATGGCTGAGGTGGAGGAGAGCACTGTTTCAGTAATGATATAGCCAGGGAAAACTGGAATGACTATATATATCTCCATCTCCCAGAAAAGTTCTGGATATCAGCTGTTGTATTAAGTCATTTTGCCACTGGGACACAATAGCCGACACCCACAACTTAAAGTGGAAGAGGTTAAATTTGGCTCATGGTTCACAGTTTCATCCATGGGTGGCTCCAAGAAAGAAACACCATGGTGGAAGGCAAGAGAGCAAAGCTGCTCACCTCAGGGCAGCGAAGCAGAGGGAAGGGTACTGTGACCTAGAGGCTTGCCCCCAGTGACACACCCTGCCAACCAGATCCTGCCTGCTGACAGCACATTTAGCCATTGATGAGGATCATGACCCTGCGATCCTCATCTTCCATAAGTTCCACCTCTGAACACCTAAGACTTTTGGGGGACATTCTAGATCTAAACCCTAAAAACTTTCTAATGTAGGCCTGATGTGTGTACACTCACATGAGAGACTGAGAAATTTTGATTCAGAACATCACAGGATCATACGCATATTTTACCCAGTAATTAACTTTCTTCTCCCTTTACTAAACATTCTCAGCAGTGCCTGTCTTAGTTACTTGGTTTTATGTATCTGGTTCATTTACCAGTGTTAGTGTTAAATTAATACTAAATGGAAGAACAGGTGCTGACAATGGGAGAAAATTGGTTTCTGAGTATCTATCCCTGAAAAATTCCAAGGACAATGTTGGAAAGATGAGACTAGCACAAAAGTGACAGACTCTTCTGCCTGCCCCCTCCATACTCCAGGATTAAACCACCTCCTTTTCAGGTGCTCCCCATTTTGTGGCCACTGTGACATATTTTGAAAACTCATCGTTATGAGATCCACATGTAAATCTGAACTCTACCACTAGGCAAATAATGGCACGGCCTTAAGGGAGGCATGAGGAGGAAGGAGTCACTTTGGGAACCTGAGCCCTGGTAAGTGAACACAGGTGAAAATGAGTACAGGCAACATCTTCCAGAATTTAATGTTTTTATTTGCCATTTATTATAACAATCGAACCTTTATTTTTACACAAAAAACACCTTAAAAACAGTAAAATTTACCAAAATCTACTGGATCTGAGGGATTCAGTAGAAATTTAAAACCCAGGGCCAAATATATTGAACAAAATCTTACATTTTCTAATAATTTATTATCAGAATCAAAACCAATTAAACAAATTTCTAAATCTGTGACAAAGATAAAATAACAAATGCTATTCTTTACTGTGAACTAACAAAAGAAAATGCCTACTCGACTAGTCTGTTATGTCACTAAGAGCAAAATATTTCAAGAATTTAAAAAATCTTCTTGTACGATGTTAATATTTAGGCTGATGCACAACATACAGGTGCACAAACACATCCATTCTAACTCTACATCCCTTTGTATTTTTAAAATTGCACCATCTCTGTTAAGAGATAATGTAAAACATGCAGATAGCATTCATAATTGTTTTCTCTGCAAGAGTGTAGTTAAATGCAAAATTTAAATATGAAATAAAGTTCAACAGGAGGCCATCTCAGCTCAGTACTTTGGCTTATATATTTGTGTTAATGCTTTAGTGTTGATTAAATCGTTCATACAAAAAAACTGAAAAAATGTAGTCCATTACCAAAAGTACTTAGGAGATAGTTCCCACTGGATATAGAAGCAATGAGAAACCAATTAAATAAGACCAAAGGTTTTCTTTCTTTCTTTTTTTTTTTTTTTTTTGAGACAAGATCTCACTACGTAGTTCAGGCTGGCCGTGAACTCAGTTTGTAGCCTGGGCTGCGCTTGAACTTTCGGTGATCCTCCTGCCTCAGCCTCCCAAGTGCTGGGATTACAGGTGTTGCGTCACCACACCTGGCTAAGACTGAAACTTTTTAACTGCTTTAGCATTTAACTTCCAGCTGAAGATAAAAACTAATGGTATCCGGGGCATTTTGCAACATTATTGATTTATACCATTTCACATACATATCTTCAGAATATAAATCAGGATGCAAAATAACTCCTTCCCCCTCCCACCAGTCTTTCTCTTGTTTCCAGAGAGAAAGACATTTTGATGCAATGTACAGTTAATGAAAACAAACTGGACTTACAGCTATATTCTTATGCTTCTGGTGGAAATGAAGGAGCATAGGATAACTTCAAAATACTGAACGGATGGATAAAGTAGAATTTCTCAGGCATAGTTATAGGGCTGGCTTCCTCACAAATAAACACACATTCAGGTGCCACTGCAAATCTTCCAGCACAAATATATTCTGTTACTATACAAGCACTGACCAAATTTAATGGGGTGTGTGAGTGTAGAAGGAAAATAAAATACCTCATGTACATAAGACAGTGCTAAGAGAACATAAAGGCGGAAAGACAATTTTATTGAAATACACAAGGAAATACTGTCAAGTCCACAGAATAAAATTGATTATTTTAATAAACCCATCAACATTATGCAATGTTTTAATTAACCATATATAGTTTGAATCATGAAACACTTGAAAAACAAATATTTCATTAGGAAATAAGGTTATGCAGAAAAATCACTGTTGCACACCACAATACGCCTGTCAGAGCTCTGCCACAACACTGAGATGCCGAAGATCTCATTCACTCTGCTTTACATAACATAAATGTTGAGTGATGGTGAACTGTGGTGACATGCAGGGGAAAAAAGTTAGGACTGAGGGTGAAAAATGAAAATACAGTACCTCTGTTCCACACAGATGTACCCTGATGTATATTAGGGAAAGAATGCTACAACTTTTCAGGAATGCTCAAAAACACTTACACTCTCAAACTAAGGTTGAGTATTTGATTTCTTTTTTTTTGGTACCAGGGATCGAACCCTGGTCCTTGCGCTTGCAAGGCAGGCAGCGGAACCACTGAGCTAAATCCCTGGCCCCCTAGTATTTGATTTCTTATAAGGGGATAGAATACACCATGATTATAAGTAATGAATTTAGAAAGATTGGTATCCTTAATTTTACCCTATGACCTCCTGCCATTTTGGAAAAATACTAAATATAGGAAACTGATGTTACAGTTTTCATACATGGAATATGTGTGTCTGTGTGTGTGTGCAAATGAAATAAACCAATGCCACTCCCTGCATAAGCCATAAACTTTGTTTTTTAATCTTCTACATTAAGTTTTTGGAAAATACATTCTTGGAACTCAAATGCATGATTATAATTTAGCAAACTTCATTTTCTTAATGTAAAATTATTTTAAGTGAATATGAACACCTTTAAAATAAAGATCTGTTCCAACAGTAGTAGTAAATGCGCTATCGACACCACATTTTTGTACATCAGACAATAGTATCTCTGTTCATTGCATCAGTGCTGGGTTGTGTCAAAACCTACATAAACATGGGTGTACAGGATTTCAATAACAAAGACACTGAAAAGCTGTGGCATCAAAAGCAACACAGTTTGCACCCTAGTGTGTGAGAAGCAGCTTACATATTCATTATTCATCTTGTTAGCAAATTGCTCCGTGAATTTTCATGGGTGATAAGATTTATCTGCACTTGAATAGAACCAGTGCTTAGCCATGGAGAAGTTCTAGTTTGTTTGGTGAATGGTAGCAAATCTGAATTTTGTTTTGAAAATTCTTCCTGTAGAAGAAGGTAGGGTTTCTCATACATGTTATGTGTAATTATGTGGCCAAAAACATTTAAACATCTCTCCATGTTTTACACTCATGTCCAAAACTTAAAAGAATCCAGACATTGGAATCAGTACACATGATGGCCCTACCATAAGAAGCACTAAAGTAACTATCAACTCACACTTTAGAAAATGAGAATAATAAAACCCTGGATAGAGTCAGAATCTGTTTTGTGAAGTCCTGAAAGAGAGCTACATCAGTTATCCCTGGGTCCCTGAGAATGTAAATGTTCTGATTAAAGGCAAGTTTTGGTAAGAAGCAAATTTTTATACCATTCTTTCCCATTCAGAATACACAATAATGGGTTAGGCAACTTTTGGTGTTCTATATTCTTTGTAGCTAGTACTCAAATTTCATTTGATGTGAATAACTTTTCTCTGAACTTCAGTCCAGGGATGTGTGCCAGGTGAGAGAAGCTACATTTCCCATACTCTCCAGTGATGGCGAACCTGTTAGAGCTTTCAATGATGATAGCCAGCTGTGGCATGCGTGCCATAGGCTCACTACCACTGCTCTAAACACTTACTTTCATCTTCCTGGAACAAAGCAAGAGAAAACATATACCACACACCACAGTTCCATGTTTACAGTGCTCTTTACCCATAATGTTTTCCAGTTTTGTGCAGGTGCAGTTAATAGATTACTTTATAGTTACATCCAAAATGAGGTGGCATCATAAGGCCTAGACCCATTAGAGAAAAACACACTAAAAATGCACATTTCCCAAAAGTGAGTGTGTCAGTTTTATTCATTTAACAATGTGCATGATGATAAAAGGCCAAACACAAAGCTCTTTATGAAGAGAAGCAAAATGTATTCCAGGAGAATTAAAGGCATGAGATGAATTTCAGTTCAGTGGATTCATTTTTATGTGAGCTCTGAAAGCTCATCTTAGATACTGAATAGATGCTGAGTGTTCTATATTATATCTTGAGATAATGCAGATGGAGGGAAAAATGCATTTTGCTTTAACATTAAATTTCTACAAAGTATTTTAAAATTAATTCTAAAATCCAAATCTGTCGCTCTCCTCTCCATCACAGGTTTTGTAAGTAATTAAGAATTGCAGGCTGAGTGTGGTGGTGCATGCTTGAAATCTCAACACTTGGGAGGCTGAGGTAGCAGGATCCCCACGAGTCTGAGCAGCCTGGCTACACAGTGAGTTCAAGGCCAGTCTGAAATACATAGTGAGACCGTTTCACAAAAAAAAAAAAAAAAAAATTGTACTCATACGATTGCACAGCAGCAGGAAGAAGGGGGAGACAATGCGGCCATTCTCTCACAAGGAAACCCCCAAATATTATAGGGCATAAAGCATATGCCTTTTATTATCCAAAAGTAATCAGTTGCAGAGTACAAAAACATTTTGGTGCAGAATGCACACAAACAAGAGAATCATAAACAGACCAAACCAAGTATCGTAAGTTCTTAAAGAAATGTGAGGTTCTCTGAATCTTACAAAAATTATTTTCACAGATGTAGAATTCAAGATCACACAGTAGAAAATATTTGTTTTATAGTTCATATAAAAATTCTTAACAGATAAAAAAGGCTTTGATGATAATAGACAAGAAGAAAATTTTGAGAATACACTGATTTTTAGAATGCCCCCAAAATGACAAATCTTAATTACCCTGTCCAAGAAAAGGCCAAAGGTAGGCATTTTCTCAGGGTTCCTCATTGCTGTTCAAAGAAAACCAGATTAAGGGAGACTCAAGCAAGCCGGGAAGGGAATTAAAAATTAAGCCAAAAGGAATTCTGCCAAGCATGATACACCCTGCCTAAAAACATGTAAGAACATAAATCACAGAGCATACATAAGGAAATTTATACTGATGAGTTGTGATCTCAGTGATAAATATCAAAACAGGAAGTCAGTAAAAGCAAGTGTGCAAATAAGTAAGAGGGACTAGGGGAGAAAGAACAAAAGAAACTTAAAATCTTAAGGGTAAAAATTGCAAGGTAAAGATTTAATAATTTCATGCCTCTCAATCCACCTTCAATGTATACTTCTTATAATATCTTAATAAATTAAAGATCAGTTACAAGATTCTAGTTCAGTTTTAACACGTTTACCTATTTAACTTCAGGATAGACACTGAATTGCTTTAGTAAGATATTTGGTAGATAATAATCATCACCCATTTTTCATTTTTATAACTTAAGAAATTACTTCTCCTTTAAAGCCCTGGGACATAATTTCAAAAACGCTCTTGAGACATGGTTCTCTGATCTTTAGGTCAACATTTATCTAAGCATGTCTGCAAACGTTCAGTCACAGGGACAGGAAGCGTACTGAGCAAACTGTCCTCCACAATCAGACAGCTGCGTTTCAAAGCCTGACACCCTTCCAGCTCTGGAGGCAACGTTTCCAGGTAATTCCCAATGAGCTCCAGATGAGTGAGGTTCGACAGCTCACCCACATGAGGGGACAGCTCAGTCAGGCTATTTCTCCCCAAAAGCAAACACTGCAGCTTCTTGCACTGAAACAGCCCATCTGGAAGTGTCTCGATCTGGAGAGGGAGAAAAGAAGCCAGTGAAACTGGTTTGAGGTACCCTAATGGTACATTCAGTCGCTTATGTACCCTAGCTCTGTTACTCTAAAAACACACCTGCAGATTATAAAGATATAAAAACAATGGTGACAAACTTGACGTAAAGTAAGGATAAGAGTATCCCAGGGATACAGGATGATGCTCTTATGAACATCTGAAACATTGCTTGAAAATTTGGCTCTGGGCATTCTAACAAGCAATTTTCAGTCTCAAGATTAAAAGAAAACAACAACACAGTAACTCAGGAGAATCATTATTATTCTGGATCATAAGTAAATTACTCTCAAGAGTCCTCAGAAAGAGTTTACTGTGTATGCAATGAGCAACATCCTTAAAAACATCCTAAAAACAGGCACAAGTCTTCCTCCCATATACTGTTTATCTTAGTATAAACTGAAGCTGGATTCTGATTATTTTTTCTGGTACTGGGGATCAAACTCAGGACCTTGTGTTTGCGAGGCAGGCGCAGCACCGCTGAGCTAAATCCCCAGCCCTGGATTCTGTTTTTAAAAGAAGTCTACAGAAACACAGACAAAAAGATATGATATATACAGGTACATTTTTGTCCCCTCTACATACACTCACCTCCCCCAACAGAGCTGGCACAGTGGCTCTGTGTTAGCCCATCAGAGGATGCCAGCAGAGCCTGAGGGCCCTTTCACTTTCACCTGTTTCTAACAAAGCCACTACTTGTGTATTTAGCCTTCTTCCTGGGCTCTGGCATGGTTTCAGTTAAATAATTCATGTCAGAGAGGTAACTTAAATACAATAAATAACCTGCTCCACTGGACTGCTCCCCTATGTGACGGGCAGGCTCTAGGTGAGTTTCTAGGGAAGTTATGGTGCACGTATGCCACAGGTTCACTGTGGCAACCTCCAAAGAAGTTGAACATACACCCTTCCTTTCAGCTCATCACTCCAGGCAGGGTGGGTTTGAACCAAGCATTTCTGGTGGTCCACCTCACCTATACTACACTTGATCTTTGCCACAAGGCTGAGAAGTGATCACACCTCACCTATAGTATTCCATGTGTTGGCTGGTGACAAGAGGAACCTATGACCCCATGGCATAGTACACTGTATAGGACCCTCAATTCAGGAAACAGCTTTGTTAGAAACAGGGATAGAAGGCCATCTGGGCTCAGCCTGCATCCTGTGATGGGCCAAGACAGAGCCACTGTGCCAGCTCTGCTGGAGAAGGAGCTAAGACCACCCAGAACTCTCTCTTCTCAAAAGGACAAATACTCTTCATATAAACTGGTCAAATTATTTTAAAAAATGCTTGCTATTTTAGAATACCCCTCCCCAATATCACCACCACACACATTCAGTGCTGGATGTCTTTGAAAATAAATCTTTGAAAATAAAGATCACTGTTGTTGAGACCAACATTCAACACAGATTATCACAATATACCACAATACTAGGTATAAGCATAAGAAAAATATCTACACACTTATTTCATTTTTTCTTAAGAGCAGATGTATACCTGTATACATACGTAGACTTCAGTGTTGAGAGAGATAAGGTAGAGAGATGAGAGAGACAGAAGAAATGCAATGCCTTTAAAAGCCACTCTTTCTGATCAGAGAACTTGCAGTTCAGAGGTAGGGTCAGTGTTGTACATGTGGAGTGAAAAGTCCTGCCTGTGAAGTACACCCAAGTGTATGGTGGTGCCTAAGCAATGACTTAGGCAAATCCACAGGAAACAGGGAAGGCCTGGCTCATATGCATCCAATAAAGATGTGCTAAAAGCCTCTTTATGTGCCAGGCTAACAGACAGGTGCTGGGGACAGTGTTGAGCATGACAGATAGCCTTTATGAACTTTGATTTAGGGACTGGGGTGTAGCTCAGTGGTAGAGCACTAATTTACCATGTTCCAGGGTCTGGGTTTCAAATAAACACATGAGCTTTTATCTAAGGCAGGTGGCCATAAACATCTCAGCCTTGCCACTGTTCACACTTGGGTGGGATAATTCCTTCTCCATGGGGCCATCCTATGCATTGTAGAGTGTTAAGCAACATCCCTGGCCCCTACACACTCACCAGCACCACACTCCGCCCTGGCTGAAACAAAGGAAGATGTCTCAAGACAAATATCCCTTGATGGAGTAAATCCTTCCCACCCCTCAGTTGAGTAATGCTGGTCTAATGGGAGCAAGAAATATTAAACAATTACACAAAGAATGAGTGAGTCTGGAATGGGTGGTATGAAGGAGACTTCTCTAACCCAAGCTGCATCAGGGAATCCCACACTCCCCTTCTTCATCAACTCCAGATTGCTAGCAGTGGCTTAACTGGGTTGATTTTCTACTGGCTCATTACCCGCAAACCACTGCCCTTACTCTCCCATCTAGTATCTGTGCTACTGTGTTCCCACCAATTCTCTTTCAAATCTCCAAATCTGTGATTTCAGCGGACTTCTCATCCTGCAGCCGATGCACAGGATTTCACTTGGCAGTGGAGGGCACTTTGCAGCTGGTCTCCACTGGGGAGCCCCAGAGGCTCCACGGTCCCTCCAACATTGCTTCTGGAAGTGCTCACAGGCTGTGGTTGGTGGGATTCCCTCCCACTGCCAAGGTTTTCTCTGCATGCCAGTGCCCAGCTAAGATCCAGGCCCTTACCACCTCAAATTAAATTTTCCTAATGAAGCATGGAGAACTTTATTAAGAAACTCAAGATTCTTTTTTCAACTCAGTAATTTTAACATGAGTAAATCTATTTACAACTGTTAAAAAGCTTTCCTTGAAGTTTACAGAAACACAAAACACGTTTTGCTTGACAATAAATTCTATAAAAATGTGTCACAACATTAATTTATATCTAATTCATTTAGTGTGCCCTTTCTCTTAGACTGATCTGGAGAGGAAATGTCACACTGGGTTAACCATTGGTTTTTCTCAAAAACCAAGGGAAAAATTTACAGGCTATTAGAGAGATGATAAACTTCGTAAGTAGATGTTTTATAGAATAAACTATAATATATAATAAAATGTAGAATGAACTATAAAATAAAAAAATAGAAAAACTAATGGCTATATTACCACTCTATATCTCTGGCAATCAAATATCTTCAAAATGGATGGGAGACTCCAGGACATGGTCTCTTCCTATACTATTGTTCTCTTTCTATATCTGTGGCTGACACTGACAGTTGAATACCCCACTGTGTTCCAAAGACTGGGTGAAACCTTACTTTAGAATCCTCCTCAGTGTTAGATTTCTTTTCACAATCTTTCCCTGGGCAGTGATACACATTATTTCAGGACACAGTAACTAAACCCATGGAATCAATCATTTCAAGAAACAAGGCTGTATAATCCCATTTATGTAGTGATGCCAAAACAATAAGTAGCACTGTCACACTGATGATCTTCAGAGGGAATTTCTACATTATTTACTTTATGACTAGAAGGCTTTGAGTTCCTAAAAGGAATAAATGTACAAGTGTGGAAGTTGAAAGACTGGGATGCAAATTGGAGTGGTCTATAACATTTGAGTAAATTCACTTTGTGCTTCTCCCTCACAATGATGCCAACATAATCTACATAATCCAAAGACTTTTTGGCACTCAGAAAGGGATGGATACTGCCTTGTCTCTCCCAGCTTCCACCCCATCTTCACACATCTGAAAATAGTGTATACTTATATAACAAGAGGTAAAAAATTCCATACATTTTTAAGTGATGAAATTAAAAATATAATGACATTTGAGTATAACTGTTTGTAATGCAGGTCTACTGATGAGAAGAATGGAATTTATTCATGAACACCGAAAACTGAATTTCATATAATTTTCATGTGTCATGAAATGTTATCCTTTTCATTTTTCTGAGTCATTTAAAAATGTAGAGACCATTCTTCCTTGGATTTGATCCCAAGCCATTAAATTGCAACCTCTGGACAGGATGATACACAGTGTTCCTTTGAGATATGTATCTCTTTCTCGTTTTAAATCTATATCCCTACTTTGAAATCATAACCAATTAAACCTTTTTGTGAGGTTTTGCTTTTTGGGTGCCCTCTCCCAATCCTCTATGTTCATATTCAGAGCCTCCTATGAAGGTAGTGGTGCAGACTAATTAGCACTTTCAAGTCTTACCCTACTCAGTGTCCTGTGACTCAAACAAGAACTTGATGGCAGACTTCCAGCCACTCCGGTTCTCACCTACCTTGTTAAACGTTCTCATCTCTTATTACATCTGGGCATCTTATTGCACTGCCCTGCATGCCCTCTATCTTTTTACGTTTCCCTAATACAGTGTTCTCAGGGTGTATTTTATAGAACACTCCTCCCATAAGTTACTATGATAAAAGCAGCTTGTTCAAACACACTGGCAAATGTGGCACACTGTATTTTCCTTTTGGAGAAGCACACTGCATAATGACATGCTGAAAGTGCTGAGGAATCTTGCAGAGATATGATTAGAAAAGAAGTATTTACTTTTTTTGTGATAACGCCTGTTACCATCCTGTACAGGAAACTCTGGAAAGACCTGTTAGTGAATGCTGTCACCTGGGGGCTCCCTACTTTATGGCTTGGTGGAAAGCAGAGCTCATTTCCTACAACAGAAATTAAAATCACCAGATTCTTATGTCCCCACATACCTTACAACTAAAGTGTGGGCATTCATAAACTGTGCTGATCAGGTGCTCAGTCTTGAGCTTGGAACTGAGGCTGTCACAAATGGAAACTATGAGGAACCAGAGTTCTTTCTGGTGGAATAGAGGGTGGGGGGATCCTGCTGCAGTTTTCAGAGACAGAGCTGGTGCCCAGTGCCGGTGTGTTAGTGTGGTCAGTAGCAGGGTGCCCTCACTGTTTTGCTCTTCTGTTTGACCTTGGCTGTGGTACTTACAGCTACGTGGCTTATCCTGTGCATGGCTATTTCAAGCTTGATTTTGTAGCCTTTTTTGTTTTTCCTGGTACTGTGAGATGCTCAATGTTCTTTCAATAAAATGTTATATCTAAATATTTATCAATCCAACACAATGTTTTATTTTCTAATTTTCATAAATATTTTGGTCTCCCTTGTAGGATCATGAGAATCTAATGGTACCTTGCAAACAGTTAAATCTCCACATGAATGTGAATCCCTGACTCCTTTTAACATTTCCACCAAGCGGCTGGTTTTGGTAATGAGACAATCTCTTCTCTCTTCTAAAACACTCTTTCCATTTTTTAGCAGCTACATGGACATGATTAGAAACCTTCTCCTGGTTATCCTAGTTCTAACACTTGTGGCTACCCCCCCACCCCAAGCTTTATTCTTCATGTAAATCTTCCTGGACCCCAATAAGGTAGACTATTCTCACTCCCATCGCCCTTGAACACCTCCTATCATTATGTAGGAGTGTTCCCTCAGAGAGGAACTTTTCATCTTCCTGAGGGCAGTCTTCTATATGGATTCCAGTGAGTTTCTTCATATGTTAAATAAGTCTTTTCTTAGTGCTTCTTTTGATTCCAGGTTCTGAGGAGAGTGTTCCTCACCTATTCAGAGGTATCATGTTCTTCATTTTGGCTCTAAGGATGCTTAGCACCTGCCTTTTTTCAGGTTTCTGAGACAGGCCACTCAAAGATACTGTTCTACTTTGCCCATAGAGTACCTTCAGCCTAACACTTTTCATTTGCTATATACTATCCTCCCCTATTCATGACAGCACTTATTCAATAAAGGATATGCCTGATATTTTTCTCTTAATCTCTCAGACAAGACCAAAAACTTGGTATCAAAAGTACCAATGTTCTTAAGCCTTCATTAAATTAAATATTTTATATTAAATATTAAATATATTTAAATAATGTAGAGTCAGCTAACAATTTAATCAGCTGTGTCTTTCATCATGCACTGTAACAACTTAGTAGAACTAAAGCTTCTCAAAATATTTATCCCTTTTACACCAATCTAACAATGGAAAAATGTGACCAAATATTAATATAAATCAACTGCATAAACAGCACTACTGATAAGCCTCTAGTTCTGAGGTTTTCAAAGTCTGGTCAGCAGGCTAGCCAGCATCATCAGCTTCACCTGGAGACTTCACAAATGCAAACTCTTAGATACTATGCCAGACCTACTCAATCTAAAACCTGGAGCGGGTCCAGTAATTGTGTTTTAACAAGCACTTCAAGTAACTCTGAGGTATACCATCAGTCTAGATTGATCCTTACATAGTTTTAAAACTTCATAACCTGAGGAATTCTCACATATCTTAGAATAAACTCTCTCCTTTTACATAAGGTTTCTAAAAAAAAAATCAGCATGAATTTTCTAATTTTCCAATTTTTTGGCATTTCTCTCACATCCATGGTTTTCAACATCTGAGGATTTTGTTCACAAGCCAACACCACACTCATAGCTATGTTTGGCATGAAATATGAATTACAAAAGTCTAGAAGATAATACTTTTTGGGTAGGGTAGGAGAAAATAGCAGGACCCATTTTTCAAGTAGAGGAAGATCAGTTTCCTGACTTGTCCAATCTGATTTTTGTTCCCCTTCAGACATGATCCTCACTCTCTTGCGCTTCAGGCTAGCACAAGTTTTTTTTTTTTCTTTTTCCTCTTTTACATTTTAACCTATGAAACTACTCATTTATTTTGTTTTTTCTTGTTTCGGTGGAGTTACATTTTCCTTACTTGGCTTAACTGTTGCAAATTATGGTTCATTTTTAAGCATGGATGCTGGAAAAGGCTTTTAAGAAGGCCTAGTGTTGCATCGAAGAGCTAGGCCTTTCATTTTGAATTGTGTTTCTAGATATCCAAGCAGATGTCAAATCTTTCTTTTTTTAACAGCATCACAAAAAGGATTTATGAATAATTCATAACCTCAGTATTTTTAAACAAAAAGTTATTCTTTTATGGCACATTTAGGAGGCAGCAGAGTTTTACCAAGCTTCCTAAGCACTTAAGAACTTTCCAAAACAAAAAGTAAGCTCTACCATAATTCATTAATTCATGTAAAATACTTTAACTGTGATGTTCATGTAGGGAATGGGGAAAAGGGAAAAGAGAATTATCATTTGTTGAACAACTATTATGTGCCTGAAACTATGCCAATACTTAATATTTTTTCAAGCACAGCAGAGCCTCAAAAGACTAGCAAGAATGGATTTACTTACATTGTTGTTGGTCATGGCAAAGTACTGCAAGTTACTCAGATACTGGATTTCTTCTGGAATGAAGGTCAGGTGGTTATAGCTTAGATCCAAACAGTGTAATTTGGTGCATAGAAAAAGCTGCAAGGGTAGATTCTCAATATTATTATGATCCAAAAAGAGTTGCTCTAGGTTAGATAATGCCCCAATCTGGGCAGGAATATAAGCAATGTTATTGTGCCACAACTTTAAGCAGGAGAGATTCTGAAGATGCTGAAAGCTAATGATCTCTTCCACAGTTTTCAGGTTATTTTCCTTTAGATCTAACTCATGCAAATTGTTCAGGCTGAAAATAGAGTGTGGAATTCGTTCCAGGTCACAGCTAATCAGTTCTAGACTTTTCAGATTGACCATCTTTTTCAAGTTGTTCAACACAACCAGTTTGCTGCCCTCGTTATCAAGGGATAGTTTCTGCAGTGAAGGTAAGAGGTCTGTAACAACTTGGGGGATCCTGGACAGGCTGCTTTTCAGGTAGAGGGTCCTCAGGTTTTTCAAGTCCTGAAAGGCCTCTAACTGCATGGTACTCAACTGCTGCTCAGGGAGAACACAGCCTGACAGATAAAGTTCCTTGAGATTTTTCAGATGAAATACCCAGCGTGGGATTTTTCCCATTTCAGTGAATTTCAGACGGAGAATTTTTAAATTCTCCTCTAGGAAGGCCAGTGCAGGGTGATCTACCACTAGGGACGAGTGGTACACATGAAGCTCCTTGAGATTGATCAGCTGCGAGACTGCAGAGGGCAGCTTAACCTCGGGGATAAGTTCCAGGCTTAGCACTTCCATTTCTGTTAACTCAAACACATTGTCAGGAAGACCACTGAGCATAAAAAGATGCAGTTCTATCTTGTCCTGGGAGTTTTTCACAAGCTTACTTTTCAGTTTCTCAACTGTCCATTCATTGTTGAGGTTGATCTGTTTCAGTTTGTTCTCGCTGACCTCTGACAGGAATATGGAAAAGCGTTTGGAATAAAGAGGATCATACTGATCAGCCAGATGAAGGATGAAGGCAAAATCATTCTTGACATCTGGGATATCACTGTAGTTGCTTTTTTCTCTTAGTGCTTCAAAGGAATATTGCTTCAGGGAACTCCTCAGCATCCACCACAAGCTGTAGGAGGAGGTGAGACCATAAAGTATTACCAAAATGACATAAAATGAAGCCAGGACCTTAAATATTTCTGCCAAGGAGTAGACACACTGGTAGCGCTTATATCCTGTAAAAGCCTGCACATCAACTGAACAGTCAATTTCAAGAGTGATGTAGGTTAAAAAATATGGAACATAAGTTATGATGAAGACAAACAAAATGACTTTGACTATAATCTGCTTCAGATATACCCGATAGATGATGTCCTTCTGCTCCACATGCATTCGGAATCTTTTCACTTTTTCAAAGATGGCTTTGGCCTGTTCACCCTCTTTCTTGTCCAGGACACTGGAAGTTGGGCTTTCTATGCCAGCTGACTCTAGGGCTGGCTGTGGGTAGGGCAATGACTGCTTGCTGGAATCAATATCAGCTGAATACCCTGAGGTTGAAAGCAAAGTCTTGGACTTGGAGAGTTTCAGGGGCCTCACTGACTGCTCTGCCACTGTTTCTGACAGGGCCCGAGTGGTCCATGGAGAATCGAAGCACTTATGAAGGATGGCCACAAAATGCTCCAGCCTGGAACTGGTACTGGGGTAGTGAAGCCAAAAGTTGCTGCAGGCCGCAAAGATAAGAGTGTGCAAGAGCACCAGGTAGGGGAAGAATTTTGCAAACCAATGGAGCTGCTTCTCATAACAGACAGCATCAATGTAGGAGTACTGCTGCCGGTGGAGGTCATTCTGGATTCGGAGGGGGAGCGGAAGTGGGGTCCCAGAATTAGAGGTTGTGTTCATGCTGGCTTTTAGGATGTCCCAAGGCACGGTGCAGTGATTGTCGAATCCACTTTGCATGGAAGACAGCATAGAACCCTGCTCTGCGTAAGCTGGAGAGCTCCAGCCAGCACGGCCACCAACAGCATGATGAGGGTGATGTAATACCAGAAGACATCCCACCATGGTTTTAAGATGTGATAAGATGATTGAGCGTCTGCTAAACATTTTAGTTCTGTTAATGTAATCATGACTTTTCTTTGTATGAGTACAGAAACTGCAGAAGGAAAACAAAAGAAACACTAATGAAATAAGTACTCAAATTATGCATTAACTTTAGTCCTTGTATATAACATCTTATTCAGTATTTAGCTCAAGCGTAAAACCTATGAGGCAGGGCTGATGGAGGGAACATAAGTCTTCTGGTTTCATTTAAAGCTGCAGACCACCCCAGTTCCTTAGATGGGGCCACTGCCTGACAAGGAGTGGATCTATTATGGGATTTGGGGTAGCCCTTGAGGTAATTATTTACTTACCTCCCAGATCTAAAGTCCAGCCCACGTTACTAAAAATTTTCTTCAGCTGTCTTTGTAAAAACTTTTTTTTTGTACTACTAGCTTGTAACAGCTCATTTCATACCCCCTAAAAGGTCTGAATAAGTTTCTTTCCATACTCTGTCCTATGACTGACTCAGGTATTATGTAACCTAAGTGTCATTTCAGTCACCACAAAGGGTATCTTGTCAGGCTGAGCTTTATAAAACTATCTTTCAGGCTTAGAGGAATTTACAAATTCTTCCTCAAAACAAACTGTCACTGAATGCATTATTTCCTTTCCCATCATTTAGTACACAAGACAAAACCCAAAACGAGAGGACATATGAGATAAGTAGTTCTGGACTTAGACCCCAAATTACCATAAACACAATGCAGAGGTGGGGATAGAGTAGCAAAAACATTACTAGGTGAAAGAACAGGTAAAAAAAAAAAAATCTATGGATTTTGACTGATATTTGACAATTTCAGCCAATCATATGATAGTTCTTATGCCAAAAGAATGATATATAACCTTTGGCCATATGGACAGTGAACCAGATAAAAGGTGAGAGTTCTGTGTCTGCCTGGGACCGCAATGCTCAGTTACAGGTTCAAGATGAAATGGGGGACAAAATAATCAGAAGATACAATCTAAAACCCTTCTCTACAGAGGAAATAGGGAATTGATGACATTCAGCTTAGATAAAAGATGACTAATGAAAACTGAGAATTCATCTTTACATTTTTGTGCAAATACCTCATGGATAAAAGAATACATGGCTTTGTTTCACAGACAGAACTAGGTGGGCAGAAGATTTAGAAAGTCATATTTTGATCCAATCTGTTGCTGGAACATCACAGAAATGGCTGCTCTTGAAATAATTTAGCTCCCATCCCCAGCTGGGTCTAAATAGATAAAATCTATCAGATATGTTGCAAAGGAATTTCCTACAATGGATAAAGAGAGTGACCCAGATAATTTTTAAGAGCTTTTCCAGCTCTGAGTTTATAATTTTGTCTTCTATGGGTTCCTGAGAGTTAAATTCATTGACGATATGCAACTGAAATTACAGAAGAATGAAAACAAATACCTAACATGATAATAAGGAGGATATCTGACAGAGAATGGAGATTTATGCAACAAGAATACAAGCCAACATTGACCAAAATTAGTTATACTTACTATAATGGAAAAAAATGAATCAAATATATCAGCTATGCTTCAGTCAGGAGGTCTACATCTTTTGAAGTTTCTTAGACACACCATCTCTGAGTTTGTCTTCATTCTATGAGAAAACATAAATATCTTAAAAGACATGGAAAAATAAAACATTAGAGACACTCTTTCCAAAGACCTTCTCCATCAGCAGACATGATATGGCCAATAGATTTCCATAAGCTACTTTCCTTTTCACAGTGGAGCCTGTTTTGGCAAAGCTGTAATTCAGGACACCACTCATACTCATCAGATCATACTCACTCCCTGAACTTTGTGTAAATTACAGAGAAGTTTCTACAGAAATTTAGGTGCAACATATTTTAAAATTCTGTATCTATAACACTTAGCTTTCTCCAAGTAATTTACATATGTAAATTTCTCCCACTCAGCCTCACAGTTGGTCTTATTTGCATTTATCATATGGCTTGTCAAACCATGTAATTTCTGTTCCCAAATTTAAAACTGTACATCTATCCAAATAAGAATGTCTCAATGCTCCAAAAATTTAGCCTACCAATTTCATTAGAAAAAGACATAACACTATTCTATACATGTCTCAGACATATGGCTACAATTTCTTGAATTTATTAGTTATTAAATATAGCTAGCCAAGTCAGCCATGGAGGGGCACATACTTGTATTCCTAGCACTTTGGGAATCTGAGGCAGGAGGATCACAAGTTTCAGCCCAACGTGGGCAACTTAGCATTTTAGTGACATTCTGACTTAAAATAAAAATAAAGAGGGGCTGAGATGTAGCTCAGTGGTAGATGTCCCCTGGGTTTAACCCCCAATACTGAAAAAACAATTACCTATATATCTAGCCATAAACTTTGTAGATTAGGCCATTCTCAGCACTTCAATCATTTCTGGAAGCTAAATTAAATATGTAAGTTTGAGCTGTCAGAAAAATCTGCGTGTGAAAAGTCTCCTGGAAATGCTCATATCTTCCCCTAAGACATAATTCTCTTTAAAAATTTATTAAGTACTTGAAGTCCAGCTACAAGTACTAACCTCAATTGTATATGAGATATTTTTAGCAATAATTTTGTGACTTTATCATTTCAAATATCAAGAAGTTTGGCATGTCTGAAATTTGCTTTGGGTTTATAAAGCCACATACAAAGCCTGCTTTATAATGAAAGCATCAAATTGTTTTACAGGCTAGAAAGCACAGGTACAATGTATGACAACCTAACTACTATTTCATAAGATGGCATTACTGAGTATGAATTTGTAGCATATGATACATGATGGAATTTATATGCAATGAGTAGGATAAAGGCATCTAGGGCCTGGGGCGTAGCTCAGTGCTGAGTGCATGCTTAGCAAGTATAAGGCCCTAGGTTTAATCTTTAGCACCAAAATTAAAAAAAAAAAAGAAGACAGACATCTGATGTGTAAAACATTTTACACATTCTTCCACAGCATTGCATCTGTAATATGCCAAAAAAGGAATTATTGCATAATACCAGAATGCTATTCAGTCACGACATGTTGTTATACGTTTTCTTTAAATATTACAAATACATGTTCTATTTTATGACACTGTCTCTACGAAAAGACACAGCAATCCCAACTGATAGCAATATTCTAAAATAATCATAATGAGAAATGACTATGAACTCATCAGTAGGATCTCAAATGAATAGAGGGTTGTCATATTTATTCTAACTTGAAAATTAATTGCAGAGAACTTTCCTTGTTTTTCTTTTTTAAAACTATAAATTTAGCTGGGTGTGGTGTGAGCATCTGTAATCCCAGCACTCAGGGAGGCTGAGGCAGAAGAATCAAACATTTTAGTCAAGCCTGGGCAACTTGGCTAGACCCTCCCTAAAGAGAAGGAAGGAAGGAAGGAAGGAAGGAAGGAAGACAGGCAGGGAAGAAGAAAAAGTGGGAAGGCAGGCAGGAAGGCAGTCAGGCAGGCCATCTGGCCAGCTAGCCTGGATTTAATCCCTCAATACCACAAAAACAAACAAAATAAGAAAACTATAAACTATCTTCTACCATCTAATTCAAATTTCCTTTGATGGGTTCCTTGTCAATAAGAGCAAAAAAAATCTCTATTATCTATATCTGCTTCCACAGAACATTTCACTTATATTCATCTCAAAAGCCATTGAAATAAATGGTACTCCTTTTAAAAACATGGAAAATAAGACTGGCCCAAAGAATTAACCTTGCTCAAGGTAACAAAGCTAGCAAGAAATAAAATTACAAACGGAACTGAAGAACTCAAATACTAATTCTTGTCCGCACCAGACCACATGGCCTCACTAAATTCAATTAACTATGCCACAGTCTAAATTTCCCCCAAAAGCTAGAGAAAAAGCTATTTAACTCTGCATTATCTCTTCAACATCTGCATTATAACTGAGTTCATTATAATCTTGAAAAACAAGGATGCAAATGTAGTTTTCTACAAAGTCTCCAGCTGCACAGCTACATACCGTGTCATCTACTTTCTTAGCTAAATATTTTTCTACTACATATTTTCTACTAAATTATGTGAGACTTAATATTCAAATGCATAGCATCTGGATTTAAGGATATATGAAAAGTTTTAAGCATTCCTATATGACAAATGCTGATAATTTTTCTAATTGAAGAGCTTAACCAGAGTTAGAGCCATTATGCCCTTTAATACTGTTTGTGTGTACCCCAAACATTTTCCAGACCATATTTTACCAAATAATGTGGATTCAATCCAAATAAGATCCCTATTTCTTTTCTTTTTTCTTTTTTTTAAGATCCCTATTTCTAATATACAAATGCAGTAAATCAGTTCAAAGAAACAATGTTAAGAGTAAATGAATTTTATGGTCCTAATTTCATTCCTTTAACTTTTAAATATCACTAAAAAGTCATAAAAGCTTTTTAAAGCACATGAACTCATCCGACAATCTCATCACAAAATCTCTGAGACTGAAATAACAATACTCAAGTTAGGCATTTTTATTTCCCAGTAGTCCTTATTTTACTTTGAAAGCATTTCCAAAATAACCAGTGAAAAAAATAAACAAATGATGATCAGATGGTATTTAGAGTCATTATATGATGAGAGCTGGATGCTACTTCAAAGATCTGTCTCTGATTCCAGGCACTGAAAGTGGGAGTTCTCTACACTACTCTCCTAAAAACTGATTTCAAAATCATCTTATATTCCTCAAAAATGTTTCGTGCTACTTCCTATCAATATGTTTCTTGGGTCTCGCCTACATCTAACAAATTTAAATTTATCTTTTTGAGATCTCTCTCTAGGAAACAACATATGAGTATTTCTGATTAATTTTCCCCACTTGTTTATGCTAAATAAAGCATAAAGTTATTCAAGGTGACAGAGGCTTTGAACTGGTCTTGGGAGCCATGTGGCTAGAACTCAGCATCATGTAAGGAAGGACTGCATGCTCCAAACGCTGATGGCTTTTAAAAAATTAAGGTTTTATTTCTCAAGTTTCTGTGAGAGGTCTTCTACTTCACAGTACTGGCTAGCAGAATGATGACTGGAAGGACCAAAATGAACTCATTCATCATAATGGTAGTCACCGGGAGCTGGCTGATAACGTCTTCATATAAGATTCCACGTGGTACTTTGTGTGTCTTCAAAGAGCATGGTGGGTTCTAAGTCCATTA
Source organism: Heterocephalus glaber (assembly GCF_053883595.1). Taxonomy (NCBI): domain Eukaryota; kingdom Metazoa; phylum Chordata; class Mammalia; order Rodentia; family Bathyergidae; genus Heterocephalus; species Heterocephalus glaber. The sequence continues at coordinate 24,627,519 of NW_028258296.1, read as the reverse complement.
CACACCCATACGTCAAAGCCACAGATCTTTCAAGTCGTAGCATTTGAAGCCACAAAGAACTATATTTTACAAAATCTTTTAATCAAGAGTCACAAGGCCAGGCCAGATTCTACAGGAAAAGCAGCAGGCTGTACCTTTCAGTGCCAAGAATGGCAAAGAACTTGCAGCCATTTTTATTCTACCACAGCCTACCCTCTGGCCATAGATGATTTATTTTCCTCCTGCATACAAAGCCTACTAACCCTCTCCCAAAAGTTGCACTCCACCAGGGCACCCAATTCAGGTCCAAAGTCCAGGACTGTGCCATCTAAATTAAGTCCAGGAGAGGACAATGCCCCTGAGATTCTTAAATCTTTTTTTGGTACCGGGCATCAAGCTCAGGTCCTTGCACTTGCGGGGGCAGGCAGCGGCACCACTGAGCTAAATCCTCGGCCGGCATTCTTAAGTCTTAATGGCCCTTTCTTCCATCTAGCTGAGAGGACCCAGGAGGAACAGCCTTAAATTTTTTGAAGTTTTAATACAGGGTGTGACAGCTGTGCCTTTGCTTTTTATTTTTACTTTGAGGTCACGTTGTATTGGCAGTAGTGCTCTGGATCTGATCTTTGGACATGAGACCACTTCTTTCTTTGAGTACTTTTTGTAGTGTGGAAAAGCTGGAGATGAGAAATAGTTCTATTTACAACCCTAGCAAATTCAGGATTAGAAATATTTCCTCTAAAATTTAGTAAAATCTGAGCAGTTTCTTCTTAATCCACCACTTATTATACTATGGTCATAGAGGGCTTCCAAAGGGAACCAGTTGCTGCTTCCAATATTCTGTTGAAAAATCTTAGATGCACAAGTTCATTAGTTTTTCTATTCTACATGTTTCTGTTTTATCCATGTACATAACACAGTTCTGTTACATGTGTGTTTCCTGCATGTTGTTACAATAACTTTCTATGTCACATGTTATCATGTGATGCTTTTGCTATTTTTTTTGTCAATATTAAAACAAGGGTACCATTTTACATCTCCAGTGGCAATTTCCTCACTGACCTTCAGTCACCATTAATAGTATTCTTACTCCACTTAAGGCCTTCTCTACCACCCACTCCAAAACTAATGCCACATATTTTGTTATGGCAGCACCTCACTTCTAGGTACAATTTTGGTGTTTGGTTTCTTATTCTACGTAACAAACCACATCAAATCTTATTGGCTAAAGTAACAATACATTATTTCTCATTGTTCTGTGGCAGTCATGTGTCATATGGTAAGGGCTGGGTTGCTGGGGTGGCCAGAAGATCTGAACCACCTCAGTCACCAGCTGGCACTAGTGAAGGATAGAATCTCTGTCCAGATGAGGAAGGATCATTAGAAAGTGTAAAAGAGGATAGAGAAGCAGTGTCACTGAGATAAAGGAGAAGCTTTTAATTTTTATTTTTAAAACATTTTCCTCAATATCAGGGATTGAACGAGGAAGTGATGAGCTATACCTTCAGCTCTTTTTATGTTAGACAGCATCTCACTAACTTGCCCTGGCTAGCCTTGAACTTGTGATTCTCCTACCTCAGCCTCCTGAATAGCTAGGATTTCAGGCATGCATTTATGGTACTCACAAATTAAGAGTTTCAAGGAAAGAACCTGACATCGTTGTCAAATAATACAGAGAAAACCAAAGAAGAACAGAGATGTGTATCTACCTTTTGGCAATTTCCTATTCAAAACTGTAGAGGGGTAATGGTTCTGTAAAACAATGATAAATAACATTTTAGATATTAAGAAAATCACCCCAATCATCTGAAACCCCAGGAAATAACGACTGAATAAATTAAGTGGAATAAACAAAAAATAAAGTTACTGCATGAACTAAAACCATAGGAACAACTCCAGAAATCTTAACAAAATGTGAGTTGTTCTGAAACTTAAAGAACTCTGTTTCACTATTCCTTGTTGCTAGTGGCTCTGAAAGACATTTAATTTAGATAATCATCTGTTAAGGAAAATACCTCAATTCTCTGATGCTGTTAGTAAGCAACCATATTATCTAAATATTGGAAGTAAAGAATTTGTAGCTGGAATACTGGAATGTTAACACTGGACCATAAGCTGTCAGTGGCTAAAGAACTCTTAGAAAGAAAGCATAAACTGAAGGCAACTTCAAATCCCTCACTACTTCTCATTGTTGACAAAAACCTTTTTTCTTCCAGGGAGGAGCTATAGATCCAACTACTGCCCTCAACAATTGAGGGGATGCAGCAGAGTAATGTCAACACCCACACGTGAGTGTGACAGCTGCTGTTTAGTCTACCTTCCACGACCACATGTTTCTTTCTCATGGCTGGCTCTAAGCCAGTGCCACAAGGAAAGGACATGTGGAAAGTGTAAATTGTACTTTAATTAAACTGGCACAGAAAAGAAAATCACCACACAATACCTTTAAAAGATATCTAGAATCTTACCATTCAGATATCTAGAATCACACGGACTAATCCAGGAAGACACCACAGAAACAGTCTACTCTTTACTGCATAAATAAGCCTTCCTGATAAAATAATCACAAAGTTGTGAATTTACACCAGACAAACAAGTTTACTCCAGAAATACTTAAAAGTACAATTGAGCCTCCAGTTCCGTTCCTTCCCTTTTCTTTCTTTCTTTCTTTTCTTTTCTTCCTTCTTTCTTTTCGTTTCTTTTCTTTCTTCCTTCTTTCTTTCTTGCTTTCTTTCCTTCCCTCTTTCTTTCTTTTCTTTCTTTCTTTCTTCCTTCCTTCCTTTCTTTCCCTCCCTCCCTCCTTCCCTTCTCCCCCTCCCCTCCCCCTCCCTTCTCCTCCCCTCCCCTCCCCTTCCCTTTCTTTCTTTCTTTTCAGTACTGGAGACTGAACCCAGGGGTTTTGCACTGAGCTATAATACCCAGCCCTTTAAATTTTCTCTCTTTTTTTTTTTTTGAGACAGGGTCTTGCCAAATTGCTTAATGGGCTTGATCTTGCAATTCTCCTACCTCAGCCTATCCAAGTGCTGGGATTAAAGGTGCATCCACCACACCTAGCTGTCTCTAATCTTAATCTTTTCTTTAAAGTTGGATTTTGTATATTCAGTGATGGAAGCTAAGCACTACACGAATACTAAGGAAATGTGGGGCCTTATCTCTGCTTTCCTAGAATTATAATTCTTTTGTAGATAGAAAACATGCATAGTTGAAAGTTGCACACCATCTTATGCCATCATTTCAGTGCTCAAATGAGAGGTATGATGAGATAAATCTAATAAATACTACATTTCTCTATACAGACAAAATGCCCAAAGAGAATGGGTGAAACAATACCAAGTAGCAGAAGCTGTCAAAAGAGAGCAGGACTTTAGTTTGTTCATGTAACTAATACTTAGTAAGCTAGTCACATATCAGGAGGAGCACAGGAGCATATCTAAGAGTTAACAACATAGGTATGTAAGATGGACAAGACCTGTGTCCTTTACTGTGTAGTGAGGAAAAGGACACAACAACACAAACACAGAAAGAACAGAAATGCTATGTAGAACATTGTACTAGTCAGCTTTCTTATCTCTAGGACAAACTGCCTGAGTATCCATAACTTAAAGGAGGAGAGGTTTATTTGGCTCATGCTTTCAGAGGATTTAGTCTATGGCTAGAGCATGGGAGGGCAAAGCTGTTTAGTTTATGGATGCTGAGAAGCAGAGCAGGGGAACAATGCCAGAGAGGAAGGGTTAAGGGACTAGACATGGCCACATATCCATCATCCAACCAGATACACCCAGAAATGTGCTTCTACTAATTGCCTGGGCAGCTCCCAAACCGATCAAGTTGATGATTAAGCTTAACCATTACAAATATAAAGCTGATGTACATGGGGTGGTCAGGGAAGGCCTTAGAGTGACTGCCATTAATATGGAGATTAACATAGAGCCAGTCATAAGGCCAAGTTGAGGAGGATCATTTCAGAGAGAATAGCAGGGGCAGGATGTGTGAAGATCAGAAAGGACATTCTGACATTCCACTCTGGCTGGAATGTCAGAAGACTAGAGAGAAATAAGTGACAGCCTTCAGCTAAAGTAAAGAGTTTGGATAATAAATAATTCAAGAATGACAGAACAGTCACTGAAGGGTTTTAAGTAGAGCATAGCAAGATCTGTTATCAGCATTTAAAAGTTTACAGTCAGCTCAATGAATCAGAGTGGAAATGTAGACATATACCCTCCCCATTAAAAAAAAAAAATCAAAGACCTTCACCTTCCACCTGTAAAAAGAAAAGTATTCAGAATATAGTAGGTAACAGACCCACGGTCCTTACCACTGAGTCACCTTGGTTATATGTTCATAGCGACAAGGTGACATTTTTAAGACATATCCTGTATTCCCAACATTGGAGAGTTGTACTATTTAACTGAGTATACACATTCACCATTTATCATGTCTATATCAAAAGCTCTGCTACAGGACTAACAAGATTAATCTTCCACAATTACAAAAGGAGAATGATGTTTGCAGGAAGCACCAGAATATAGGGCTTATTTAATTCTGATGTGCCTGGTCAAGAAAAGCTTGGCCATCTTTCACTTACAGAAACATGGTAACTTGATCCTATGCATTAAAAATGCTACCTTAAAAAATCAGGGAGACAAACATGGACTTTAAGTCTCTTATGTATATTTCTTACACATATTTTCTTAGATCTTTAAGGTTAAAAAAGTGATTATCATACATATATAAATACAGTATATATTTTCTTGCTTACAAAACCCACAAAGGACAGGAAGATGGCATTTTAAATACATAAAAATTTAAATTTCTAATTCATTTTAAAACACCCTAAGGACTTCCCTTGAAACTTCTGTAAGACGAGTGATCTGTTTCTGTTTTTATTTTTTTCCCTAAGCTACCAACTTAACTGTAATTATCTTTACCATGTGTTTACAATCCAAGATATTCATCTTACCCTATGAATGCTGGTCAACTGGAAACTGCAATTAGTTTCAATGTGAGGAATTCCTAAAGAGAAATCATAAATATAGTGTCATATTTTATGCATCACAGGACTAGAAGATTATTTATCCACTTATATGGCTCTGAAATTTCTAACATGTATAATAATTTTATAAAATATAAAAAGATAACTTTTTAAAAAAGTATGTTAAAAAATGATCAACGCCTTACAAAAGGTATTAACTAATAGCCAGGGAGAGAAATAAGTCATGTCACAAGTTACACATACAATCTCATCACAATGATAATGCACAAGGCATAAAATGTGAGTATTAAATTTTCAACATAGAATATGTATTATATCTGAAGCACTAGTTATTTTACAAAAGAAAAAATAACCCACTGAAAATATCTATGCTTCTTGGATTAAACAGAGGGGAAATGAACAGAAAATACTTAATATTTGGGATAGTCTTCTCCATCTAGTTTGGTAATTATTTTTGTTATTTGGTGATCTGCTAGTTTGATTTGATGGCACAATATTAAGATTTGCTTTTGCCTCATTATATATCATAGACTTTCTTAATGTTGTTAAAGTCTCATGTGTCACAAAGTAGTTCACAAAAATAGTTCATAAAATCATTGCCCTAATGAATCATTTGATTTCCCTTTTTTTCCTTGATGTAAACATCTCCATACTGTACTCTGTAATGATTTCTTTTGGATGAATTTCCAAAATAAGAGTACTGGGTCAAACAGCATGAACCTTTTAAAGTCTCTGATATATAGTATCAATTTATTTCCCCCCCAAAAAGTTGCACTATTTTTCTTTCCTATTAACAATATACCAGTAGCATTCTCAACAGATATAGGAGTTATTTTTTTTTTGGTACCGGGGATTGAACTCAGGTCCTTGCGCTTGCAAGGCAGGCAGAAGTTATTTTAAAAAACATAAAAAAGCACTGGTTAATTCCACATATGAAAATTAATATTACTGTTTTATTTTGCACTTCTTTGTGTTAGGCTGAATATTTTCCATTCTGTTTATTAATGAGTTTCATTCCTCTTTTCTATTCAAATTTATGGAAACCAGAGGAATATTTTGCTAAGAAGATATAAACTGAAACTTAAGGAAAGTCCCATAATGACTACTTGTCATCTCAGAGAGAAGCCACTGTTACCAAGTAAAAGAAACACCATGTAGCTCAGTTTCTTTATCCAGGCTAAAAGTAAATCATTCAAACCCATTTTAGAAACAGTAGCAAAAGTTATTCTCTTTCTTCCTCTTCAGCAGAACATAAAAGTAACAAGCTGAAAGAATGAAATGTGAAAATATTAAATGGCGATATTTCTTAAAATAGAATAAATCATTCAAATTAGGCAGTATAAAAAGAGGACAAAGGCTGTCACAGCAATTCTCAATTCTCCATCAGCGGCTCTCCAGCAGCCTGCTATGCTAATTAATAAGTGCCACCAAACTAGCTTTATCTACCCCTCAGAAACATCTCTCCCACAAGTTGGACACAAGCCACGTGTGTTTTAATTTCAAAAGTCAATTCCAAGATAATCTTTAAAAAAAAAAGTACCCTGAAAGATTTGGAGAAAACAAGCATACCATGTAAACATATTGTATACCTAAAATGTACCAATAGAAGAATTTAACAAAAAAATCACACACACAAAAAAGAAAACAAGCATATCACTGAGAATTCCCTTCTTTCCCTTCTCTCTCTTTTTCAGAAGGCTACCAACAAGGGACATTAAGAAATATCCAAAGTGACCAAGGATTAAGGAACAATTAATGGTAATCTGATCTTTGATTGAAAAATAAAAGATACCAAGGCTTTTACTGTGAAAGCAGACAAACCTTCCTTCTGGTCAGCACAGACAGGGTTGATAAATTAAATTCCTCTTTAGCACAGTAAGGATCTACCGTTCAGTTTTGGAATTTAAGAATGGTTTCCATTCATGTGAATTTCTTATAGTGATTGGTCCATAAAATCATAAAAGAAAAGATCTTAAGAATCTAAGAATTATTCATCCATTTATTTTTCTGGTACTGGAAATCAAAACCAGACCATCACACCTATGAGGCAAGTGCTCTATCACTGAACTGTTTCCCTATCCCTGAGTCAAGAATTGCTAGTCAAAGGACCTGGAGGGTAAACTTACAGTCCTAGGACTTCTCTCTGCAGGTCAGCTATGGCAGGAATCACCGTAGTGTCATATTCATTCACTATGCCTTGTACAATCTGTAAGTTCAAGGCTGTATGTATATTAAATTAAGTTCTCCTATTTCATCAAATTGAAAATTTCAAAACCAATGTACTAAAAGAAGAACACCGCCGTTCATCATCTGTCCCATTCAGGGATCCTATGGAATCACCTCCATGGGCCACTCTGACCACTGCAGGCTGAATTCATGGCTCTTTTGTTTGTGTTTATGGGACATATTCAAAAATACTTTTCTTACAGTATTTTATGGTATACGTTAATTGCTTTGAGTTCCTTGCAGGCTGGGACAATATGTTACTTCTTTATGTCCCAGAAATCAATTACAGTATGTTTTTTCAGGGCTAAAGAAGACATTGAATGTTTTTAATTTATATTTTGTGTTTAGCATATAAAAGAAACCATGCAATATTTAAGTTTATGTTTCTGCTTTATTTCACTTAATATTATGGCCTTAAGGTGCATCCATTTACGCAAAATATAAATAAAAATCAAAATAAAAGATAGGTAATAGGAAGTAGGGAGATCTTGCTTAAATGGGAAAGGGAACAAGAGATGAAGGAAGGGGGAGGGAGAAGGGGGAAAGGGGATGGAAAAAAAAAGAATTGAAGAAAAACATGGAGATAGGGCTGGTGATGTAGCTCAGCAGCACAACACCTGCCTGGCAAGCACAAGGTCCTGAGTTCAATCCCCAGTACCAAAAAAATGGAAAAAAGAAAAAAATGGAGATAGAGATTTTGTAAATGGGAAGGGAACCAAGACTGGAAAGGAGCAGGGAGGGATGGGAGGAGTATGGGATGAAAAAAAGAAGATGGATTACGTACATGTACAACCCTCCATGATAAATGTAATTATTATTTACTGCGAATACATAGCAAGGGGTAAAAAGAAAAATAAAACATTGGAAGTGACTGGAAGGGAAGATAAGGATTCTGGCTGCTATTTCTTTCTGGTCAGTTGAGATCTTGGAAACTAGCAAAAGGGGGAACTAGAGGGGCTCCTAAACTTTCCTTTCCCCATGCAGTTCTTGGTTTCTCCTCTTCAGTGTAATGAACAAATATTTAAAGAATAAGTCTGATGAAGTATCAACTCCTTAGCCTGACCAGAGCCTGGAGTAACAACTGATTTGCCCACCCCGGATGACTCCATGCCTTGTCGTGCCCAGTGTGCACTATGAGTATTTAGTTAATTATTGTTGAGTGAACACATGATACCAGATGAGGTTCCATTACCCAATTAGGAGCTGGGAGTATGGAAGAGGCTGGGGCCTGAGAAAGTATGAACACAATTGGCAGACACCGATAGTGGCAAAGAAAGTGATGGGGACAGAGCTTCAGGCACTTTCATTACCCCATTCCAGGTACAGAGATCAACAGCAGAGACTAAGCCTTCACCCTTCAGGAAGAAATAAGAAAAATTCATACTTGCCAGCTTAGTCACCAAACATGACATCTCACAAACTGGAATGTAGAACGGCTGTCAAATTCAGCATGACTGGCTTCATTAGAATGACTATGAGTCATTTTGAATCAGTGATGGACCACTGCATAAATGCCACAGCATTCCTTAATGATCTTAGTATCTTACTGAATTATTTCACAATTTTTCTTTTTAACAAGTTAGCCTTATAATTAAACAGGAATAATGTTAAGATCGCTCAAACAAGAATGTTGCATACTGTGATGTTCTGTGCCTACTAATTGCATTGTCTGCTTTCCCTCAAGAGCATAAACTCTGGGAGAGTAAGGACCTTTCTTGTCTTCAAAGGGCCTACCATATATCAGGGACTCCATAAATATTAAATTCTACAACGCTGTGAGCTATGATCAGGCTGACAATATTGCATGACCTTGGATAGTTTAGGTTCATAAAGCTGGTCATCTTTGATAGTGATCACTATAAAGAATGCTATATTTGCTATAACATAGTACTTGACACAATGACAAAAATCAATTGCCATGCACTGCAAATCAGCCTAGCTGTTAACTTGAGCTAACTTCTGACCCAAAAATAACAAGGTTTAATGTTCACCAGGTATTAAGTGATCAGGAAGCATAAAAGATGTTAATTTATTTATTGTGGTACTGAGGATCAAACATAGGGCCTTCCCAATGAGCTACATCTCTAAAACATAAAAGATGTTTAAAAAGGCAAAAGATTTATACAATCTGAAGAGAAACCAGAGTATAAAAGATGTTTAAAATGAGCACTGCTACCTGACTTGCTCCTCCAAATCAGTAGTCATTCCATACTTTACCTTTTTTTTTTTTGCATTAGTGGGGATTGAACCCATGGCTGGCTTTGACATTGAAATACACCCCCAGCCCTTTTTCAATTTTGAGACAAGGTCATGCTACATTGCCCAGGCTAGCTTGAGCTTGCAATCTCCTGTCTCAACCTCCCATGGATACTAAACTGCCATTAAGCTGCGTCACAACTATCTTGTTAAGAAGTCCTTTACTTATCGCTTCTCGGCCTTTTGGCTAAGATCAAGTGTAGAAGTCCTTTACTGTCTCAGTCTCTGAGCTCTTAGAATAGTTGAATGCACAAGATAGGGCAACAGAACAAATTCTCAACAATTATCTACTGAGTGCAAAGGAGTGACGGGAGATAGGGGAAGGCTAACATTGGTACTAGGTGAGGTAGGTATTACGATCTTGGCTCTGAAGGTGAGAAAGCTGAGAAACAGAGCAAGTAAAAAACTTGCTCAAGGGCCGGGGTTTTAGCTCAGTGGTTTCGCCGCCTGCTACGAAAGCGCAAGGACCTGAGTTCGATCTCCGGTACCAAAAAAAAAAAAAAAAAATCTCGCTCAAGCTCCTAAGAAAATCTAGAATTCGCACCAGCTCTAAGAGCCATCTGCTGCACAGCCTCTCCAAAAGCTATATAAAAAGGAATTTTATATAGAATATGGTGTCTCTTTTTTTCAAATCTACAATTCATTTTTCAGAGAAAATAGATGATTTAAAAATGAGATCTACGTTGCTTTTCTAGCTCATGACTCAGTATTCCTTCTAGCAAAACAGAGCTAACAAGAGCTTCTTCCATCCTGCCTATTAAGTAATTAAGATTGACATGATAGCCAGAGCAATGCTGTACCGTGTTTGCACAACCTCAGAGAAACATTCACCCTCCAATTTAATAACACAATGAATAACCCAAGTTTAATCTGTATGTAAATGATCATGTTTTACATGACTTTTCTTCCTGGCATACACAGAGGTTAAAATAATTTCACTTCACTTAAATATAGGCTGTTTTTGCATGGCTTAATAAAGAAACATTATATGCCTTCAGTATATTAAGTTACAGTGTTAGGCCTGGTTCTTATTCTAAAACCTTGAAGACCATTTAGGAGACCAGGAAGAGAGAGTACCAAAATGGCTAAGATTTTTCTGTCTTTGTCATTTACCACCTGCTGGATCATAGATGTGCTATCCAAGTATCACCTTTCTCATCTATGAAATAGTGAGAATGGTAGCTTCTGTTGAATGAAACTGTTTCAAGAATTAAATAAGGCAACTATAAATCAAATACTTAGAACAGAAGTAGGTACAAGTCAAGCCCTTAAAATTTATTACAAGAATAGTGGCTTTATCTAAAATTAATCATTTAATCATTTAGCTAATCATTTAGCTTTCAATTATCCTGTAAACAGAAATCAGACTTGATATTACTGAGTTTAGTTTTCTACCTAATTAATGATTTCCAAGCCAGATTTAGAATGTATCACATTACTCCAGTTATCAGAAAGTGATACAAAATATAAATTTTCTCAATCATTTGCAATCTGGATCCCCAGGAAAACAGTGTTGTCAACCTAAAACAATAACACTGTGATGCAACATTTAAAGACAGTGTCTTAGTTACTTTTTTTGTTGCTGAGACAGAATACCTGATACTCACAAGTTAAAGGAGGAAAGATTGATTTCAGCTCAGTTTGTAGAGGCTTCAGCCCAGTGTCAGCTAGCTCCAAGGCAGGGTAGCACGGCAGAGGAGCATTACAAAGGCGAAACAGTTTATGGCAGGGGCAGGTAGAAAGCAGCAGCAAGCAGCCTTTGCTTTTTGTCCCATCCAGGCTACAAGCCTCTAGGGTGGTGCCACTCACACCCAGGGTGGGGCTCCTTTCTTCAATAAATCCACTCAGCCACACCCAGAACTATGCTAATTTCAATCAGTAGGTTAATTTAGTATCACACACCCTTAATAACAGTATCACAATCCCTAGATCCAGCCAGCTCTGAAAAGCCTCATTTATGAGAGCATGAGGTATCTTTTGACACAATGTCTGTCATCTCAGTCAAGATTCCTACTGTAGACAAGTCAGATATGACCAGTGAGCCCCAAGCCAAGGCCTGTCTTTTAATCTACAATAATCATGGTTGTAACAATGGGAATCTGCCTAATGCTACTGAATTATATGTTTAAAATGGTTAAAATAATAGACTTTGTTATGTGTATTTTGCCACAAAAATCTATGATATAAAACAGTAAATTATATGAAATAGGAGTGTGCTTTGAAATGAACATAAATCATACAAATTAAATATACAGTGGGCCCTCAACATTCTAAAAACATACCAACACACAAAAATATTATTTTAATGTGTGGAATCTGCTTTGTCTGTGACTAATATACTATGTAAATATTGAATATTTTGTAAATATTGAATATTCAATTGTCAACTTTGTTTGTAAATTTGAATTAGAAGGATTTGGTTAGGGGAGATGACAGTATTCCCTAGATTTGTCCAAAAAGGTTTCGGTCTTTTTTTGTAGATAAATAGCCATACATAAGCTAAGGTAGTAAAAAGTCTTCTAGTGACTATTGAGGTAAATGAACATGAGATACATTATTTTTCTAAAGTAACCATTGAAGTAAACACATGTTTACAACATTTAGTACAGTAATAATTTAGATGGATTTGTTTTTGGTACCGGGGATTGAACTGGGACCTTGCGCTTATGAGGCAGGCAGCTGAACCACTGAGCTAAATCCCCAGCCCACTTTAGATGGATTTGAAGTACTGGATCCCCTTGCTTAAAAGGTCAACCCATCTCTCTATCAGGAAGGCATTAAGGACAGCATAATGTATGTAAAGGTGAAGGAGGAGTGGTGGGTCACGGTGCAGAGATGTGCGAGTGTTTTTGTGTGTGTCTGAGTGTGTGTGGGTGTGTGTGCATGTGCACAGGCATGTGTGTATATGCTGGGAAGTGGTTAAAAGACAGCAATGATAACCCTTGGCCTTAGTGATAGCAGAGCTACTTACTGGGTACTCACATGCAATAAATAGGTCAACTCCTGAGACTTTCATAGCAACCTCATTTTTGTAGGACTGCCTTGTTACTTCCTTGCTCTGTGGATGTGTGGAGTCAAAACGCTCACCCAAAGCATGAGTGGAAGGTAACAAGCCCTGTCAGATGAAAGTTAACTTATAATAGTGAAATAGCCACTCCACTTCCTTATGAAACTACAGTACACTGGAAGGTGACAGGAATGTAATAATGTGGTTGGCTTGTCACAAGAAAGAAAGTAAACATCAATGAGGCATAGGAAAGAATTAAGACTGTGTCTCTTTCTAAGACATGCGACTTCTGGATTTGTTGTTAGGAGACCAGGTGATGGGAAGCAATAGGAAATAGTCCTTCTCTTGCTTCCTACTTTATAGGCTCTTGAAGTTTCCTTCCAGGAATCTTAGGATTTAAGATTCCTTTCCAGAAATCTTAGGATTTGACTCTCAAAGGCTGTGCAAAGCTGGGTTAGTATATTCTGTGATCATATAACAATGGATTTAGCAGCTGGGTCCACTGCTGCACAAAGGGTAACTAAAAACAGAGTAAAACTTGACATCTCTCCCTTCATTTTGTATCTGTCTCCTTTATTACCTTAAAACTTTGTGTCAGATTCCTGCTTAGTTCTGCCTGAAGGAAGGTTAATCACTTGACTGTCTAAAAACCAGTAATACAATGTTTATTAGTCCTGAATTTACCTAGCCTATCTCACCCCCCTTTAAGACTGAGAATATAAATTAAGAATAACAATCATATTTTCAAGATCTGTAGGGACATCCAATTGCCAGATTTCACAAGATCCTGTCCGAGAAATCTACAGTCATCATACTAAACCTGCAGTCCCTGTAGATTTCAGGAAAAGCAGAGCCATGTAAACAGATCAACCCATGATAAGATCACACCCCACATCCTCAAGTGGGAGCAATTATCCCACGGTGGAACTAGATTTCTTCCTGAAGTCATAAGGTCTTCCCAAGAGCCACCTTGCTGAACCAGTCCTGAGATAACTATCAGACCTTACGGCTTGACCAGAATTACTTACCCTGCCAGCTATGCAAACCTCCAATCCTTGTCTTTCTCTTTTCTATAAAACCTCAAATTTCCTATCAGGACCTGGAAAACTGATCTCGAGCCTCTGTTATCTCTTCTTTCCATGTGACTATGATTATTTCTCTGCCCTTCACCACTAGTTGTTTCCTTGGAGTTTGAGGACAGGAGGCCAAGCCTGGTCTGTTTGGGACCCTAGGAGCTGGGACCTCCATCCAAAAGCTCCAGTAACACACTGTGATCACAGAACATGTGAGAATAGCTCACAAAGGAGGACCCATCACATGGGTCGCTGTGGCTACTCAAAGAACTCTAAAAATTAGGTCACAGTCATCCCTCACCTCATCATGCTGGCTGTACTGTGGACTTTGATGGTTTGAACCACTGCTATGAAGGAAGAATGCTGATGTTTAAAGTTGTTCTCTATGGAACATGGGGCATCTTTACAAAAGTTTTCTTCACTTACTAGTCTGCAGCAGTCACTACTATCACCGTCATTTCTAAGTATATGGAGAGATTGCTCTACTTGCTGATCCGCTGTCCTATAAATGTTTTGAAGCTACTTTAGGAGAAAGCAATGGCTCTGTTTTTATTTATTTTCCTGTCTTTTGTACACAAGCCCCAGGGGCCAAGTGTTGATTGAATTTAGTCTTTATGCTGCTTTCCCGCTTCCCCCACCAGTGGCTGGCTTCCACCGTTGCAATGGGGCAAATGCACACTTGAGTGAGTCGCAGGCCTGCCTCCACCATCATCTACATGGCCTTAAATCTAGACTCTCATCCTCTCAGCTGTAAAATACAAGCATACTAGCCAAAGAGTTCATAGTGGTAAATTAAATATTGTGGAAACACTCTTAAAGTATTACAGTGACAAATGAAAGAAGAACTCTTACAAAGAAAGCCAATTCTTTTGCTGGTAAAATAATTTACAGAGAGGATGTTTTTGGCATTGGGACATTATCTTAGACTGAAGCAAAACAACTCAGGAAGTGAGTTTTATTTAAACCACTTCAGTTCCAAGGAAATATTAACAGCAAGGATTTCAAGGTCATTGACAGCCTATAAAATTTAAGTCCTGCTAAACAGTCAAAAGGAACTTTTCAAAAAAGCCCAGAGGCCCAAGAGTCCAGGGATAATAAATGTGTAGCCCAAATACAGAACAATAGGGATCCCTTTTACTGTGATAAAACAATTTAGGTACAAAATTCTTTCCTAAATCTACTTTTCAATAATGGAGCAATAATAGACCATTTATTGTCTGTCAATTGGGGACCTGAAAAAAGAAAGGAAACGACACCCAGAATCTGTGGCTCACAGTGCCAGTGAAGCACAGCTGTTCCTACCTGCCCAACCCAAAGAAGGCCTTTGAAAACATTCTAGCTAGCCAGTACTGCTTATCTCTTCCAAATCCTATTTTCCCTGGAAGAAAGTGTGGAAAGTGATAAAGCATTAGGCAAGAGCTTTAAGAGAGAAACAGGTCTTTTTAAAAATAATAAGCTATTATGTCACTTAAGTTTCAGGTAAAATGTCTACTTTCACCTTGGTATTAATCCAGTGCCTCATATCTCTAACTTGGTTAATGGGTGCTGGTAGTCAAAATCCTAAGTTGCCATTTGCTCCTCGACCAAAGAGGAAAAATATCTCCTTTACTTTTAAGGAAAACAATGCCATATCTCTTCTGATACCACTCTAACATCAATTAGGTGTTACTCTGCACTACCTACCAGAGTCAGCATCAGGCTGCATGGGCTTGATGGCTAGGTGCCACAATGCTGCCCACACTTCAGATGCCATACCAAGTCCCAGGTACCGAGCTACCCACAGTTGTCTGATTTGACTACCAATGTAGGCATTGCCACATCCTCTTCAAGTTTAATGATTTATTAGAATAACTCACAAAATTATGATACTTTACATTTATCAGTTTGTTATAAATGATACATTCAGGAATAGTCAAACAGAAGAGATGCATAAAGCAAGGTACTGGAGGTGAGGGGTAGCTTTCCTATCCTTTCCATGTATGCCACCTCCCAGCACTTTCATGTGGTCACCAACCTGGAAGCTACTTGAATTCTCTTGTTTAGGGATTTTTACAGATTTCATTACATAGCCATCATTGCTTAGATCAGTGGCCACCAGTAACAGAAAATCTCCAGTTCCTCTGCTTTTCCAGAGGTCAGGAATGAGATTCAAAGTTCCTTGCCTTGAGCAAAAACTACAGTTTCTTACAATCTTTACATCATCTTCCCTTCCATTTACCAAATTCCACATGGCATGCAAAGGTTCCTAAATCCTTTAGCAGAGACTAAACTCCAGTGAGCCTCATCAGTAAGAAGAGGGAGTTAGCTCCACCATATCATCAAGAATAGTTCAGGACAGCTGTGGGCACAGCAAAGCACTAAGGTGAGGCTTCTGAAAGAACTCACAAAAAAAAACCTCTCAAAAAAATCACCTAAAAGGCCTATATTCAAAAAGAAGGTGTCAGGCAGTTTCAGCAAATTAGATTGGCTTTGTTCTTCAGGTCAGCAGGATTCTGTAGCTTCACTTGGTGTTAGCAAAGGATGACCCATCTTCTCTCCGGGAATTTTAGAGTTCTGATGGCTTCCCCAGGAGACAGAGGCCACATTCTCTATTTGAAAATTTAGCACATGACTTCTAAATCAGGGTGGGTCTTGTCATGGGTCAGTGACAGAGTGGCACAACATGCATGGTCTCCTGTCAGCGACCTAAGTTTCTCCTTTCTGCAGGGCACATGAACCTATACTTATTTCTTAGCAACCAAATTTAAAAGGCACAAAGATTATGCCAAGAAAGCTAATATGTGTTTTTTCCTGTCTCCTTTTTCCCCCCTCACCCACACACAAGAAATATTTTCCTATTTATATTTGACAAAACCATCTGCTTTTATTATGGAGAGTTTCATCCATTCAGGAAAGACAACAACTTAGTCACTGTTGGTTGAACGAAGGTAAAAATGAAGAGGGCCCTATGTGTCACCAACTTGGGTCATTGCTGGAGACTGGTCACCAAGAGAAGGGGCAAGAGGAGAATGTTGCACGTTGCATCCACTTAGATCCCAAATATACTCAACAGTCATGGCCAGGCCCCTTCTGGGTGCAAAGCACCAGACCTGATCCTCAAATGGGGATTATGCTTTGATGAAAGAAGGCAGAAATCTAAGAACAATCAAAGAGATTATACAGCTGTTTGGGGGCAATATACAGGAAAGGAATAACAGTCCCTCTATAGGAATCATGAATTGGACCAAGAAGGAGTCATAGAATTTGTATAGGTGGGGTCTGACAGGATATGAAATAGAAGAGAGGGGACTTAATAATAATGGTACATAATATTTTATGTGAAGGAATGAAACAACAAAAGAGGGTAGGGAAAATCCAAGTTGTATTAAAGGAGTAACACAGGGACATATGGGTGGAGTGGGATTTTTGAGATATAAAAAAAAGATAGTAAGAATGAAAAGTAGATTAGAATCAAATATTACAGTCTCAGATGTTAGGCTAAGAATTTTTTAGGACATAATCCAGGCCAAGAGCATAACAGGCACCTGAGAAATTATTGTTTTGTGGATAAAAATATCACTTTTAGCATTAAGAGTCAATGATTTTTACAAGCAGAAACAAATCTAGACTTGATCATGTAAGCACTAAGAAGTCACTGATGGTATCTGAACAAGGGAATGATGGGTAAAATACACTTAGGGATATTATATATTGGGGAATTTATTTAGAAAAATCATGAATTCATTGAAAGATTTGATATTGACAGCAAGGTTTGATATAGAGTATATATCTGATAGCCTTGAGAAATAAAACTTAAATAGATTTCAAAATGAAAATTCCAAGAAGAAAAATAGTTATGCTATTTAAAAACTCAAATTTCCAGATTAGTCAGTAAAATGATGCAACTTGACAAAGCAATTAGATTTTGAGGAAGTAGGCTTTTCCTGAAAATCTGAACTGGCTTTTTCAAAAGAAAAGTGGGTTTGATTCATGTTTCTTTGAATTACAAAGTATTTCAGTACTTTGGTGGAATTAAATGCTTTGTGTAAAAATATCACTTTTAGAATGAATAGCCAAATATTTCATGCAGTGTAAGAACAGTCATTTAAATACAGTGTAAGAACAATCATTTAAAATATACACACAGAAGGATACCAGGATCGGTTATCAGGCATGTAAACACCGTGTAAGCAAGCCATCACCTTAATATACAGTGCCTTTTTTCACTGGAAAAATCATTAGGCTTTATGTCACTCACCAGGCAATCAGAGCTCTGTTTAAAATCAAATCACAATCACTCTAATTATGGACTAACATCTCATTTGTTTCACAACTGGTACTTAGTCAAACAGTTCTGTAGAAAAGATGATTTCACCACACAGTAACCTAATTAATTTCAGTGCCGAACAAGACTTTGCTTTTTAAGAGTTCGATCACCAATTTAAGTGTTACAAATTTTATTTCTATAAAAATTACTACATGACCTAAATCTTAAACCAAAAATGCCCCCATGTACTTTCATAAGCATGTTATTTAAATATTTCCCAGCAACAGGCTTGTGTGGACAAATGAAGAAGTGAAACAAAATATGATCACATTGCGAAAGCCCAGTAAAATGAAACAACACATTAGGAATTAGCTGGGGCAATATCAAAATTTCATTTAAAAGCCCATTCCCTTGGAAGTGTCAATTTAATCAAAGCAAAAAATAAGAGGAATTTCAAAAGCATAAGTCTTCATAATGTTGTTTGGCAATTTCCCTAATCTTTTAGGCAAAAGTCTTTTCCTGCAGCCAGCCTGGCTCATCTGAAATGTGAGCACTCATCCAATGTGCCTGGTGACCAGAGGGTGGGGTTAAACTATTATTTTCTTGCTAGCAAATCTACTCTCATATTAAACAACTGCAGTCTTTTTTTTTTTTTTGATACCGGGGATCGAACTCGGGGCCTTGCGCTTGTGTAGCAGGGACCGAAACCACTGAGCTAAATCCCCAGCCCACACCTGCAGTCTTTAATGAGTTGCTTTGGAACAAATGTATCTTGCTTCTTAGTAAAAGACAAATCCTTTTGGGCTGGGGATTTAGCTCAGTGGTTTCGTCACCTGCTATGCAAGCACAAAGACCCGAGTTTGATCCCCAGTACCAAAAAAAGAGACAAATCCTATTTCTCCTAATTATTTTGCTGAGATTACTGTCATATATTTTATTCTACTGTAAACTCCTTAAAAACAGGAACTATATTTTACTGTTTGATTTGTTCATTTTTTAACCAAGATCTAGTGACTCAGGCATAATAAGAGTTATAATAAGTACCTAGTATTTTTTTTTTCTTTTGGGTACTGGGGATTGAACTCAGGACCTTGTGGTTGCAAGGCAGGAGGCAGAACCACTGAGCTAAATCCCCAGCCCCCCTAGTGAGTATTTCTGATGTCCAAGGATAGTGTTAAAGAAAACTTGCTACTGTATAATTTTCCTTTGAAGATGAATACTTAGTAGAACCATCAAGTTTTTGGCTCCATTGCCATATCCCTTATTCCTAAAAGGTTGGGTACAGGAGAAAACTTAGAAGATATCCATGTAAAAATAAAGCGAATTCTCATTGAATTAGTCAACTTTCTTTGTATACAATATCTGACACCCATGACTTAAAAGAACAGAAGTTTGATTTGACTCATAGTTGCAGGGGATTCAGTCCATAATCTACTGGCTCCATGGTGCAAGCCATCATGGTAGGGCATGATAGAGCAAACCTGTTTAGTTTATGGCAGCAGGGAAACAGAGCAGGAGAACAGCACCAGAAAGGAAGGGGTGAGGGACCAGATATGGACCCCAATATCACTCCTCTGTGACCCACCCAGGTAGCTCCTAAGCCAATCCGGTTGACACCTTAAATGTCAATTCATTTACTGATTATTATGTATTCTTAGCTTCAAATTTTAAGCACGATTTGAGAAAGCTTAATATTACATACAGTGTAACATTTTGATGAACATTTCTTATCTAAATAATAAATAAGGAAGCAGTTTCTGAACTACCTATGACTTCAGCATTGATCAGGTAGGTCATATCAGATAACACACAATCCAAATATGCATTATGATCAAAAAGTACAGTGAATGTTTAAATTAAAATAAAAATTAACATAAAAGATACATTGCTACTAATACAGTACCTCTCAAAACATTTTCCCTCACTTAGCACATACTTATCCCATCATTCTGCCTACACTCTGAAGCAATTCTGGAAGTCCTCTTTTGTGGGTAGCTTTAAACTATGCTGTCCTGGCTGCCTCAATGTCTTGAATCAATTCAAAATGTTTCTCTTTCATGGTCATTTTGACTTTAGGGAAAGGCCAGAAGTTGCATGGTGTCAGATATAGTGAATAAGATGGATGAGGATACACTGTAATATTTTATAAGCCTACCTTTCAGTTGGATGGCAGTTGGCAGCTTTGATTACATCTTATAAAGACACTCTTGAAAGAGGACTTCCAGAACTGCTTCAGAAAGTGGCAAGAATGATGGGATATGTGTGTTTGAAAAGAGGGGGAGTATTCTGAGGAGGGTTAATGGCAATGTGTCTTTTACTGTAACAAATTTTTAAAATTTAAACACTCACCGTGTATTTTGAACATCCCTTGTATGAATATCATTCAGCAAAGCACATACACTGTTGCTACACATCAGAATAAAGTTTAAAAGGAAAAAGACCCATGAATAGATATAGACAGTGACAGACAAATTTATTGGTATGCATATGTGTATATAGACATACATATAAAATATGCAAATCATGTGGCAAGTGAATTCAATAAACATTTGAGACAATGTTATGTGGCATGGACAGTGTCATTCCTAAGAAAGAGAGCTACTTTTATTGCCATTTTGTTAGGATGAAGAGCTTCCCTTGGCATCTAATCCCTAGCATGTCTGTGGACCCATATGCGTCAGTATTGAGGCAGGTCAACCCCTACTCTGTTCCCTTTATCTGAGTACTCTCTCATCTTCCTGTTACTCCCATACTCTCTGTACCAAACACTACAATTTCACTTTAGAGCTTTATTGTTTTATTCATTCAACTGTCTTGATAGAATGTATTAATTTGCTACAGAATGGGTTGACTAGGACAAGAAATATTTCTTGTTAATATCTATCCTTAAAACTCATAAAATTTAGGAAACTGGTCAATGTTACACACAAAATGAGCAGACAACAGGAAAATGGATAACCAAGAATTAAATGGTGTAGTTGACTAAACACTGGTGTAAAACTGTGAAGTATATAGAGCATTTTTTTCACAAATAGTTATTTAAATCATGCCTTAATTTTAAGATAAGGATACCACCTCAGAGAAAAAATAAGTTGTCAAAGACACATAGCTAGTAAGCAAGAGCTTGACTTCAAGCACTATGTTTCTGCAGCCATCCAAAGCTGCTACTGCTGAGGTTGACAACTGTAGTTTAGGAATGGAGAAAGCAGCATGTTGATGTGCCTCCGAGTCTTCAAGAGGAAGAGCGGGAGCAGACACAACTCCACTTGGACAAGGGCAGGAAGAGAGATCCTGAGCAAGAAAGATTAATGAACCAGCAGAGTCCATTGAGGAGATGACCTTCATGGCCAGAGAGAGAGGACTTTTCAAATAAATGAGATTGTGAGTACATTTAGGGCTTGAGATTCCAGAGTGAAGAGTATGCTTGACCGATATACAAAAAAGAACCACTACAGATTCTAAAAGAATGAAATATTTCAGGAAAAATGACTTGGTAGGGTATGGGAGATACATGGGGCAGGGGCAGGGCAAGATGAAAGAATGAAGGCATGGGAGCCAGGGAGGATTCTACTGCAGCAATTCAGCAGTAAAGGTGGTGAGGATCCAGAACAGGAGAGTGTCAGTAAGGACCACTAGAAGTGAAGAAACTGAGGGAGTGTGCGGGGAAATGTGACATGTACTGGCTGATGGGAGAGATGGGGAAAGGAGAGAGGTGTGAAGTTGGGCTGGTGAAAGGCTCTTAGTGTTCCAGTTAATATTCCAACATTCACTGAGGACTTGTGAGCAATCTGGTGAATCTTTCACTTTGAATCAAGACTATTAGCATAATTAAGGTGTTGCACCTTTATTAAGGGTTTGGCATAACTAAGTTTTCTTTTAATTTTAACTTTTATTAGTACATGTTTACAATATATAATGATTATATCCATTGTCAGGAGGTGGTGGTACATGTACACAGCACATGTTAATTCAAAAGAATTATGTTCAGCTATTATGTTCCTTTCTTCTCCCCTTCCCCCCCCCCCCCCTGTCTTTTTCCCATTTGCAAAAGATCTATATCCCTGTTTTCCTATTAAGTTTTGACTGATTATTGCTCTTGAGAGTGAACCCAGTAGAAAAGCTGCAGAAGGTGAGATGAAAGGGCCATTTAGGTCTAGATCATAAAAAGACACAGTGACCATGCTACAAAACCATCAAAGTTATTTCTGCAAAGGAGTGGCATTATATGGTCAGTGTCAAATTTTACATTTAGAAATAAAGAATCTGCCACTTTGGGCCGGGGATTTAGCTCAGTGGTTCCACCATCTGCTGCGCAAGCACAAGGACTCGAGTTCGATCCCTGGTACCAAAAAAAAGAATCTGCCACTTTGGTAGCACCATGAAGGATTGATTAAAAATGGGAAATGTACACAGGGAAAAGATCATATAGGTCAGTGGTTCAGGGGATAAATAAAGGAAATTTAAACTAAGACATGGATGAGAGCGAAGAGGTGAAGGGCAAAAGCAAACCTAGTACCATGACTCTGAAGCATTTTCAGCAGGTGCTCTGCTAAATTGTTGATGGGTATGGAGTCTAGGGTTCCTTTAGCATTCAACAGAAGGATGTGTGTTAGACTAGACATTAAGAGGAGCGAGGACTCAAAAGCATTGAGCGACCACCCTGATTTCGGCTACAATGTCAAGGTGGAGGAAGGTCATGGGTCAAACACTGACTTTGCAGTACCTATGGGCCTTCAAGAAAGGCAGGTGTAGTAGGCAGTTGAAAAAACAAGCCCTAGGGAGAGGAGGGAATATGAATGCATTTGTTAGGTTGTTCATTTTTACCTTGGTCCATCTCCCACACAAAGAGATTTACTTAATAACTTCTTTCCCAAATATTTCCATTTTAAGGTGGACAAATTTTTGAAAACTGAATAGAGTAAGATATAGTCTGTACATTATAAAACACACATATATGCATAATTACAAAACACCTCTTTGAAAGGCTGCTACTTGGCTGCCCAACTGGAAGAAGTCAAGCATATTTTGCTTTTAAATAACTTGCAGCCTCCCAATTGCAGGTGCTTTTTGCTCTCCTGATTGTGGACTGCCAGCTGTCTAACAAAACCTGTATGGGCATATTTCCCTGCCCCCCCCCTTTTTTACTTCAGTGTGTGTTCCTGTTCTGTTTTTCTCCACAGAATTTATCTCTGTTTAATGTACTTGATAGTTATTTATTCTATTGCTGTCTCCACTCATGAGGTGGTAAGCTCCAAGAGCACAGTGCTTCTATCTGTGAGGTTCACTGAAGTCTCCTCACCATCAAGCCCAGAGAGTAGAAGCTAAGTAAACATCTGAATGGAGTGAATAAATCACAATCTACGATTATTCCACTTTGTTAACTTAACATGTGCTCTTCTTTAGCAATCTTGTGTCAATTTGCATGGTCCAACCTAATTTTGAACTATGATTTCTATTTATATACTCCAAAGAAACTTGCTCAGAAGTTATAGTATGGCACGGCCATGCTGGGCACTGAAGGTAACTGATATAAAGTCATTAATATGGGCAGACTGCAGCCCAGGGTGACCGGCAGCTCCCTGATCCCTGCCCAGCCTTGTCGAAGGAGGAGGAGCTATAATAATTCTTCCTCATCCCCCCTGTTCAGACATCTGGTTTCTCTGTTTTCAATTCCTGTTTGTACCATCTGTTTCAGTCTAGGCTTTTGTTTTTGACCCTAGGTTACCTGATTGGACATCTGCTGTTTTCACTGCTTAAAATTTTGATTTCTATTTTTTGTGAGTAAACTGAGAATGGTCTAAGCTTATACTTCTTTACAGACCATGGACTCACATAACCTAAAATTACAAAACACATATTCTAGACTACTATTCCCTCAAGATTCTTGATGTTCTTCTCTGTCCCTATTATAAAACTTAATACTTTCCTTGACACCCTGTTTGATAGGATAATCAGAGTGACGCTCCCCCTGCCACCATTTTATATACTATATATAAATACTATACTATACTATACTATACCAATACTATACTTTTTTTGGTCAACTGGATTTCATTTTTATGAATTACTATATAATCAAATCTAAGAAGAAACACCATATTCCAAATTTATATTAAGAATAAAATTAAAACTTGAAACCTAGAAAAAGATGTTTTAGGTAATTTATGCTACTTTTTCATTTGATATCTAAATACATTAGAAAAAATACTGTACTTTTGTTCTCCTTGCAAAATGTAGTCAGTATATAATATAGGCTGTGCTTTCTTGTCATTAAATTGGGACTAATTTAATTTAGAGGTCAATAATTTTAAGACATCAGTTGTAGCGGTGAGATATTTAGAATGATTCTCATCATCGATTCACTCCACAGCATTTCTTTCTTGGGCAATGACTTGAATCAGCTAGACCAAAAATAAATCTGAAGGATACACAGCTGCCACATGGCCACAAGTAGCCTACTGAGCAATAACCATTCATTTTTCCCTATTTGTATGACTGGCTTTCTCAATAAGATTGCAGTCCAACAAATGTATATTCCCTCTCTGAAGAAAGAGCTCTTTATGTCCTAGGGAGGGACTTATTAGATTCCTTTGCCATTATGGGCATGATACACTGCACATAGTAATTTCTTGATTATATTTAATAAGAAACAGATCTTTAAATTCAATAATCTGTGCAGACCATTTACAAAATAAAGGCTCTAAAATTTAAGAGTAAGATTTTATCAAAGAAACTTTGGGATCAAATTTCAAGGGACAGAGAAGAGCCAGACTGGAATTCTACGTCTATTGGGATATATTCTACAGCAACATTTCTTTTCATTTAACATACCTCAATTAATACTTGAATTTTTTATTATGGAAAATTTCAAACATACATAAAAGTAGAATGAACAGTGCAATGAAGCCTATATGCCCACCAGTGATATAACAATCATGATATTCAACCTCACTGAATTACCTGAAACTAATTCTAGATATATTTTGTCTGTCTTATTTCATTATGTATCTGTAAAGCAAAGAATCTTTAAAAAATACAACTGCAATGTTATAATCATAGTGGTATGCTGGTAGATATTTATCAGCCAATTCTTTGAAACAAATGAAAAGGCCTGATTTCTGGTCTCTGTAATTTTACACTGTGTAAACAGGCCCACCATGACCAGTTTCAAACTACCAACAGGATGTCACTGAACCTGGAGTTGTGGTGTGCAACACACCATTCCCTTGTACTTCCTCTCTGCAGACATATTAGACATCAATAAAAACCTTAAGAGCAGACAGTAGCAATTATAGGAAAATAATTAGGAAGTGGTAACTGAGTATTATTAATAATTTAATCATTTTTATTTTTAAATTGTGTTTAAAAATTGGCTTGCAAAACTCTTAAAAATAAGGCAGTTTTCATAAGCTTTGTCAGCTGTAGCATATCACTGAATGACATCCAACTAATTAACCATGTCTTACTATTATTGGTTACCCAAATTTCTCTTAACATGTTTTTTTGTCCTCTTTTTCCCTTACCAGTAGGTAAGTATTTAAGCGGGAAGGAAGAGAAGAAACTGCTTTAGAGAATTACACCACAAAGGCTTTCCAAATGATTCGGTGCTACTTTCTGGGTATAACAGCCTGTTGCTGAAGTCTGTTTCTAGGAGATTAGATTAGATGTCCTCATGAATATGTAGCTTCATACCACTGGGGAATCATAGCAATGCTTTTAACTTGTTTGTATTGTCTCATTCTCAAGCCCCCAAGAGAAAAGAGGCTGAAAAGGAACAGGAGAGGGACTTGGAAAAAGAGAAAATGTGACCATTTCAGACAAAAATTCTTGAGCTAATGGATTCTCAGAGGAAGAAGACTGCTAAAATGATGTGAGATCATCTTGTGTCTGTGTCTGACATAGACCACCACAGATCCTTGTCTTTAAAAATGCCTTTCCCTTTTCTGTAAGAGCCTTTTTTGTCTATGACTTGTACTACATTTTGGCCATTCTTTTAAGATTATGATACATAGTGTATTAACTAATGTTATTCTTTAATTTGTTAGGAAATTTTGCTTTATTTTTTCATGAAAGTAGGAAGACTTTTAAAAAATATTTTCATTATTGGTATCTATTTGTATTACATTGAAATAAAGTTTTAAAAATAAAAAAATAAAAATAAAAATGCCTTCTGAACCAAACATATGACATCATACTAACAACACTGAAGAGAATGCCAACCTGAACTGCAACTCCACCTCTTTTTTTCCTCCCTCCCTCTCTTCCTCCATCACTTCCACCCTCCTTCCCTTTTTGTACTGGAGATTAAACCCAGAGAGTGCTGGGCCCTTTTGAGATAAGGTGTTGCTAAATTTCCTGTCATGCTGAGCTTGCAATTCCACCTTGAGCTCACAGTCAAGTGAAACTCAAATCTAATCTACAAACCCATCTCTATCAGGACCCTAACCCAACCAGACTTCACAGTGTGCATTCATGTATCACCTCCTACAAAATCTGGTTCCAAATTGCCTTTCCAACCTCATTTCCCATCATGCTTTGAACACATCATCTATTTAAGACAGGCTAGCCTACCCACTACCCCAAACAAAACAAAAACAAACAATACAAAAAAAAAATAACCAAATAGTATATACCAGTGGGGGTGAACCTATAGCATGTGTGTTGTTCTTCTTTTAAGACAAAACATCCTAATACATGAGTTCTTTACTCTAAGCTAAAACCTCAATACTCAGGTTTAATTGCAGTATTGGCATTTTGCAATAAATAAGGGGGTTCTGGGTTGCAGTCAGGGCCCTTATTTCTAAAAGGTTCATCATCACTGGTCTTATACCATTGTTGTTTTTTTAAAAAATGCCATTAGAATAAATTCTAACACATGTAAAAGTATACATGACAGCATAAGAATCCTCCATGTATCTGTTACCTGCCTCTAACAATGATCAACTCATGCTATACCCATGCCAATTTGTTTTCAAGTGAATCCAGGGTGAATCACTTAATCCATAACTATTTCAGTACTGCCTACACTCTTTCCTAAATATCTCTGCTCATACATTTCCATTCTACTGTCCTTCATCTTTCCAAGTCCTATCTCATCATGAAAGGCTGAACTCCTACACTATTCCCACTGAGTCTGTACTGAGGCCAAATATCTTCCTAGCACATATACCTATTGTTAAGTTGGATGATCACAATGTTATTGGCCTGAAAAGCAAGAAACTTCTCTCATTATACATTATACGTATAGTACAATAATTCATGCTTAGTAGGGAAGGATCTAACAACCAACAACTTAGTTTTACAGAACTAATTACATTTTGGTACAATAATTCTGTACAGCAAATTGACCAAATGTCTTGTGCGAAAAATGTCTTGGGAAATGGCACAGGCAAGGCTATGCAAACACAGCATGACACAGAGTTCAAAAGCCTGTTTTTTTATCCTGCCCTTGTATTTACATGTTATTTTGAGTTTATCATGTGGCTTTTCTGAGCCCACACATAAAACAAGAATTAGGTATAACCATTCCTCTCACTACAGAATCAAATTATACACACAGAGACACACACAGACAGACAGACAAATGGATGTACACCATTACCTAAGAACACGGAAATGATTGGCCATATCAGTAGTAGACAACAAAAACATCTACTGCTTTGGATCTTGGATTAGGACAAGAATAAAACACTCAGGAAAAAAAGGGGATGCGATGGATAGTACAGATTTCAGATGGGATTCATAGCCAAGAGAAGAACCCTGGAAGAATGTAAGAACATACTTAGTGTCTTTTTCAGACCTCAAAAACATGATGTAATTAGACAAACTGAAGTACTTCTAGTAAGAGATTGCAAATGGACCAATATATATTTTCAGCTACATAAGAAAAATCCGTTACATTAAATAATTAAATTACATAAAGGACAAAACTCAATCTGTGATTTCCTCTTCAAATAAAACATGGTTATAATTTTGAGTTTATGCTTTCCCAGGGCATTCTCAAAATTTTGACTTCTCAACTTTGTACTCTGCTTCATCAAAGCACAAGCAGTAACATCAAATTGTGTCTAGTACATTATCCCAAATATGACTGAAATTACAACTGAGGGTTCTTCTTCCTCCAGTAGAAAGAAGACAAATGGAATACCAAGAAAGTTCTGTTCTACAAACCACACTGTCTACTTCATCACTGTCTTGTGAGAGATCTGCAGATACTAGGCTTAGCTTAAGTAAAACACTGCTTGTGGGATATTATTAACATTATTCTTGCTTTTTTATAAGTAAATAAAATTTTTAGGATTTGGAGAAAAGGCTTAAATTTTATAAAACTGAATAATATAGGCCAATGGAACAGAAAGTGTTTTGAATTTTGAACCTTAATATGACTTAGCAATAGTTGACAAAAACAACAGCTGCTGAGCCTGGTAAATCCAAACAAGATTATTAGGTCAAAATCACAGGAACAGACAGAGAACATTGCAAAATTCCCAGCACATTGAAAATAAAGCACCAAAACAAAATTTCATTAGGGAAGAAAGCATTTTTAAAAAACTTTTCTTAAAAAAAAAGATTTCATGTGTGACATCTCTTGAGAAGTTACTGGAGAGAAAAACACAAAAGAATCAAAACTGTATATACTTCCTTCCTGTGCTCTTCCTCTTCTCATTAAACCCTACTTACTGCACACACCATGTAACTATGTATCCTTACATCTTGTTACACATAAAGAAGAGATTTAAAACATCAGTTTTTCAAAATCAGATAACACTGTTAGAATAAACTGTTTTATACAGATGGCTGTAAGATAAGGAAACTACCAGAGCAATTGATTTTGTTACATTCATGTACATGCATCCTGGTTACTTTGAGAATTTTCAGTACTTTTACCGAATCAATTAGTATAAAAGCCTCTTCAAAGTTATAGTTTACATTTCTCTAAACATATTAAAAGTAGGAAAGACCATAGTTTTCCCCCTTGACCATTTGCTGAGTAAGACTGAATCCAGAGGTTTCTCTGTTCTGGTCCTGCGACAGCTCTAATATCTTCTAATTTGTCTGTTGTTTTCTTATTACAACTATGTAAGCCTAGTTTTTCAGCATTAAGTAATTTGACCCTATTAAGTAATTTGAGCCTAATTAACTGAAAAATTATAAATCACCAAAAGACAAATCAGGTAGAATTTTCCTAATAGTTTTTCCCAGGTAGACAGACAAAAACCCAGTGTGAAGACCCACAGACCTGAAGAAGCAGTTGACCTTAGGTTGATGTAGTCTACTATGTTAAATGTAATAATCCTAGAAGTTGATGTTCATCATAAGATAACTGTATGTTAGGTCCTCTAACTACTTCATGTAAACTTATTTAATGTTGCCAACCATCTCATAAAGGTTTCTCCATTTTACATGAGGCAAACGAGAGTTATGTGACTTAGCCTATATAACTAGTATACTTGAAATAGTAAAACCAGCATTCATGTGAATAATCCTCAGAGATCTTTCGTTACTGTTTTGATGTGCTGAGATTCTGCACTAAGCTACATTCCTAGCCTGTTTTTCATTTTTTATTTTGAGACAGGATCTCACTAAGTCACTAAATTGCCCATGCTGTGTTTGAACTTGTGATTCTCTTGCTTCAGCCTCCTAAGTCCTGGGATTACAGGCATACAACACTATGCCTGGCTCCAAAGCGATCTGAGGGAAATAAAAAAAGCAGTTTAGCTGGATGGAATGAATAACAGACTAAATAATCATTCATTCATTCAGTGAAGAATGAGTGGCCATTACATGGTGAATGGCACTGGAAAATGAACAATGGCAACCAAAACCAATGACATTGCCAAATAGATTTTATTCCTATCTTATGGAATTTACAGTCTGGTGATAAAGACATAGATTTAAATAAACAGTTACTCAATTATTTTTATTACAATCATAAGTGTTCTAGATGGAGGAGAACAAGTAGAAGGACTACCTTACTTTGTAACCCTGAAACTCATAGGAGCCACAATGCAGGCAGGGTACAGGCCATGGTTAGCAGTACAGAGACTTCAAAAGCTTGCCCTAGCAGAAGACCCTCACCTAAAGTAGGCACAGATTCGAAAAATAAAAAACCAGAAGGTCAAGAAAACAAGATATGTTCAGACCAGGATGACTTTGCCTAATTCCATCTTTCTGGTACATAACCATAGCCTTGGGTTTATGTTTAAACTTCAAATGCTCTAAAAATTTTAAGCCCTTTTAAAAATAAAATCCATACATCACATTAATATAATTTAAACCATAAATTTAAATGATATAATTAAATATCAAGAGAGAAGTTGGTTAAATTTGATTATTGGTATTGCCAAGCCATTCTGTTCAAATGAGTGCCTGAAGTTGGCTACTTCAGCCACATGGTGTAGTAGTAGAAGTCTACAAAGAGGAGAATCCTGCCTAGCATCTTCTGCCTTAATTTTAGCCAAGTTACACAGTCTCTCAGAATGCCAGGTTATTAATTGATAAAAATGGAAATGATTCTACCTGGCCTACTTTCTAACTTCACACTGATGATTATCAAAAGCTGTGGAAACTACATCCACCCAGAGATATCAGAAAATAGCAGTTTATGAAAGAGTAAATACCTCACAAATACAGCCTCTGTTCGCCCTAAGCCATGAAATCTACCCAACGTGCCTCAAGTCTTCCAGCCTCCTAGAAGACAATGAGCTGCCCTGCATGGGGGATCACTTGGTTTCAGAACTCACTGCTGCAAAAGGAGTCTTTATTCTTCCCATAGAACAAGCACTCTTTCTCCCAAACCTCTTCTCATTTGCAGTCACAAGACATTCACATTTAGAAGCTATGGTATTTAGAGTTTTGATAATACAATATGTATTCACTAGTAGCCTGAAATTTGAAGATTTGGTGAATTAAACCATTCCTTCTCTGAAAAATGACTGAAAAGTAAAGTCACAGTAAAACAAGTTACACTACAACAATAATTTGATGCAGTTACCATGAGTCTTGTGATTAAAAAATGGAATATTTAATTCTATGACTTATTTTTCAAATTTCTTTTATATCAGTCTCCTCTATAATCTCCTTCACTTTCAAAATATGCTCCATACAAATGCCAGTGTTACTTCCCCACAAATCTGGTGTCACTTTTCCTTCAAAAACTAGGAAGTGCTCCTGGATGCTTCCTGGGAAGCTGTGTGTAGTCTACAAGGGTAAAAATGCACTTCTCCAAGGCAGAGGTTGACAGGAGTCAGTACAGGCACACCAGCCACCAGTCCAGTGTGCTCCTTCTCCATGCACAAGGGGAACAGCTGACCTGTACACCTTGCAGGTGTTTTCAAGTCACAGTGTGGGGCTGGTTCCAAGCTTACTTTCAAATCAGTGTTGGAGCCATTATGACAACAAAATTGACAAATACAGGTTTCATCTCGCAAAAAAGAAAGGAGCCCAACTGGGTACAAAAACAAGAATTTAGAGCTGGAAGGCAATTCAGGCTCTCATGTTACAATTCAGGAGGCACATGAATTGATCAGCTTTCTTAGCTCCAAAAATTTATTTGTGAACCATGACTATGTATGTATGTATATGTACACACATACACACACACACACACATGTTAAATTACTTTAAATTGTACATGATCTAAGCAAAAAATATAAGCAATACAAAAAATTAAAAATACTGATAAATTATGTTAAAAATAATTGGAAGTGGAAATGAGTAACTTGGATATCTTATTTTATTTTTGAGTAACTCATTAGGGACATATAGGAATACAATATAAAAAGATGTAATATATGAATAAATTAACATTCAAGTAAAAGGTTAAAAACCAACTGTAGACAACTCCTCAATCTATAGAAATCACTAATTTTCATATTATAAAAAGAATTTTATTGTAATTCTTAAACATAAAAAATAAGCACACATTAATTGACTCTTTAAAAGTCAATGACCAGAAGCAAACACTATAAGCTATTAGCAATTAAGATTGATTTTTATTAAATTAAAAGAAAATCTAATGAAGCTAAGTACTTTGAAGAGGGAAAATCTTAATCTTTCAGTAGAGATTTACCAGTTTAATTTGAAAAATCAAGCAACTGTGTTAATGACTGACAAGCATTAAAACTGTTCCAAGATACTCTGCCATTGTAGTATGCTTCACTGGAATTATTTGTCCTTTGTGATGTATCGACTATGGTACTGATTTCTATTCTATATCCTCTTTCATCATTGCTCTTTCATCACCTTCATGATTCCTGGGTAGACAAATGACTGAAGTAAGGACAATGGGAGTACTAGGGCCCAAACTGGCTCATGTCTCCTGTGTTCCCTCCCAGTTGGGCTGGTTCAGTTCTGCCATTAATAAAGAATACCTGAAAAACCTAGATCCCTTTTTAGCATAATAAGCCACATAGGAGATGGTTATTACATCTGCTTTGTTCTCCATTTCTATGGTGCCTATCACCATAGAAACAAGCCACACAGATGAAAAAGTAGCCTAGAAATTCCAAAAAAATGTGTGTGGGTGTGAGGGGAACACTGGAAAAGGGATTTTCCACTGAGGAAGAGAAAAGGCTAGAATTTCTTCTATCAGAGTTGTCAGCACTTTCGGGGGCAATTTTAACTGAAAAAGTAGGTTTCCTTTGTCTTTATGAGACCAGCAATAGAAAATACCCTAAAAGTGCAATAAATATCTATGTTTATAGGGGACAGGCTTGCTAGTCTTCTGGTTTTACAGTTCAGTTTATTTTACTACAAAATCTTGAAGATGACAACACCTCTAAACAGCATTTCCTTTTGGAAATTGTACTAATTCCACCGTGTGGATGGTACTACTTAAAATTTTTTAGTACTAAAAGTTGAAACATCTGTTAAGGAAGTGTGGTGGGAAAGATAAGTTGCTACAGTGAATATTTTCCTGACAGAGACAAGTTTATCTTCCAAGGGGCAGTATAAAATGTCCTTAGAAGAAATTTCTTGGTGGGGGTGACTTTTGTTTCACCCTAAGGGAGTTACACTGCCTCCACTGAAAGAGGGACAAAGCTTTGCCCATCCCTATTTTACTGCCTGTTCATTCAGAAACCTTCAAATGCACTTGATCATTTCCTATCCATTCTTTAAAACGAGGTACCAATGTTTTCAGCTATAAACCCTCCATATCAAGGTTTCCACTTCTTTGCTTTTCTTACTTTCATCAGCGTGAGTTCTTGCTCACCATTTTCTAGAACATTTGAATACTTACAGTGTCACCTGTGTTACGGCAAAGAAACAGGGAAAAGAGCCACCCCTTACTTGGGAGATTTTACTCTATGTAAATAAAAATGGTGCATACACATCTATCTTAAGCTGTTCAGGTTGCTACAGCAAAATTCTATAAATTGTGTAGCTCACAAACAACAAATGTTTATTTCTCATAATTCTGGAGCATGGGGAATTCAACTCAAGGCACAAACAGATTTGACAGTGACTTTTCACTGTGTCATCCAGTAAAAGGGGCAATTTGGGCCTTACAATGGTTTAGATATCATTTAGATGTCTCCATATGTGAGGCTTGGTCCCCAGGTGTTGGTAGTGTTGGGAGTGGAACCTTTAAGAAGTGGACCCTAGTGAGTGATCCTTAGGTTACTGGGTTTGTGAGGCTGCTCTGTTGCAATACTTTGGTAGACATTATGAAAGGATTATTACCAAAAGGAGCAAGCCTGGTCCCCCTACTGCTCTCTGCCACCTGGCTAGAGATGTGATCTTTCACATGTTCCATCATCCATTATAGAGCCATTGCCTGCACTCTGCTGTAGGAACCTTCAGCCTCCAAAACAGTGCGTTAGTGAGTAAGCTTTGTGAAGTTAGCTGCCTCAGGTATTTTGTTGTAGTTATAAAAAGCTAACTAAAAAGGCTGTTGTTATTGTTTTTAATGAGGGCATCAATCTCATTTACGAGGACTTTTCCCTCACAATCCAATCACCTCCCAAAGGCCTCACCTCTTAACACTATTAATTTGGGGATTAGATTCCTACAAACGAATGTTGAGGGGTGTGGGGGAGACAGTCAGGCTATAGCAGGGCATAAAAAAACAACAAAAACAGAATCAGGAGATGCTCTTATACACCATAATTGTTTTTGTTTCTGCTAACGAAGATCAAAGCCACTAACTCCAGCACCTTTAGAGAACTTGACACTCGCACTACTTACAGATTTTAATGAAGAAGGCGATTGATAATTTTGTGAAAATTTCTGGTCCTTGATAATTTAGCTGTAGATGGTTGTAATATCCAAGACAATTTTTACCTCACTTTTCTTAGTCTTTTTTAAAATTAAATTCCTTTATTGGTACATTGTAGGTATACAACACAATTACATTTCTCATTGGGAATTGTACCTTTACCTGATGCATCTTGGTTCTTATTTTTTCCCATTCCTAGCCCTCCCTTCACCCCCTCCACCCTTCCTTATTTACAAAGACTTTATTTCCATTTTTCCCATTTCTCATCATTTTTCCTTTCCCTTCTTTCCTTTCCCCTGCCCCTCCCACTACCCCTACCCCTTTGGACCTTTTCTTCCTATTTTGCATTATCGATTATTCATCCTAATCATTGGTACATTTTAGGTATACAACATAATGACATTCATCATTGGAAATTTGCACCTTTACATAGCCTCTCTTGGTTCTTATTTTTCACCCTTGACCAACCCTCCCTTCAACCCCTCCAGTCCTCCCTATTTACAAAGATTTTGTTCCTATTTTTCCATTGTCTCATATTAATCCCATTCCCTTCTATCCTTTCCCCTAGCCCTCCCACTTCCTTCCCCTTTGCCCCTTTTCTTCCTATTTCACATTACCTGTTATACATTTAATCCTTATTTACACTTTCAGTTTCTCACACCAGAGAAATTATTCGGTATTTATACATGTGTGCCCTATTTATTCCACTTAAGAGTATCGCCTCAAAGTGCATCCACTTAGCTATAAATGTCTCTAATTTCTCATTTTTTATGGCTGAGTAGTACTTCATTTTATTAAAAAACCACATTTTCTTTATCTAGTCTCCAGTTGATGGACATTTGGGCTGTTTCCAAGTTTCAGTTATTGCAAACTGTGCTATGAACATGGGCACACATATATCACTGTGGTATGATTCTTTTAATTCTTTGGGGAAGATCCCCAGCAGGGGAATAGCGGGGTCAAATGGGACTTCCAGTCCTAGTTCTTTGAGGTATCTCCATACTGATTTCCACAGTGGTTGCACCAGTCTACACTCCCACCAGCAGTGGAGCAGGGTTCCTCTTTCCCCACAGCCCCGCCAGCATTTGTTATTGGTGGCTTTCATGATAGCAGCCATTCTTTCTGGAGTGAAGTGGAAGCTCAGCATTGTTTTCATTTGCATCTCTCAAATGACCAGTGATGTTGAACATTTTTTCATGTATTAATTGGCTATTTCTACTTCCTTGTCTGAAAAATGTCTGTTCATTTCAGATGCCCATTTTCAGATTGGGTCTTTAAATTTGGGAGGTCTGATCTTTTAAGTTCTTTATAGATTTGAGATAGTAGACCTTTGTCTGAGGAAGAGCAGGTGAAGATTTTTTCCCACATTGTGGCTTGTCTCTTCACACTGCTGGTGGTTTCTCTTGCTGTGCAGAAGCCTTTTAATAAGAAGAGATCCCACTTCTTGATTGTTTGCGCTAGTTCACAGGCAACTGAGGTTTTGTTCATAAAATCTTTTCCTACACCAATGTCTTCAAGGGTTCTACCTAATCTCTGTTCCAACTGGTTCAGAGTTTCTATTTTAATATTTAGATCTTTAATCCATTTTGATTTTAGTTTAGTGCACGGTGAGAGATAGAGGTCTAGTTTGAATCTTTGACAAGTTGAAGCCCCATTTTTCCAGCACCATTTATTAAAGAGGCTATCTTTCCTCCAGTGAGGGTATTTGGCTCCTTTATCAAAGATGAGATGGCTGAGTGTGTCTGGCATTGTTTCTGCATCTTCTAATCTGTTCCACTGGTCCTCAGGTCTGTTTCTTTGTCAGTACCATGCTGTTTTTATCACAGTAGCTTTGTAGTAGAGTTGCAGGTTGGGGATTGTGATACCCCCTGCCATGTCTCTGTTACCTAGAATTGCTTTTGCTATTCTGGGTCTCTTCTTCTTCCAAATGAATTTTTGGATTGTTTTCTCGAGGTCTATGAAGTATGCTGCTGGGATCTCAATTGGAATTGCATTACATCTATATAGCAGTTTTGGAAGTATGGCCATTTTCACTACATTAATCCTTCCTACCCAGGAGCAGGGGATGTCTGTCCATTTTCTGATATCATCTTCAATCTCTCTTTTCAGAGTGCCATAGTTTTCAGAGAAGAGGTCTTTGATTTCTTTTCTTAGGTTGATTCCTAGGTATTTCAGTTTTTTGGATGCTATTGTGAAAGGAATCATTTGCCCTATTTCTCTCTGTGAGTCTGTCATTGGTGTAGAGGAAAGCTATTGATTTTTGTGTGTTGACCTTGTAACCAGCTACTTGACTGAATTTGGTTATTAAGTCTAGAAGACTTTTGGTGGAGTTCTTGGGGTCTTCTATATAGAGTAAGATGTCATCTGCAAATAATGACCATTTGACTTCTTCATTTCCTATCTGTAGTGCTTTTATTTCTTTCTCTTGTCTAATTGCCATGGCTAATGTTTCCAGAACTATATTGAACAAGAGCGGTGATAGTGGACATCCTTGTCTTGTTCCTGATTTTAGTGTGAAGGATTTCAGTTTTTGACCATTTAGTATGATACTAGCTGTTGGTTGTTCATAGATGGCTTCTATCAGTTTGAGGTAGAGACCATCTATTCCAATTTTTTGGAGGGTTTTTATCATAAATGCATGTTGGATTTTGTCAAATGCTTTTTCTGTGTCTATGGCGATAACCATATGATTTTTGTCCTTGGCTCTACTGATATAGTGTATTACATTGATTGACTTTCGTATATTGAACCATCCCTGCATCCCTGGGATGAATCCCACATGATCAGGGTGCATGATCTTCTTGATGATCTTCTGGAGTCTGTTTGCCATTATCTTATTAAGGATTTTTGCATCTATGTTCATTAGTGAGATTGGCCTATAGTTCTCTTTTTCAGTTGGGTCTTTCTCTGCTTTGGGGATCAAGGTGATGCTTGCTTCCAGGAATGAATTTGGCAGTATTGCTTCCCTTTCAATTTCATTGAAGAGTTTAAACAGTAGTGGCAGCAATTCCTCTCTAAATGTCTTGTAGAATTTAGCAGTGAAGCCATCAGGACCCAGGCTTTTCTTAGTTGCTAAGTTTTTAATTACATTTTCAATTTCATTGGTTGATATTGGGTTGTTTAGAGTTTTTAGGTTTTCTTTGTTCAACTTTGGTAATTCATATGTATCTAGGAATCTGTCCATTTCTTCTGTATTGTCCATCTTATTGGCATATAGGTTCTGGAAGTAGGTATTGATGATCCTCTGGATTTCTGCTGGGTCTGTTGTAATTTCACCCTTTTCATTTCTAATTGCATAGATTTGGGCCTTTTCTTTCCTTTTTCTGACAAGGTTGGCTAAGGGTTTATCAATTTTGTTGATTCTTTCGAAGAACCAACTCTTGGCTTCATTGATTTTTTCTATCGTTCTCTTAGTCTCCATTGCATTGATTTCTCCTCTGATCTTTATAATTTCCTCCTTTGTATGAGGTCTAGGGTTGTCCTGTTCTTCTTTTTCTAGAAGCTTGAGGTGCAGGATCAGGTTGTTTTCTGTTTTCCTAATATGCATATTCACTGCTATGAATTTCCCTCCTAAGACTGCTTTCATTGTGTCCCATAGATTCTGATATGTTGTATTGTCATTGTCATTTACTTGAAGGAACTGTCTGATTTCTTCTTTAATTTCCTCTGTGACCCATTGGTTATTCAGAAGTGTGTTGTTCAATTTCCACATGTTTATGAAATTTTTTGAGTTTCTTTTGCTATGGATCTCCAATTTCATCGCACTATGCTCTGATAATGTACAGGGGAAAACTTCAATTCCTTTGCACTTACTTAAACATGTTCTATGTGTGAGTATGTGGTCTATTTTGGAGAATGACCCATGTGCAGCTGAGAAGAATGTGTATTCTGATTTTGTGAGGTGGAACACTCTGTAAACATCTGTTAAGTTCATTTGTTCAAGAGTTCGATTGAGTTCTAGTATTTCATTACTTATTTTTAGTCTAGTTGATCTATCTATTTGTGACAGTGGGGGTGCTGAGGTGCCCCACTACAATTGCATTAGTGCATATATGACTTTTCAGGTCCATTAGTATTTGTTTTATATAGCTGGGCGCACTAGTCTTTGGTGCATAGATATTTATGATTGTCATCTCTTCCTCTTGGATGGTTCCCTTTACAAGGACGTAGTGTCTTTCTTTGTATCTCTTAATCAGTGTTGGTTTGAAATCTACTTGATCTCCCAAGAGGATAGCTACTCCTGCTTTTTTTCAGGTTCCTATCGCATGCAGTATTGTTTCCCACCCTTTAACTTTCAGTCTATGAGTTTCCTTTTGAATGAAGTGTGTTTCTTGTATGCAGCACATTGTTGGATTTTGCTTCTTGACCCATTCTGCCAGTCTATTTCTTTTGATTGGTGAATTCAGACCACTAATGTAGATGGTTATAACTGAAACATATTGACTTGTCATTGCCATGACTTTTTCTTTTTTGTTGGTTTCTCCCCATTTACATTTAATTTCTTGTCATGCCAGATGGGTTCATTCTGCTTTGCTTCCTGGGGTTGTGATCCTCAATATCTGTTCCTAAGATATTTTGTAAAATTCTTTGGAGTGCTGGTTTGGTATTCATGAAGTTCCTAAGGTGCTCTTTGTCATGAAAGTATCTTTATTTCTCCATCAATTTTGAAAGATAGTTTTGCAGGGTACATCAATCTGGGTTGGAGGTTGTTTTCTTTGAGGGCTTGGAATATGTCACTCCAAGCTCTTCTTGCCTTGATGGTTTGTGTTGAGAAGTCAGCTGTGATTCTAATGGGCTTTCCTTTGTATGTGATTTCTTTCTTTTCTCTAACTGCTTTAGAACTTTGTTCTTCTGTTGAGTTTCTGGAATCTTAACAATTATATGCCTATGTGTAGATTTTTTTTGATCAAGGCTATTTGGAGTCCTATATGCCTCACTTATCTGTATGTCAAGCTCTTTTCCCCTGCTTCGGAAGTTTTCTGCCATTATTTCTGGGAAGAGATTTTTTTATGTCATCTGCACTCTCTCCTGTTTCTTCATTGACTCCAATCAGTCTTATGTTATTCTTCTTTGCATCATCTAGCAGCTGCTGGATTGATTTCTCATGTTCCCTTATAATTTTGAAGCAATTTTTCTTTTCCTAGTCATTAATTGCAATCTTATCTTCTATATCTGAAATTCTGTCCTCACATTGGCTCATTCTGCTGTGTAGATGTTCAATGGAGTTTTTCATGTCCTGGAAATCTATTTGCATCTGTTTTATGGATTCCATTTGTTTCCTATGTTGGGATTCCATCATGTTCCTGAGCTCCTCTTTAGATTTATTAATCATGTCTTGCACTAGGGGCACAATTTCTCCTGTTATCTGAGAAATTATTTCTGATTTCATTTTTTCCAGATCCCCTTTTGTTGGCAGTTCAGTGGGTCCAGGTGGTTGAGTATCAGAGTGTTCCATCTCATTTCCCTTTGGGGTTGCTGTAGGTGATCTGGAAGTCTGGTTTTGAGACTTATTTACATGTTTTCTCATTTCAACTGGGGTAGGGGCTGTTGGCGCCTGCACGGATTACCTCCTCTGAGCTGGGAGAGGTGGGATAGGGGCCCAAAAGCCCTTTCCTGTGTGCTGGGAGCAGCAGGAGGGATGGTGGCCCGTAAGCCCCTTCCTCTGGGCCAGGAGCAGTGGGACGGCAGCTCAGAAGCCCCTACCTCTGGGCTGGGAGCAGTGGGACTCAGTACTGTGGTCTGGTGGTCCAGTGTCCTCTGCGTCTTTATAGTGTGGAGCCAGGTGGCTATACAGAGGAGCGGGGGTGGGGGTCCCAACCTTAAAGTCTTTGATGAGTAAAATAAAATATCTGAAGAACAGAGACATCAGCTTGGAAAGGAGGTTCTAAGGATGACTGCAAGATATGTTAAAATTTTATGCACATGAATATGTGTGTATTCTAGGAAGAATCCTCAAAGATATCTAGAATAGAAAAGTTTAACAATCAACAGATACTGTTTAGGGTCTCTGCCACTCAACTTTGGAATACCATGACTTAAATTGTAGTACTTTACTTATTCTATTCCTACCACTCTAGCCCTTCATTCTACTTTATTCTTCTTCACAGCGTGTCTCATGACATTTGGTACACACACAAATGATTTTTTTTTAATTCTTTTATTGGTACATTGTAGGTATATAATACATTTACATTTATCAGTGGGTGCTTGTACCTGTACATGATGTATCTTAGTTCTTATTTTTCCTCCTTTACCTGTGAGCCCTTCACCCCCTCCACCCTTCCCTATTTACATAGATTTTGTTTCTTTTTTTCTTTTCTCATAATTTTTCCTTTCCCTTCTTCCCTTTCCCCTTCCCCTCCCACCACCCCTCCACCTTTGGACCTTTTCCTATTTCAAATTATCAATTATTCATTTTAATCATTTTAATCCTTATTTACATGAAAGTTTCTCATACTAGAGAAACTATTTGGTATTTACACATGTGTGTCCTATTTATTTCACTGAAGAGTATGGCCTCAATAAGCATCCATTTAGCTATAAATGTCTCTAGTTTCTCATTCTTTATGGCTGAGTAAATTTTATTTGTTTTATTACTGGATGTATTTCCAGTAACTGGTATGATTCTTAGTACATATTAAATGCTTAATAAAATCTGTTGAATGAATTTTTAAAATTCTATATAATGAAGCATATCAAAACAAAGACTCAAATACATTTTCTTTTGTAAAACTCTGAAAGCCTGCTATGAGTTATGTACTGTACTAGGCATTTTACAAACAGAAAGTTTCTCAATCCTTAGTGTCTTTTATATAACTATAA
The DNA here is from genome assembly GCF_053883595.1 of Heterocephalus glaber. Lineage (NCBI taxonomy): Eukaryota > Metazoa > Chordata > Mammalia > Rodentia > Bathyergidae > Heterocephalus > Heterocephalus glaber. Next base: position 24,586,701 of record NW_028258296.1, on the reverse strand, counting down.
TCTGTGAAAAGGAGCCAGGCAATATATCATAGGAAAGTCACTTTATCAGGATTTGAGTTAGCCAATAAGTATGACATTAGCTTAGATAAGCCATGTAGCCCCTATGGAACTCATTTTCTACATTTGGACTATAGGGATAATACCTGGCCTATGTACTGCAGGTCATGAGGATGATAAATGTGAATATAAATAGTATACTAGAAGTGATATAACAAACAATGTAGTGTAGGTTCCCATTATGGTTGCAAGAGGGATTTGCTATAGCCTGGGGAGAGAAGCAAGAGAGTGAGGAATGGCTGCACAGTGTACTCTGACACAGGAACAGAGCGTGCAGAAACTGGGAGACCCCAAGAAAGGCTCCTGATTCAACAGGACAACAACCAGGTCAACTGCAAACTATGCTGCTCAGCCTCTCTCAGACTGCGTTACTCCACAGAGAGAAAGAATGTCCCAACTCTAGCCTGAGAAGAGGCATTTTGCATGCCAGGTTTCATAACCGCCTTCTGGGAAGAAATTAGCATTTTAAATAAAGTGTTAAGCATTTTTCTTTTTACTAGGATTAAGATTTGTCTTAGAAAAAAAATTTTTTCTTAGAAATCAATCCTTCACTGATTCAGATGACTGTCAGGTAAGCGCCCAGTGATTAAACCAAAGTTCTTGATGTATCTAGTCTAATAATAAATATCAAAAACGCAGTATAATTTCTGCCTGTTCTAGGAGAGTTTGTTCATGTGTTCCTAAAATGTATGATGGTGCTAAATCACTCCAGTGTCCAATGAGATTCTACTGGATATATTTAAAAGAAAGATATACTCTAACCATGTTCTTTCCCTACTGAACGTCCTGCCACCAAGAGGAAATCTTTAAATTGGTCTTCCAGGGACCTTTTTACCCCTTAGAGTTGATGGGTAATTTGATCACAAAGGGTATTTTTTAAAAAAACACCCAAACCAATGATCTTTAAACTAGGGTCTGAGGTCTAGGGTCTTTTTTTGTATGAAGAGGTACTTTAGTGGCACCTCTTTCCAGATCATCAATTAGCACCTGCCTAAAAGTATCTCCTTCCAAATATCCAATACCTTGCTGGTTCTTTCCAGCTATTTCCTTTTGTCCCCTTTTCAAATTAATCTTTTTTCCACATTACTGAAAGGGGTAAACACTCACTTCTTAGGAGTTAACTCATGGTATTTGGCCTTAGTGTGTATAAACTTAGGTGACCAAGTAAAAGGTCATTTTGAAAAACCCAAAAGGTTACAAATGTGGAGAAAACTTTCATTCTTCTACAACTCAGAAGCAAATCCTTAAGAGGAAAGTTTTCTTTATTTTGCTTAGAGCAGTATCAGAAGAGACCCTAATCAAGTCGTTAACAATAAGACACTGACAATCAGTTTTGTGTTCAGTCACTAGGTAACTTTTGGCATATACTCAGTAGTTTAAAAAACAGACTACCATATTACCCTAGAAAGAATGGCTATCATCAAAAAATATAATAACAAATGCTGGTGAGGCTGTGGGTGAGGGAGGGCTTCTACATTGCTGGTGGAAATCTAAACTAGTACAACCACTACAGAAATCAGTGTTACAATTCCTCAGAAAATTAAAAATACTAGAAATTCCATTTGACCCAGCTATGCTCCTTCTAGGTATCTTCCCGAAAGAGTTAAAAATCATCACATTAAAAACAAACAAAACAAACAAAACAAAACAAAACAAAAAGGGTAAGGGCTGGGGATTTAGCTCAGTGGTTTCGCTGCCTGCTGCACAAGCACAAGGACCCGAGTTCGATCCCTGGTACAAAAAAAAAAAATCGTCATATTACAGGGATACATGCATACCCATGTTTATAGCAGCACAATTTATAATAGTAGAGCTTTGAAACAGTGTATATATCTATCAAGAGATGATTGGATAAGGAAAATGTGGTATTTATATCCAATGAAGTACTACTCTGCCATAGAGATAAACTTGAGGCACTTGCAGGCAAATGGATGCAACTTGAGAACATAATATTAAGTGAAATAAGTCAGACACACAAGCTTAAATATCTCATGGTTTCTCTTGTATGAGAAACTCAAATAAATACACAAATAAAAAGCAAAATAGAAGATAAATAGGAAGTAGGGAGTTCAAATAATTCTCCAAATTACCTACCTATTCCATTGCTTCAAAAATATTTTATACGCCAATTTGATTCATTTATGCTACAGGTACAATTTTCTCTTAGTCCACTGAAAAGAAAGTTTTGTGCTACTATTTGTTTCTTATTTGTAGGTTTATTTTGTCTGTGTCTTACACTCTGAATAAATATTTTTAAGAATATGATACAGTGTATTAACTATTGTTGTCTTATTTTGTTATGAAATTTTAATTTTTTCATAAAAATAGCCTGGGATTATACTGCCTTCATTAGCACTTATATTTTAAAAAGCATTTGATTTGTTTATGAAGTCTATCTTATTCTACCAATAAACAATGCTTACCAATGCATAAACTCTTTAACTCCATGTCTCATTAAGAGATAATTTTCCAATAAAATTTCACCTGTTTGATTTATCAAGATTTAACAAATGTGGGCCCAGGGATTTAGCTCAGTGGCAGAGTGCCTGCTTCACAAGCACAAAGTCCTGAGTTCGATCCCCAGCACCGGGGGTGGGGTAAGGGAGGAAAATTGAACATACTTGCTCTTATGATCAGTTGCACACTAACAAACATAACTAAATCCAAAAGAAATTTAATATTTAGTAATTTAATATTTAATATTTTGTCACAAGAATTTAAAAATGTAGTTATTATGTATATGTGTCACAGAGTACAAGGCAATCAAGCAGAGACTTCAAAACATAATACACTGGAATTAAGTTTTAAAGGAGAAGAAGAATGAAATGAGTTCCATGTTCAAAAGAACTATGTAAACTCCTTGACTTGTTGTAGAAAAGCTTGATCATGTGTTTTCTAAATGGATGATAATAGGTATCAAATAATTTTTATATTTAATTTAGCTTTCACGGGGTACACTTAAAAGGGTGATTTAAAAATCACTATATTATCAGAAATGTCTTTTACAATTATTTAAAATAATTATAAAAATTTTAGATATTAACTTTAAAAATCTATGGGAAGAGTACACGGCTTTCAAAATCCTTTCAGAGGGTATGCAAAGAACATTGTGAGACAGTTTTAAACTACCTGAAAGCCAAGGGCCTAAGCTAACCATCTAAAGTGCTGACTTCTAAAATAATCACAAAGTCAGGATTATTTCAGAAAAGTATAAACTCTGCCTCACACGTCTTGCACATGGCCAAATCTGGAATTCTGAATCCAGTAAATGTCTAATAAACACAAGCTCATTGACCAAATATTTTCGCTATCCAACAGATATCTTTTTAACAGCATATACAAGTATTTAACTTCAAAGGAGGTATCCTTTCAAATCTTAGTCAAGTACTAGTCAAAAGTATGTCATTGAAATGAACCTCTGGAGTAGGTAATATACATGCTGAATTTCATTCCCAAGTTCTCCTCTGGGTACCCATGTTCACAGAATGCCAGCCCATATACACCTAACCCAGGAAGCCCAGAAGATAAAACTTCTTTCTTCTTTTTGCACTACAGATTGAGCCCAGTGCCCTCCACATGCTAGGCAAGCACTCTACCATTGTACATCCCCAGCCCTTTAAATTTTGAGACAGAAGCTCACTAAGTTCCCCAGGGTAGCCTGGCTTCCAAAGGGATCTTTCTGCTTCAGCCAACTGAGAAAAGGATTATAGGCATGCACCGCCATGCATCACTTAAAACATAGTTTTTACTTTGAAGAAACACGTAGGAGGAGGCAGAGCTGCTCTCTGGCATAGTTTCGCTATGAGACTCAGAGGTAGCAGTCAGAGGCCCAGGGGCAGGACAAACAGTAGGAATATTTCAAGGATGGTCTCTGGAAGAGGGATGCTTGAATCAAGTCCTGAAAGATGGGCCTGGGTTTGTTAAGAGGATCCCAGACAAAGGGAAAGAACAAAGCCATGGAGCCACCTGGCTACCTGGAACCTTCCTCCCTGTACTACAGGTAGTTCAGGATGACTGTGTAGGGGGATGTAAGTGTGAACACCATGTACTTGGTACCTGCCCTGGGAATACAGAAATGACAAAGTGGCAATGGGTGAAGCTGACAAGCAGCAGCAGCCAGACAAAAGGAGACTTTATTATATGGATACAGAGGCATTTGAACTTGTACCTTGTGGCAGAGGGAGGCTCCAGGAGAGCAACAATGGGATGAGATTTGCTTTTTGGAAAGACGAATATAGTGTGGACAATAAATTTGGGGATTAGGAGGTGGAAGTTGAGCGAGAGTACAAACTAAACTATCAACTAAAAGATAATTTCTTAGGTTCTCCTAGGAAAGACTCACGCAGTGAAGGGGAAGGATGGTAGAGGAAGGATGGTGACGGATAGAACCTGAAGCATATGGCCCCTATATAAATTAGTTCCTGGTGGTGCAAGCAGGAGTACAGAGCAAATAAAGCAAAGAGAAACCCAGGATGAGTTCTAGTTCCGGGTTTCTCTGGGTTAGATACATAACTGGATAAATAATATTGTTAGTTGCAAAAATGTGGAACCTATAGGTCAGTGACGATGATCCTTTTAGAGATGAGTGCCCAAGCTGCAACCCAAAACCCACTTATTATTGCAAAGTGCCAACACTGCAATTAAACCTGAATACTGAGGTTTTAGTTTAGGAAAAAACCCTCATACATTAACATATTTTGTCTTAAAAACAAATAACACACGTAGGTTCGCCACTACTGCTATAGATAAACAGCAAGTTATGAAGAAAAGTGATTGTCAAAGACTAATTCCAGGCCCTCACTTGTTCTGGGAAGTAGGAGGCACAGGTATTCATGTTCCTGTTTTATGCTCAGTGGGGTAAAATAATTTGTTCATTATCACCTGGCTAGCTTATCACATAGCAGGCTTAAGCATAAATCAATAAAAGCGACAAAGACCTTGATTTTGCAGAACTTGTATGCAGGTAGGGGTGAGGAAGAGCATAAACAAGCAAGCAAGCCAGAAATCCAGGTGGAGACAGAAGTAGAGGTACAGTACTTTATCTGAGGTGGTCAGGAACAGTATCACTGAGGTCACATTTATGCTGACCTTCACTGAAGAGCAGGAAGTAGGCACATTCATAAGGGAAGAGGACCAAATCTGAGACCCCTCCAGGTAGAATGAGCTTGGTGTGCCACTGAGGGAGGAATTCCAAGTACAGGACAAATGCCAAGGAAGATATCCAAGTTACAAGGGCATTCCTGGGAGGGTGGACATGAGACTTCTGCCACCTTGGAGCAGCCTGCGAACCTCACCTCTGTGCACAACACAGTACCGCTGAGAGCTGCATTATGACTCACAAATGCTTTTGGAAGATAAGTCAGAGCTCAGTTGAAGTCTGCCTATTTTGGCACTGAAATGGGGCCAGAAACAAACTCATTAAGTTTTGCTTAGAGAGATGAACTTTAAAAATCTCTTAGCTCAACAAAATCCATTTTAAATTTATCAACTCTGAGCAAGAAATAACCTGCAGCCCAGGGGCTGACAGCTCTACCCCACCCCTTGCCCCAGGCTCAGTCATACCACAATGCCATGGGCGGGGGGTACACAGAAGCACAGCTTCCTTCAAGCATGTTGCTGGGATTAGACAGCATTCTCTCACTGGCTCTTCACTTGCTTAACTGAACAGGGTAAGGGTAAATGGCACCCCACCAATATACCTGCCAATGGTATGCCCCTGCCAAGAGGGGTTCGCTACACAAACCTGAAAGCCACAGTGGGACTGGACTCGGAGCTTGCCCACTGGCACAGTGGCACTCCTCGCCACAGTGACCCAGCCAGCACTCTGGAACACACTGCCCATGCCTCTCACCATGTCGTCATGTCCACTGTTGTTTTATAGAGGACCAAGTATTTTGTAAGCCATCTTTCCCATTTGTTTACCTAGTTTCAAATTTTACCTGCTAAGGGTGATACAGATCAAACACCCATATTCTCTGAAAAGATCACGCTTTATAATTCCCACTCTAAGACACATCTGCTTGGTATATCAGAAAGAAACTATCTCTAAAGTTTGCCAGGCTATAGCATGAATAAGTGGTAAAAAAAATTAAACTATTCCTGAATTATATGGCCCCTTTCACATTATCACATGGCATTATATCACATTATATAACTATACTATATATACTTATTTAATTAATTAATTTATTTTGGTACAAGGGATTGAACTCGGGTCCTTGCGCTTGCACAGCAGGTGGTAAAACCACTGAGCTAAATCCCCCAGCCCTATATATACTTATTTTAAAGATGGCTCCAAACATGAAATGTTTCCTTTGGAATGGCACTGAAAACCTGCATATCCCAGCCTCCAGACAGACTCATCTCATTTTTGAGCTCTTAAACCATACTCCTTGTCCATGTGTTACAGTAGCCCAGAGGCCAACTTTACATTCCTAAACTCACCTTCAGCTTCCAAGTACAAGTCATTTGCATATGCTTTCACGGGGTCTCTACATCTCCTTCCTAACAACTTCCTCAGTGGCAATTTTCACTTGTTTGTAGTGACTGATTCACATGTCTGCCTCCCTTAATAATCTGCAACTTGTATGAGGGCAGGTCCATACACAGTTTTGCTTTCCATTGCATCCCCAAAACCTAGCACAGTGCCTGGCACACAGTAAGTGCTCAATACATAGCTGCTAAGAAATAGCATGAAATATACTTTTAGCTTCTTTCTAAGAGTGGATCAGCCAAAAATTCAAATCAAAGCTAGAGGGGAAGGCTTGGCTGTTTAAAAAAAACTACCATGTCTTAGTCACTTTCCTTGTTACTGGGACAAAATATCTGACAACTACAACTTAAAGAGGGGGAGTTTTGGGGCTCATAGTTTATAGAAGTTATCAGTACTTGCATGGTTATCTGGGTACAAGGCAGGATGGCAAGGTGGAGAAGAATGGACGGTATGGTGGAGGAGAGCTGCTCACCCAAGGGCTCACCCAGGAAGCAGTGTGTCAAGGGAGAGACATGAATGGAAATATAACCTTTATGGGTCACTCCAACAGTGACCTAACTCCTCCAACCAGGCTTCACCTCCCAACATTACATTTACCTATAAACTCCCTCTGATGAGTATAATGCCCTTATGATGCAATCACCTGCCCAAAGCCCCACCTATGAGTACATGAGGCTTCGGGAGGGACACCTAGATAGAAACCTAATATTCTGCCCTTGGCCCCCCACAAAACTCATGTGCATCTCTTTATGGAAAAGGGTTTAGTCTATCTCTAAGAGTTGCCAGAGTCCTAACAGTTTCAGCACTGCTGAAGTCCAGGTCCAAAGTTTTTTGATACTTAAGGTAAACTCTGAGCTGCAAGCCCTTGTAAACATCAAAAGAAACTTAAACACTACTGACATACAAAGGCACAGGGTAAACATTACCATTTGAAAAGGGAGGAATAGGGGGTTAGAAATCAAAGACAGACTGAAATCCACCAGGGGAAATGTTAAACCTGGTAATTCCATGTCCAGCACCCATGGCAAATTTTGGTGATAAGATGTTAAATCCAAAAGGCTTGTGTAGCCCCGCCCCTACAGCCTTGCTGGTAGCTGCAGCCCTTGTGGCCTCTCTTTTGGGCTAACTTTGCTCACTCCTTGTACCTTTTCTCAGATGATGCACATTCCTGGCTTCTCCAACATTTTGAGATCTCAACAACATTTTCAGTTTCATTCTCACAGCTTCATTCACTTCCCTTTCAGGGGCACACTGCCTGGTCTTCCTAGCCTTCTCCTGAAATGTAAGTGGAAGCCTCCCTGACCCTATAACTCTTCCATTACATATGCCTCTAAAACCAGCACCATGTGGATGTCAAGATCTGCTGCTAATGGGAACAGCAGCCAGGCCCCTTTAAATTGCAGCTACAGAGATGTCAAGTGACCAGATGGCTGAGTGCTAGGAACCAAATCCCAGGGAATTTGTGGCTAAGTGCTAGGTACTGAATTTCAGGGAACAAATTCCCTAAGTGCCTTGATTCTGGAACACAGTGCCCTGGGGTTGACTTTTCAAAGCAGTCTTTCACTTCTGCAAAGTTGAGACTGCAAAGGGTGGGGTCTTATAGATTTCTCACTTTCTCTCAAGCAATGTTTCTTTCTGTCCTGTAGTAAAGTACTTGGCTCCTTTTTTAATGTTAATCCATTTGGCAGCTAAGCTCTCCTCTGCTCCATCTTTGCAGGCCCCAACTTTACCTGGGCTTCCTTTGTGGCCAAACTCAAAACTTTTTATCATTCATCTGTATTCTTTGCTCCTGATTCTTAATATAAAGCTGGCTAAAACCCCCCAACAGTACCCATGCCATAACCTGAATGTTGGGCTGTCTTAAAATTTCCTCCATCAGATTAGTCCATCATCTTTAACCTCAGTCGCTTGCCATGTCTTAGGACATGAGCAAAATGTAGACAAATTTTCTGCTAGAGCATGACACACATGGCTTGGCGTTCAACTGCCAAAGGAGTCTTTCCACCTGAAATCTCCTGAGCCTAGTCTTTTTTTTTTGGTACAGAGGATCAAACTTGGGTCCTTGCACTTGTGAGGCAGGCGGCGGCACCACTGAGCTAAATCCCTGGCCCATAGTCTTTTAATACCTGCCCACCCTTTTTTTTTAATCAGCATTCTGGTCTTCTGAGCTCCAACCAAAATCTCCCATTAACCTCTGGTTACAGCACTCTAGGGCTTCTCCAGCTAGCATCTCCAAACTTTCCCAAACTTCTCCCACAAAGCAGTTTGAATGGTTTCTATTACCACACGGTAAAGTACGGTCACACTGATGATTCCACTTCCGTAGTATCAGAATCTGTATCAATGTTCACTACAGGAACAGATATAAATGTGATACATAAAGGATTTACTAAGTGGCTTATAATGGTCACTTGTGGAATCAGAAGCGGAAGAATGCAAGAATCCAGCTTAGGCCAAATTTAAAAGGAACAATCTCTTCCTTTGTTAGGCCTAATATTAAGCATTTCACGTACATTCTTTCTCCACATAATCCCAGTATCTCACAACCACCCTAATTTATATATAAGGAAACTTAAAGTAAGAGAAGATATGGTTGCACATTAAGTGGCAGAGCCAGGAGTCCTATCCAGGTTTATTTGATTTCAAGAGCCATGTTTTCAATCTAAGTAGTGTTTTTAAGCTATGAAATAAATGCTGACATTCAGTAATATGTTGCTCCCTGCCATTCAAACACCTTGTCTCCCTCCCAGGCCAAGGTGCAACCCATCAACTGGGGCAAATGGCTAAATATTAAAATAGGAGTTGAAGGCCAACGATGTGGCAACCAGGAAACTGGGTAACTCATAGAAGAGAAATAGGAGGAATGTGAACTAGCCTCTACTGAAAGCTTGTCTTAAGCTACAAACTGCATTAAGATGCTTTAATGTATAACATTTCTTTTAGTTTTAAGAATCCTGTAGAGTAATACTAGAAAAAAGAGGGGAAGGGTTAGAATAACTGATGTCTGCTTACCCCAGTGTTCACTTTTTCCTTTTTTTCCCCCACTAAAGACCCTCCCATATACACTTTGTAGACGGGAATAAGATTGTCTGAATAAAGGACAATGTTTCTCAGACTCTTCCAGGAGGTGAGGTCAGGCACTAAGTTCTGAGCAATGACATGTAACAAGAAGTGTACAGCAGCTTTCCAAAGATTTTTGTATGAGACTGTAGGCTCTTGCCTCTGCCCTCTTCTCCTCTTCCTTCTTTACTCCTTCCACTACTTGGCATTTGAATGTGATGGGTGAAGCTTCATCATGGGTCATAAGGTTGGGGGCCTCACCTTATGTTCGGTAAATCCAATACATGGAACCAACCTTGTTCTAAGACAGTAGAACCATCATAGATCACTAGATTGTCTGTCTATAACTTTTGTTTTAATGGGAAAGAGAAATATTACTTTAACCTACAGTTCTTTGAGGTTTTTGTAACTGGTAGCTAATCTTAACTAATCCAAAAACTCACTCAAAGTGATAACAGTTCAAATGCAAACCCATTAGTCTGCAAAGTTTATGCTCCTAGGTAAAAGCCTAAAGAACTCTTGCCTGTAATTTGCAATACACTTTTTAAAAAAATGTTTCAAACTGCTGAAAGAGAATTCGATAAAATAAGAAGGTTTGAATATGCTCCCAATTCTGCATGCTTGAAGAAGACTCCAAAGTAATATGCTACTCAACAGTAAAGAATTTGGTCTCCATCAGAGACGAGCAGAGGAAAATTGTCAGGAAAATCTCAGTCACAAGCATGGAGCTGGAAGCAAAATGGGGGGAAGGGAAGGGGCTGGTAGCTTCTGTGAAAGATGCTGTGAGTTGAATGGTGGGCATTGCAGAAAGGAGCTATGGCAATGCCTGGAATGAGAGAGACAAGAAAGAACTACAAAGCACTCTGAAATGGAAAGAGATGAAATTCAAATATACACAGCCTGGAAAGGGACAAGGGGAATCATGTGATCCATATCAAAGACAGAATAAAGTTCAAAAAGGCAAAAAAGAAAGAAAGGTCATGGTTGAGGCCCTGACAACTCATTTTTATTCATTTCCTTTACAGTCCTCACAACAGCATTGCAGGAGTAAATTTAAGTTGTGTTGCAACTGAGTAGAATCCTAAGTGAAAGGAAGTCATAAAGCAGAGTTTACTATTACCCTTTGTTCAATTTCTAAATGAACAGAAGTGATAAGAACTTAGGAGAGGGCCAGGGATTTAGCTCAGTGGTTTCGCCGCCTACTGCGCAAGTGCAAGGACCCGAGTTTGATCCCTGGTACCAAAAAAAAAAAAAGAAAAAAGAACTTAGAGCAATGTCCTAATCGGAGTTAGGCCTAATTATATTCAAGACCCATCTTAATGATCCAGAAAAAGAAAAATAGATCACAATGTCTAAAGGTATTATTTTAAACACCACAGTAAATAAATCAGAATAAAGGCATGCAGGAAGTAGAAAACACAAATGAGAAATAAAAGGAAAGTAGGCAATAGCAATAAAAAGTAGCAATATGAGAACAGACATGACACAAGTTAGAAGGTACGTTACAAGTGGGTAAATGAATTTTACCCTATAAATGGGCCTCCAAATTACTTTCGGGTGGTCTCAGGTCCAAGCTGTTTGCTAGTTCTCACAGTTCTCTAAGAATTAGGACAGCAATAAGGGACATGCTATATGGAAGCAATGCAAACCATTCCACCGGGTATGGACTAACATTATAGAATCAGAATAGCTTTTGACAATATCTGAATGGCAAAAGGAAGCTGGGAAGGAGAAATAAAATTAAAATTAGGAAATTCAACTTTAGTGACACTCAATGAAAGTCATAGACTGGGTTTAATGGGCTATTTTTGCATGGCTAATAAAAATTTTTAAAAGAATATAATATACTCAGATGGCATTAAAATGATTAGACATTTAAAAAAATAATTTCTTTACCAGAAAAACTTCAGGTAAAAGAAGACTCTTCTAAATTTTAAAATGTTTTCCCCCTTTCAGTTTCAGAAAACTAAACAAAAATGACAAATTTCAGGCCACTGTGGGAAAATACTCACATAGATTATTCTAAAAACCTTGGAGGACCTGATATCTTTTTCAAGTTTTGTTGAGGGCCTTTTTCATTTTAATTAATGTTGTTTTCTTTCTGAGGGTTTTGAAAATTAAAACAGCAACAGGGAATGATGACACTAGTAGGAAAGAGGCTTAAAAGAACAAATCTCAACCAGTCAAATGAAATCATTCATAATGTGAAAGACAATATTCACATTAGGCTATGCATGTTGGAACACCTTTACAACAAAAGAAAGTCAGAACAAGTTTCAAAGAACAGTAAATTAATTTCAACACAATGATAGTAGAAAAAAAACGTTTTTAGAAACTTGACATAAGAGAACTCCATGACTCAACTGTGCACTGAATGGCAAATATGCACACTTCACTCCCTAAACCAAGCCGCAGGCCAAGCTTTTAGCTCACAGCAGAATCAGACATGTTAAGGCTTATGACCTTAAATCACATAGGCACAATTACCTGGGGGGTCAGCTGCCATGTTGTATTCTCTTCAAGAGTGGAGCTGCTAAGAAAGCCCAGGTAAAAGAAAGTCACCTTGGCACCCATAAATCACAGCATTTGGGGTTCTCAGGAGATGTCAATTGTGTGTAAGTAGACACTGGAATTGTTAACTAATTATATTGCAATTAGGTTTTCTTACTTCTGCCATACATTGGGTTTGCAAGACCAGTCTGATTATTGTTACTATTATTGTTATTGTTGTTATTTGGTGCTGGGGATTGAACCCAGGCCCTTGCCCGTGCTGAACACAAACTCTATATCACTATGCTATACACCTAGCCTGTAATGTCTTAATATATGAGGAACAAATTGCCTATTTTTAATTGGCTGCATATTACAATTTTAAATTTTTATACAAGTAACTACAGCAGAGTTCTTTGTTGGTTTGTAAGTTTTGAAGCAAGGTGAATTGTATTGTTTGGTTTTTGTTTTTAAATTTAGGTTTGTCCTTTTTTGAGGGTAGGTTGCTGCGAGGGACCCTTTCTGTCCACAAAGAGAGGTCTTCCACAAATGACACGGGACTAAGGGCAACCTATAGACTTTGGGAAGTCAGTTGAGGACGCGGATTAATGAGCCAACACTCAGCCTCCTCCTTTCTGATCTCCCAGCTGCAGCCCAGGAGGAGGAAACTCTTTGAGCCTCCCTCAAAATGGGCTTCAGTTGCCCCCTTCTTCCCCCAAGGAACGAACGCCCAACATCACCAAACTGTAGGCGAGATTATCCAAGAGCGTAAGATGTTTGCCAACAAGCAGCACCAGTGCAGGGACGCAAAGAAGAGCGACCCGACGTGGACGCGGTTGGAGGGGAGTGCGCTCACCTGAGACGAAACCTCAGCTTCGGGAAGGAGAACCCTTCCCGCCCGAGGACTCAGGCGCACACCCAGCTGCCGGAGGCAGAGGGACGGTCTTGGACGACCGCCCACTCCTCTTGCCCCAGATGACCCCAGCCTCCAGTAGAGGTCCTCCCTCCCAGAGGCGAGGAAGCAGCCAAGCTGCCACTCAGCCCTGCAGCCGCGCCACCTGCCCGTGGCCCAGCTCACAGGTGAGGCGCGGACAGGTAACCGCACCTGCTCGGCCACCCCCACCTGCTGCGTCCCCTCGCCCGACCTCTCCCGTCACCTCCGCCGGCGGCGCGGTTCCCGCTCCGACCCACCTGCGCGTCCCCGGTCCCGGGCGCCGGCGCTCCTCTCCCGGGCTGGGCAGCGGCCGGGCGCCCGATCTTGGGCTGCAGGCGGCCGCGGGCTCAGCGGGAAGCCCCGGCACAGCCCGGCTCACCGCCTCCGAGCGGCTCCATTGTGACGCGGCGCGCGCGGCCCGCCAATGGGCGCGCGGCGGCGCGAACCGCTGACTAAATTCGCGGGCGGAGGAGGCGGGCGCGGGGCGGGGGCACGGGCGGCGGCGGAGAAGGAGGAAGAAGAAGAGGAGGCTGCGGCCGCTTTGCTGGTAGCTGTCCCTGCTGTGGATTTTTCAACGGTCCGGGCCGGAGTGCTCGGCTGGCCGTGGGGCTTCGGGCCAGTGACTCAGCCCGGCCGCTGGAGACAAAACGCGGCGGTCACCCCAGCCCTCCCCGAACGCGCCAAGTGGCCTCCCGGCCCCTCGACCAGCCTCGGAGCGCGGGCGGCGGAGCTCAGCCAGGCGTCCCGCCGGCGGCCGCGGCGAGCGGGGCTGTGTGCCAGGAAGGCTGGGGACTGAGCGGCCTTCGGGCTGTCCCCGCGAGGGGCTCTGCTGTGCCCCTTGTGCGCCGGGCCCCGCCTTCTCACGTGTGCACCCCAGAGTAACTTGTTTTTTTACGTAAGGAGTGCCTGGGCCTGGGGGAAGGGTCAGGTCTCACCCTGAAGTCCCTTGAGCTCTCTACCTTGAAGGTTAGGAAAGGCTGCAGGCCAAGCCCTTGTGAGAGAAGGTTGTACCAAACTAAGCGGCTTAAGTTAAATGCTGGGCCTCCAAATACCACCCGCCTCTCTCAAATCAAATACTATACTGAATCCCATGTTAAAGGGACCATCCCTGTACTCATAGCCAGTGTTTTACTGCTTAGCAGCTGCAGGTCCCCTCACCTACGACCCCACCCGCTTCCCTCTGCAGTTAAGTGGCCCTGTGTTTGAAGAGTAACAAGGTACCTTATAAAATAAGGGAAAAAATCCAAACCCAGAGGTTGGGAGGGGGTCTTTAATATTTTTATCATCCTCATCCACTCCTTACTGTCCCGGACTCTACCCTGTTTAATTCAGTCTCTGCCCCAGCTATCATTTCCAGCACAGTGATTCAATTAGACAAGATTTATTTCTCCTAGTTCCTATGGCGATCACATCCCTATTTTAAAAAAAGAAAAGAAAGAAGAAGGAAGGAACTCTGTACAGAGACTTCCCAAAGGAACAGAATGAAAATCGTGATAGGCAGCATTTGGGGCATCTGACAAATTTGGATAAAAGCGTAAAGAAAATGCACTACTGAGTTGCACCCCACAGAGACCACTACAATCTGAATGGTAATAAGGCTATCTTTGTATTACTGTTCTGTTCTTCCCTTCCCCACTGCATTCTAGGGTGGTAGTTGTTTTCTGAATCCTGGAGGAAAACCTGAAAGAACATTCCTTCACTTGGTCACTCAAGATTTTATTGAGTTGTGTATGTGAGATACTGTATGGACAGATCTGACAGACTCCTTTAGATTTGAGTACCACCTAGAGAAAGAATATATTTATGTATAATTATGAGATATGTATAATAATATACGTATAATTATGTAATTATGAAATGCAAAAGTGCTATAAAAGATGGTGTTAAAAACTTGAAAATACTCAAATTTTAATCTCTGAGTTTTAATGTTTGGGAAAGGATATTCTCTCTCAAATCCAGGAACACATAATCCATTTTTCCAACAGCAATATAATTACTTTTGTGAGTGGAGGTAGTTACTTAACCTCTTTAGAGTCAGTCTCCTCATCAATACAGTAAGAGTATAAACTAGATCATCTGTTAAGATTATAGCCGGGGACTGGGGATTTAGCTCAGTGGTTGTGCTGCCTGCTGCGCAAGCACAAGGACCCGAGTTCGATCCCCGGTACCAAAAAAAAAAAAAAAAAAAGATTATAGCCGGATGTAGTGGCACATGCCTGTCATCCTAGCCGTCTGGGCATCTGAGGCAGGAGGATAGAAAATTCAAGCTCAGCCTGGGCAATTTAGTGACTTAGACCCTGTCACAAACCAAAAACTAAAAAGGGCTGGGAATGTTGGCAAAGACCCTGGATTCAATCACCAGTACTGAGGGGGATATACATATAGTTCCAATGATGACATGACAAAAAAGTGACTTCCATGCTTGATAATCCAAGTTTTCATCAAAAGATCAAGTTTTAGCTGTATTAGCTAACTATATTAGCTTTGAATAACCTCAACTACATAGTTTTTTCGTTTGGGTTTGGTTTTGTTTTGGTACGGGGGATCAAACTCAGGATTGTGCTTGCAAGACAGGCATGGTGCCATTGAGCTAAATCCCCGGCACTCAACTACATAGTTTTTAAATGTGATTATTTTATCCTAATTCCTTCACACTCCATGATGACAGCATTTATCACTAACACTGGAGAAAAAAAAGACTACTGAATTTGTGATAGTGCAATCAGGAATCCGGTGAAGGCATCAAATAGATGTTTCTCTTATTTCTTTTTCATTTTATGTTATATAAGCTCCTATTTGCATCATAGTGAAGACAAAGATGAATGACCCTTCTCAAAGAACTTTTTAAATACCATGCACATGATATGGGCCCATAACGAAAACTGAATAGAAATTTTAGACATTCCAGGACAGACTTTATAATGAGAAATATATATATACTGTTTGACTTCTTATATGTCTGTGCCCAGTTTTTCTCCTACCTTGTAGTCTCTGAAAACAGGATCCATGGAACCTTGGAGTATGTTCAGTACTTGCAAAATTCTCTCAGGGACTCTCTGATCAATTTATTTTGCTAAAAGAAAATTATAAAAGACTCAACACTATTTACACAGCCACCTTTGTCCAATACTAAAGTAGGGATTAAAAACTGCACTATGGATATGAAGTGCTAACTCTGTGTGATGCAGGGTAATGGACATCATATCATAGGCTGTACAGAGAAGCTTTAACTTGGTCCCTGACTTTAGCAGCCCACACTTTGGAAGAACACATAAATAAATCAAAGATTTTGTTATGGTTTAGATGTCTGCCCAAAGCCTCATGCTCTCATAGGTGGGGCCTTGGGGAGGTGATGAATCATGGGGGCATGATACTCATCAGTAGATTAGTCCACTTGACTTCATAGCTCAGTGATATTGGGAAGTAAAGCTTGGTTGGAGGAGGTGGATTACTGAGGACATGGCCTGGAAGGATCTATCTCTTTCCCTCCTCCCTTGATCTCAGTCTACTTTTTGCTGCCTTGCCATAAGCTGTTTCTCCTCTACAATGACCCACTGCTACGCCTCCCTGCCTTGGAGCCAGCCGATAGTGAACCAAAATAAACCTTTCTTTCCTAGAGTTGTGGGCATCGGGTATTGTGCCTCGGTGACAAGTGCTAGCTAAGGCAGGCTGTTATGTTCAAAAAGAGAGACGATGGAACAATGAGAATGGGTGTACTCAGAGGCACTTTCATGAACTTTAAATTTTGAGAGAAGAGCAGGATTGAGAAGGACTCTACCTGTATCCCTGCCTCATCTGCCCCAAGCATTGTTTAAAAATGACATTTCACCTTCAGGGTTCTTTCTGGCAAGGCGAGAATCTAGGGAGGAAGCTGAAGGAAAATATACTGCTTTCTACAGTGCTTTCTCAAGGATAGCTAGCAGTAGGGTCTTTACATCCCTGTGATAAAAGGGGAGGAGTAGGAACAGCTAATATGGTCCCCTCTTCTATACAGTTGACGGGCAAAATTACAAATTATAGAAATGAAACAATTGCTGTAGGTTTGTTGTATCATTGCTGAGTTCTCTGACCCACATGAAATAATCACCTAACTCATGAGACTGGCAGGTTTCTTCTGGATTGATTACCCCAAAGGGAAAAAAAAATCTATCTTTATATTTTTCAGTGTATAAATATTGTTATGCTGAATGCAGATGTCCTGATAAGAGTTTAGGTTTCTCTAAATCTTGAAACAGTATTTATGAATAATAAGATTTTTCAATATTAGCAGTTCTTTTCTATTTCAGTATTTTATATATTCCGTATAGTAATGAAAAAAATCTAAAAAAATTAAATGTTGAATTTTTACACAGTATGCAAGAAAGCACTGGGGATCTAACAAAGGAGGAAGAATAGCAAGATAAACATAATTTCTTCTCTTAAAGCTATAGCACTGTGGTAAGGAAAGTATATCTGAAGAGCATACAGCCTCAAGTAGAAGTGAAGTTAGTTGGTACTGTAGTTAGGGGAGCATCATACTAAACATGGGTCTGAGAAAGGTTAGCTAGCTTTGAGGCTCTAGATGAAGTATTATTCTATTAGTATATATTTCTTTTAAATCTTGTCTCAGGATCATGGTACAAGGTTGTTGATTCTTTCATGGGGTCAAGTCAGAAAAAACGAACAAGTTACCAGCCACTCACTCATACTTTTGCATCCTGAGGCAGCCTGCCAGATCCTCTTGGTCCAGCTGTATATGACTGAGCACACTGTCGTCAATGAAGGACTTATATTTACTTATTTTTGGTGAAACGGTTCATGTTTTTCTGACTTTTTCAAGCTTTTGGTTGCAGTGGTTAAAATGAGCTTTTCTTGGGCTTGGCACAAATTCTAAGAGTGCCCCCAGAGAATGAGCTCAAAGGTAAGATCTCTGAGACAGGCAGGATAAATGGGATATTGCACATGTGTTTGGAATAAGGTAGTTTGACCTAGAAATCTAAACTGCAAATGTGCAAGGCCAGCTGTACATTTCTGTGTCAGTTGATCTTCTATCAGTAGTCACAACTACTCTGTGTTCTTATCACCCACTGTGCCAGGTGTCCCATCTGCCTTAACTAGACATTGCCTCTTCCTTATTAGACCGGTGCTGTGATGATGGCCCTCCTTTGAGCCCATTCCTCTAAGATCAAACATCAATTCCTGCAGCAGGATGTGTCACATCCTCAATTGATCTGTCTTCTGGGAATTTGTCCAAATATTTCTTTGAAAGTTTCCCATGCATCCCATTTAAAGAAAATATGCTGTCATCTGGGTCATATATTGGAATACCATAGAGCAGCAAGGCAGTTGTTGATTCTTGTCTTTTCTTATCCATAAAAAGGAGATGACTATTAAGAAAATATGTACAAATGAAGCCTGGCTAAAAGCCAGAATTGTAGCAGAATTGGTGTGAAGTGGCCTAAAAACAGCTGTAATTATTTCTGCTAGTGACTGAGATAGGGCTTGCTGGGATCCTGGCAAGAAGTCAGTCTGTGTTCCCTGAACCTGTTGAAATCTGGGCAAGAGGTTCTGACTTGATTAAAAAGCCAGCACGTATAAAAGACTAGGATTTGAGAGGTGGGAAGGAGTGTAGGATGTGATTAGAAATGACAAGGGAATGATACACAAGTAGCAACATTTGCCAACAGTAAGTTAAAAAAATGTACTCATTGCAAAGTTGTTTATATTTTTCATGGCTTTGGATAAAATCTTCTTTCTCTAATAATAGCTGCATCCATATGGGCTTTGGACCACTCTTTTCAACTTGGGTTTGGATGTCATGGGCCTTTGAAGTATCATAATATCTTGAGTGTCTCTGATTTTATTGACTAGTCAATTGGGTTTGGAATCCTAGTCTGGAAAGTGAGATGGTTAGCATAAAGTAAAAAGCAAGTCTAAGGACGTATATCAAAATCACATGATTACATGTAGAAATAGTACCTAGAATACAGAATGGATTCTAGAGCAAGATTATGTGGTTTCAAATCTTGGCTTTCCTCTTATGAACTGTTTGGTCTTTATTAAACTATTTAATTCCTCTGTGTCTTAGTTTTCTTCTTGAAAGATAGGTTGTGGTGAAGATTATATGAATAATATGATAAGCATAAAGTGCCTTTCTTATTTCTAGGCATAAAGTGAGTCTTATATGTCTTTTTCCCTTAGTTATCCCAAGGAATAACATGGTATCTGGGGACAGTTGGTGCCTAACTGTAAATGAAGGTAGAATAAATCCTTTATGTTTTATGTTGCTGGATTTGTGGGGATGGGACAGGGTACTAACTGCTTGCTAAGCCTTTTCCAGCTTTAAAGCTACTAACAAATGTTTTTAAAAACATTAGTGCTCTCTGCTGGAGATCTTTATACTGAAGATCTTTATACTCTTGATTGAAATTTTGATGGCAGACATTGTTTTGTGTTTAGAAGCTCTGAGTTTTAGAAATAGGTTATAGCATGCATACATACTATACTGCATTACAAATGCAGATTTGGTGTTTTGTTATGGAGTATGACATGATTTGATTCAATGTGCCCAGTCTCATTTATTTTGTATTTCTCTCCTTTCAGAGCTCTATATATTTGTACAAATGCAATATTCTTCTTGTTCTTTGTAAACAAGTAGAGACAAACAGTATTAATTAAAATATCAATGTTAAGCCACGGAATGGTAGAAGAACTTTTCAAATCATATCTGATCAGAAGGTTTCTCCACAGTAGAAACAACTCAACACTGAAAAGATTAGTAACGATTAAAAAAAAAGGAGAAGGAAATGATTCTTGCAAGATCCATGAGGAATCTCTCTTTCTATTTACGTAATGCTTGCACTGATAGAAACCGCCTGATATACCTATTTTGTAACTCCAGGGTCTACTGAAGGCTTGCAACTTTAAGGAATGGATGGAAGCTGTGTTTAGTTTCAGTCATTTCAAATCATAGCACAGTTATCAGTTATACCACTTGCACTGCTGCCCTCCTTGCCCCATGGGGATAGCAGTGCGTGTATTCAGTGAGCTTAAACACAGCTTGTGGGAGCCAAGGTGAGCAAAAATGATCCTGCTTTCCAATTATTTCAGATCTGTCCTGTGATTCCTGATTTATGCTTCTGATGACAGAGGTACATACCAGTTGTTGGGTGGTCATTGGTGTTATTCTCCGTCCTCCCCATTGTTATGAGTCCTTAGCCTTCTGGCTGAAGTTACTTGCAGAAGCTATATAGGGTCAGTCCTCCTTTATACCTCCATTATTTTTTCTGTTTGCCCCTGTTAAGAGCCAGACATTAAAGGCCAGGACATTAAAAAGCAACTTCATTTATAGAGAAAATTAGAACATGACCACACATGTTCAGGGAAAGTCATAGGTGCAAAAAACACCTTAGAAGACCTCAAGTTTATACCTCACACTGACACTGGCATAGAGAGAGTCTACAACAATAAGAACAATATATGACAAACAACAATAACAAAAACCAAGGAAGGGTGAAAATCAGATTTCCATGTTATTAGATTCAAATACCCAGTTTTCAACAAGAATCATAAGGCATATAAATAAATATGGAAGTATGGCCATTTCAAAGAAAAAACCAGAAAACCTAAAGCTGCTCATGTAAAATGCCTGCTGGCAGATCTACTACATGAAATGTTTAAAAATATGTCTTCATATTCAAAGAACTCAAGAAAGATGTATAGGAATTTTAAAAAAAGATAGGACAAAATAGAAATCTTAATAGTGAAATTTGAAAAACTAAAATGAAACAAAAAAGCAAGTCTAGCTGAAAAGTATAATGACAAAAAATTCACTAGAAGGGTTCAAACTTGATGAAATAATGGAAATAATTATATCTGCAAAACAGAAATATGATTGAAAAAAATGAACATAGCTTCACCTACTTGTGGAACAAGTGTACCAATATTTGCATAGTGAGCATGTCATAATGAAAGGAGAGGGAGAAATAATATCTGACCACTTCCCAGATTTGAAAAACAATGTAAGTATAAACATCTAAGGTGCTTAATGAACTCCAAGTAATAAGCACTTGAAAAGACCCACAGTGAATCATATTATAATCAAGCCCTTAAAAGACAAAGAAGAATTCTTTCAACTATCAAGAGAGAAGCAACATTTCATATAAAAAGGATTCTCAATAAAATTGTAATCAGATTTTCCATTAAAACAATGGGGAGGTCCCAGTGCAGGGAGGCATCTGGGTCAACATGCCACAGCTCCCAGCACAGGGGAGGCTTCCAGGTCAATGTACCACAGCTCCTGGTGCAGAGTAAGAGGCTTCCGGGCCAACCTACCACCGCTTCCAGCACAGAGGAGGTGAGCCATGAAGGCACCAGCAACTTCCCCCTGCCCCCCCATCAAAATGAGAGGACACATAAATATGCTTCAAAACCAGATTTCCAGATCACGTAAAGCAACCCCAAAGGGAAACAAGATGAAACACTCTGAAACTCAACCACCTGGACTGCCTGAACTGGCAACAAAAGAGGATCTGGAAAAAATGAAATGAGAAGTAATTTCTCAGATAACATCAGAGATTGTGCCCATAGTGCAATACATGATTAATAAATCTAGAGAGGACACAGATTAAAAAAAAAGGTAGAGGAGCTGAGGAACATGATGGAATCCCAACATAGGAAACAAATGGAATCCATCAAAGAGATGCAAACAGATTTCCAGGAGATTAAAAACTCCATTGAAAGTCTATGCAGCAGAATGAGCCAATGTGAGGGCAGAATTTCAGATATAGAAGAGAAGATTGCAATTAGTGACCAGGAACAGAAAAATTGCTTCAAAATTGTAAGGGACCACAAGAAATCAATCTAGCAGCTGCTAGATGATGTGAAGAAGAATAACATAAGACTGATTGGAGTCAATGAAGAGACAGGAAAGAGTGCAGATGACATAAAACTGTTCACAGAAGTGATGGCAGAAAACTTCCCAAGCAGGGGAAAAGAACTTGACATACAGATAAGTGAGGCATCTAGGACTCCAACTAGCCATGATAAAAAAAAACTACACATAGCCATGTAATTGTTAAGATTCCAGAAACCCAACAGAAGACCAAAGTTCTACAAGCTGTTAGAGAAAAGAAACAAATCACATCAGAGGCAAGCCCATCAGAATCACAGCAGACTTCTCAATGCAAACCCTCAAGGAAAGAAGAGTGAAGTATTTCAAGCCCTAAAGGAAAACAGCTGCTAACCCAGATTGATGTACCCAACAAAACTATCTTTCAAAATTGATGGTGAAATAAAATACTTTCAAGACAAAGAGCACCTTATGAACTTCTGGAATACCAAACCAGTGCTCCAAAAAATTTTAGACAAAATCCTAGGAAAAGACAACGAGGATCATAGCCCCAGGAAGCCCAGCAGAATGAATCCACCGGGCATGACAAGAAATTAAAAGCAAAGAGGGAGAATCCAACAAAAAGAAAGAGCAGGACAAACCCAGAGCTCATACAAGGGAGGAAATTATAAAGATCTGAGCAGAAATCAATTCAGTGGAGACTAAGAGAATGATACAAAAAATCAATGAAGCCAAGAAGAATCAAATGAAGCCAATCAATGAAGCCTTCGAAAGAATCAACAAAATTGACAAACCCTTAGCCAACCTTGTCAGAAAAAGGAAAGAAAAGGCCCAAATCCATACAATTAGGAATGAAAAGGGTAAAATTACAACAGACCCAGCAGAAATCCAGAGATTCATCAATACCTACTTCCAGAACCTATATGTCAATAAGATGGAAAACACAGAAGAAATGGACAGATTCCTAGGTACGTGTGAATTACCAAAGTTGAACGAAGAACACCTAAAAATTCTGAACAACCCAATATCAACCAATGAAATTGAAAATGTAATTAAAAACTTAGCAACTAAGAAAATCCCGGTCCCTGATGGCTTCACTGCTGAATTCTACCAGACATTTAGAGAGGAACTGCTGCCACTACTGTTTAAACTCTTCAGTGAAATTGAAAGGGAAGCAATACTTCCAAATTCATTCCTGGAAGCAAGCATCACCTTGATCCCCAAAGCAAAGAAAGACTCAACTGAAAAAGAGAACTATAGGGCAATCTCACTAATGAACATAGATGCAAAAATCCTTCATAAGGTACTGGCAAATAGAATGCAGAAAATCATCAAGAAGATCATACACCCCAACCAAGTGGCATTCATCCCAGGGATTCAGGGATGGCTCAACATATGCAAATCACATAATGTAATACACTATATCGATAGAGCCAAGGACAAAAACCATATGATCATCTCAATAGATGCAGAAAAAGCATTTGACGAATTCCAACACACATTTATGATAAAAACCCTACAAAAAATTGGAATAGACAGTCTCTACCTCAATCTGATCAAAGCCATCTATGAAAAACCAACAGCCAATATCTTACTAAATGGTCAAAAACTGAATTCCTCCTGAAATCCACACTAAAATCAGGAACAAGACAAGGATGTCCACTATCACCACTCTTGTTCAATATAGTATTGATAACATTAGCCACAGCAATTAGACAAGAGAAAGAAATAAAAGAAATAAAGATAGGTAATGAAGAAGTCAAATTGTCATTGTTTGCAGATGACATGATACTCTACATAGAAGACCCCAAGGACTCCACCAAAAGTTTTCTAGACTTAATAACCAAATTCAGTCAAGTAGCTGGTTACAAGGTCAACACACAAAAATCAATAGCTTTCCTCTACACCAATGACAGACTCACTGAGAGAGAAATAGGGCAAATAATTCCTTTCACAATAGCATCCAAACAACTGAAATACCTAGGAATCAACCTAAGAAAAGAAATCAAAGACCTCTTCTCTGAAAAGTATAGCACTCTGAAAAGAGAGATTGAAGATGATATCAGAAAATTGAAAGACATCCCCTGCTCCTGGGTAGGAAGCATCAACACAATTAAAATGGCCATACTTCCAAAACTGCTATATAGATTTAATGCAATTCCAATTGAGATCCCAGCAGCATACTTCATAGACCTTGAGAAAACAATCCAAAAATTCATTTGGAATAAGAAGAGACCCAGAATAGCAAAAGCAATTCTAGGTAACAGAGATATGGCAGGGGGTATCACAATCCCCAACCTGCAACTCTACTACAAAGCTACTATGATAAAAACAGCATGGTACTGGCAAAGAAACAGACTTGAGGACCAGTGGAACAGATTAGAAGAGGCAGAAAGAACTTCAGACACACACAGCCACCTCATCTTCAACAAAGGAGCCAAACACCCTCACTGGAGGAAAGATAGCCTCTTTAATAAATGGTGCTGGGAATTGGGTTTCACTTGCCAAAGATTAAAACTAGACCTATGTCTCTCACTATGCACTAAACTAAAATCAAAATGGATTAAAGATCTAAATATTAAAGCAGAAACACTAAACTGGCTGGAAGAGAGTTTAGAAAGAACTCTTGAAGACATTGATGTCGGAAATGATTTTGTGAACAAAACCTCAGTTGCCTGTGAACTAGCACAAACAATCAACAAATGGGATCTCTTCTTACTAAAAAGCTTCTGCACGGTGAGAGAAACCACCAACAGTGTGAAGGGACAACCCACAATGTGGGAAGAAATTTTCACCAGTTGGCTCTCACTCAAAGGTCTACTATCTCGAATCTATAAAGAACTTAAAAAATTAGACCTCCCAAATTTAAAGACCCAATCCAATAATGGTCATCTGAAATGAACAGACATTTCTCACACAAAGAAGTAGAAATGGCAAATAAACATATGAAAAAGTGTTCAACATCACTGTTCATTCAAGAGATGCAAATGAAAACAACCCTGAGATTCCACCTCACTCCAGAAAAAATGGCTGCTATCATAAAATCAACCAGTAACAAATGCTGGTGGGGCTGTGGGGAAAGAGCAACACTGCTCCACTGCTAGTGGGAGTGTCAACTGTTGCAACCATGGTGGAAATCAGTATGGAGATACCTCAAAGATTTATGACTGGAAGTTCCATTTGACCCAGCTATTCCTCTGCTGGTTATCTTTCCCAAAGAATTAAAAGAATCATACCGCAGTGATGTATGTGTACCCATGTTCATAGCAGCGCAGTTTGTAATAGCTAAAACTTGGAACCAGCTCAAATGCCCATCAACTGGAGACTGGATAAAGAAAATGTGGTTTTTTTTTTTTTTATAAAATGGAGTACTACTCAGCCATAAAAATGAGAAATTAGAGATATTTATTGCTAAATGGAAGCACACTGAGGCAATACTCTTAAGTGAAATTAATAGGACACACATGTATAAATACCAAATAGTTTCTCTGGTGTGAGTAACTAAAAGTGTAAATAAGGACTAAAATGTATAATAGATAATGTGAAATAGGAAGAAAAGGGGCAAAGTGGAAGGGGAAGTGGGAGGGGTAGAGGAAAGGAAAAAAAGGAATGGAATTAATATGAGAAAATGAAAAAATGGACCCAAAGTCTTTGTAAATAGGGAGGGCTGGAGGGCTTGAAGGGAGGGCAGGTGAATGAGGAAAAAATAAGAACCAAGAGAGAGTATGTAAAGGTGCAAATTTCCAATGATGAATGTCATTATGTTGTATACCTAAAATGTACCATTAAAATAAAATTTTTTAAAAATGTAGTATAGTCTATAGTCTGTGATCTTAAAAGAAGTGTTACAGTTTAGAACAAAAATGCCCACCCAAAATCTCATGTGTTTGGGAGTGGAAAAAAAACAACCAAAAAAACAATTGGAAGGCGGAAGCAATGAGCTGGCTGATACAGCCAAAATGCTAAAAACAATAAGAAAAGAAAAGAAAAGAAAGCATCAACAAAGCAGTCTATGTCCAGTAAAACTGTCCTTCAAAAGTGAGGGAGATCCTCAGACGTTATCAGATAAACAGAAGCTGACAGTTTGTATTCATTAGATCTGCTCTGTAAGAAGTGCTCAAGAGAGTCCTAAGGATAAAATTAAAGGTGAGCAGACTTAGTAACTCAAAACTGTATGAAGAAAGAAAGACTTCAGCAAAGGCAAATGTGTAATTATAAGAGCTAGTGTCATTGTCAAGTATGGTTTATAACTACACTTTTTTCTATGTGAACTAAGAGACTAATATATTTTTAAAACATTTGTCTAAAGTTAGTATAATTGTAGTTGTTCAACATATGAAACTGATCAATGTAATTATAATATTAAACTAAGGGGGAAAATATGTGATAATCTCAGTTGATGTAGAAAAAAGCATTTAACAAAATTCAACACCCTTTCATAATAAGAACACCTTAGTAGTGAAAGAGATTCCCTTATAATAAATCCCACATATGAAAACCCACAGCAAACATTATACTTAATGGTGAAGAACTAAAAGTTTTTCCTTGATGATCAGGATCACGACAAGGATACCTACTTTTGCCACTTATATTCAATATATATTTACTGGAAGATTTCATTGGAAAAATTCACCCCCCCAAAAAAAGACATGTAAATTGAAAAAAGAAAACACAAACTTTTATTTGTCCACAAATGATTCAGTTTTATATGTGGAGAACCCTAGAGTCCATGAAAGTCTGCTAGAACTAATAAGTGATTTTTGTAAGCAAAGTTGCAGGTTCCAAAATCAAGACACAAATTGCATTTCTATATGCTAGCAACAGTCTAAAGAGGAAATTACAGAAAAATTTCATTTGAAATAGCATCAAAAAGAATAAAATACTTAGGAGTTTGTGTAGCCAAAGAGATAAAAGACTGGCACAGTATAAACTGTATAACATTGCTAAAAGAATTTTTAAAAGATATAAATAAATGCACACACACATTGTTTGTGGATTAGAAGATGTAATATTGTTAATGTGTGAGTACTATCCAAAACAATTTATAGATTCAATGTAATCTCTATTTTTTTGCAGAAATAGAAAATCACATCCTAAAAGTCATATTAAAGGGATTGCTTTGAGACATTTTCTTATTATATCCAGCTTTTATTGGGGAATCTAAATAGCATAAACAGTCTTTCAAAAGAAGAACAAAGCTGGAGAACTCATAATTTCTGGTTTCATACCTTACTATAAAATGTTATGATGACATAAAGACAGACAAATATACCAGTGGAATACATTAAAGAGCTCAGAAATAAACCCTTGCATATATAACTAAATGATTTCCAACAAGTATGTTAAGATCATTCAGCTGGGAAAAAACCAGTCTTTTTAACAAATTGTGCTAAGAAAATCAGATATCTACATACAAATTGAACTCTTACCTGGCATCATGTAAGTTTTTCACTCAATGGATAAAGGGCATAAATGTAAAACCTAAAATTATATGTCTTAATAGACAACATAGAGTGAAAGCTCCATGACATTGTATTTTACAGTGATTTCTTGGACATGACATGAATGTCAGCAAAAGAATAAGTAGACAAATGGGACATCATGAAAATTAAATAATTTTGTGCATCAAAAAGACACAACACAGTGAAAACACAACTCACAGAATGATGAATATATTTGCAGAACATAACTCTGCTAAAGGATTAATATTCAGAATACAGAGGGTATCTATATTTCAACAATAAGAACAACAAACCCAGTTCAAACCTGGCAATGGAGTTGAGTAGATTTCTCCAAAGAAGATACACAAATGACCAATAAAGACATGAAAAAAATGCGCAAAATCAGTAACCATTAAGAAAATGCAAATTAAAACTATAATGTGATACCATCTCACACCTATTGGCATATCCACAATTAAAAAAAAATTCAAAACAAGAAATATTGTTGAGGATGTCAAGAAATTCAAACCCTTGTGCACTCTTGGCAGAAATGTAAAATGGTAGGCGCATAGTAGAAAACAGGGTGGCAGTTTCTCAAAAAAATTAAAATAGAGTTACTACGTGAAAACAGGAGCTCTTCTACTTCTGTGTACTTATTCTCCCCAAATTAAAAGTACAATCTCAAAAAAATATTTTTGTACTCATGTTCCTAGTAACATTATTCACAAGAGTTAAAATGTAGAAGTAATACAAATGTCCACTGATAGATGAATGGATAAGAAAATATGATACATAGAAACAGTGGATCAGTAGTCTTAAAATGAAAAATTTTGAGCCATTCTACAACATGGAAGAAACATTGAGAACTTGAGGACATTATGCTAAGTGGAATAAGCTAGTCACAAAAAGACAAAGTACGATTTCACTTATATGAGGTAAATATCATAGTCAAAATCATAGAGCCACAAAATAGACTGGTGGATGACAGAGATTGCAGAAATAGTGGAACAGAGACTTATGGGTTTTTTTGTATTAAATTCTTTTATTGGTACGTTGTAGGTATACAACACAATTACATTTCTCATTGGGAATTGTACCTTTACATAATGCATCTTGGTTCTGATTTTTTCCCCATTCCTAGCCCTCCCTTCATGCCCTCCACCCTTCCCTATTTACAAAGACTTTATTTCCATTTTTTCCATTTCTCATCATTTTTTCTTTTCCCTTCTTTCCTTTCCCCTGCCCCTCCCACTACCCCTACCCCTTTGGACCTTTTCTTCCTATTTTACATTATCGATTATTCATTCTAATCATTGGTACATTTTAGGTATACAACATAATGACATTCATCATTGGAAATTTGCACCTTTACATACTCTCTCTTGGTTCTTATTTTTCACCCTTGCCCAGCCCTCCCTTCAACCCCTCCAGTCCTCCCTATTTACAAAGATTTTGTTCCTATTTTTCCATTTTCTCATATTAATCCCATTTCCTTCTATCCTTTCCCCTAGCCCTCCCACTTCCTTCCCCTTTGCCCCTTTTCTTCCTATTTCACATGACCTATTATACATTTAGTCCTTATTTACACTTTCAGTTTCTCACACCAGAGAAACTATTCAGTATTTACTCATGTGTGTCCTATTTATTTCACTTAAGAGTATTGCCTCAATGTGCATCCACTTAGCTATAAATGTCTCTAATTTCTCATTTTTTATGGCTGAGTAGTACTCCATTTTATTAAAAAAACACATTTTCTTTATCCAGTCTCCAGTTGATGGGCATTTGAGCTGGTTCCAAGTTTTAGCTATTACAAACTGTGCTGCTATGAACATGGGTGCACATATATCACTGTGGTATGATTCTTTTAATTCTTTGGGGAAGATCCCCAGCAGGGGAATAGCGGGGTCAAATGGGACTTCCAGTCCTAGTTCTTTGAGGTATCTCCGTATTGATTTCCACAGTGGTTGCACCAGTCTACACTCCCACCAGCAGTGGAGCAGGGTTCCTCTTTCCCCACAGCCCCGCTAGCATTTGTTATTGGTTGATTTCATGATAGCAGCCATTCTTTCTGGAGTGAAGTGGAATCTCAGCATTGTTTTCATTTGCATCTCTCGAATGACCGGTGATGTTGAACATTTTTTCATGTATTTATTTGCTGTTTCTACTTCTTTGTCTGAGAAATGTCTGTTCATTTCAGATGCCCATTTTTGGATTGGGTCTTTAAATTTGGGCGGTCTGATCTTTTTAAGTTCTTTATAGATTTGAGATAGTAGACCTTTGTCTGAGGAAGAGCAGGTGAAGATTTTTTTCCCACATTATGGGTTGTCTCTTCACACTGCTGGTGGTTTCTCTTGCTGTACAGAAGCTTTTTAATAAGAAGAGATCCCATTTGTTGATTGTTTGTGCTAGTTCACGGGCAACTGAGGTTTTGTTCATAAAGTCTTTTCCTACACCGATGTCTTCAAGGGTTCTACCTAACCTCTGTTCCAACTGGTTCAGAGTTTCTATTTTAATATTTAGATCTTTAATCCATTTTGATTTTAGTTTAGTGCATGGTGAGAGATATAGGTCTAGTTTGAATCTTTGGCAAGTTGAAGCCCCATTTTTCCAGCACCATTTATTAAAGAGGCTATCTTTCCTCCAGTGAGGGTGTTTGGCTCCTTTGCTGAAGATGAGATGGCTGAGTGTGTCTGGCGTTGTTTCTGCATCTTCTAATCTGTTCCACTGGTCCGCAAGTCTGTTTCTTTGCCAGTACCATGCTGTTTTTATCATAGTAGCTTTGTAGTAGAGTTGCAGGTTGGGGATTGTGATACCCCCTGCCATGTCTCTGTTACCTAGAATTGCTTTTGCTATTCTGGGTCTCTTCTTATTCCAAATGAATTTTTGGATTGTTTTCTCAAGGTCTGTGAAGTATGCTGCTGGGATCTCAATTGGAATTGCATTAAATCTATATAACGGTTTTGGAAGTATGGCCATTTTCACTATATTAATCCTTCCTACCCAGGAGCAGGGCATGTCTGTCCATTTTCTGATATCATCTTCAATCTCTCTTTTCAGAGTGCCATAGTTTTCAGAGAAGAGGTCTTTGATTTCTTTTCTTAGGTTGATTCCTAGGTATTTCAGTTGTTTGGATGCTATTGTGAAAGGAATTATTTGCCCTATTTCTCTCTCAGTGAGTCTGTCATTGGTGTAGAGGAAAGCTATTGATTTTTGTGTGTTGACCTTGTAACCAGCTACTTGACTGAATTTGGTTACTAAGTCTAGAAAACTTTTGGTGGAGTTCTTGGGGTCTTCTATATAGAGTATCATGTCATCTGCAAACAATGACAATTTGACTTCTTCATTACCTATCTTTATTTCTTTTATTTCTTTCTCTTGTCTAATTGCCGTGGCTAATGTTTCCAGAACTATATATGTTTTAATGGGTATAGCAGTTTTATAAGATGAAAAGAATAATGGAAATAGATGATAGTGGCGATTGGACAATACTATGAGTGTATTAAATAGCACTGAAGTACATCTCACACAATTAATATGATCAATTTTTAATTATGTGAATTTTGGGCCAGGGATTTAGCTCAGTGGCACTGCACCTGCCTTATAAGCGCAAGGTCCTGAGTTTGATCTCTGATACCAGAAAAAAAAAGAGTACATTTTACTACTCTGAAATATTACAAGAAAATAGGAAACAGATTTGAATATACATTTTTTCCTAAAAAGATCTGCAAATGGACAATAGGCATATGGAAATATCCACAAAATCATTAGTCATTAGGAAAATGCAAACCAAAGCCACAAGATACAATTTTAAACTCATTTGAATAATTAAACAAAAGGAGACAATAAGAAGTTTCAGTGAAGTTTGGAGGAATTAACATTCCTTTCCTTTCTGGGTAGAATCGTAAAATTATACATCTATATTAGAAAACATTTTAGCCTTCTTATGACTCAGCAGTTCTGATCCTAAGTATGTTCCTCAAAGAATTGACTACATACCGCCACACAAAAACCTGTACATGAATATTCATAGCAGAATTATTCAGAAAACTTAAGCATGGAAACAGCCCAAATTCCATCCCCTGATGAATGAATAGTACATTGTGTTTTATCCATGTAATGCAATATTTCTCAGCCATAAAAGCAATAAAATATTGATATGGACCACAATATATATGAACTTTGGAAATATGCTAAGTGAAAGAAACCTTCACAAAAGGTCGCATAATGAATGATTCCATTTATAAGAAATATCCACAGCTAGGCATGTTGTGCATTCTTGTAGTTCCAGCTACTAAAGAGGCTGAGGCAAGAGGATTGCTTGAGCCCGGGAGTACATTGACAGCGAATATAGTGAGATTGTGTATCAGCGAGTCCCTCTCTCAAAACCCAAACCAAACACACACAATATGAAATGTCCAAAACAGGTGAATGCACAGAGACATAAAGTAGTTTTGTGGTTACAAAGGGTTGTGGTGGAGGGTTAGAGAGGAATTTCTAATGGGTAAAAAAGAGTCTTTTGGGGGTATTGAAAATGTTCTGATATTGGATAGTGATGATGGTTGAATAACTCTTTGAATATGCTAAAGTAACTCCCTGAATTGTACTCCATAAAGAGGTGAGTTTGAGGGGTTTAGGTGTAGCTCAGTGGTAGAATGCATGCTTAGCATGCTTGAGGCTCTGAGTTGAATCCCTGGCACCACACAAAAAAATTCACTAACCAAAGGAACAAAGTTTCAAGCCTTCATAGATAGTTTAAACCTGAAATTTGCCAGATAAAGATATCTTAGAGGATTAAGCCTATCAAGTAATTTATTTTTTCCACTAAAGAAATAATAATCAGCTGGATGGGGTAGTAGCATATACTTGTAATCTCAGCACCCTGGAGGCTGAAGCAGGAGGATCATGAATCTAAGCCAGCAAAATGTATCTCAACAAAGCAAAACAAGAGATAATCTGAACTGTGTTAACCGTGGCACTAGTATAAAAAAAGAATTGTTTCTGAGACCCTCCCAAACTGTGCATTTAGCAATTTATAATAAATGCTGGGTAGGGTTTAAGTATGATAAGGAGTAGTCAATTTAAACTTGGAACCTTCTAGTTATTGCCTCCTCTTTGTCCTTCATAATTTTCAGCCCTCAGGAACAATAATATGCTTTCTGTGTGTACAGATTTGGCTTTTTAAATACATTTTATATAAGCAAGACGTTTTGTGTCTTCTGGTCTCTTTTTAGTCCAAAATTTTAAGGTTCATTCTTATTGTAGCATGTATTAGTACTTAATTCCTATTTATAATTGGGTAGTAAACCATTATATGGATGTTTGACATTTTGTTTATCCATTCATCTGTTAATGGGAATTTGAATTATCTTTATTTCTTATTTATATGAATAGTTCTGCTATAAACATTCATGTGCAAGTGTTGTGTGGATATGTGTTTTCATTTCAATCATATGTCCACGATTGAAATTTCTGGTCATAGGTAATACTATTTTTAACCATTTGAGAAACAGACAGTGTTTTCCAAAGTAGTTGCACCATTTTACATAACCACTAGCAGAGTACAACGGTTATCAATATTCTTGACAACACTTGTTTCCTTCCTCTGTTCTTCCCTTGTTATTTTAGGAGTCCAAGTGGGTATGAGGTGTTATCAAAATGTGGTTTTGATTTGCATACTCTGATGACTAAGGATACTGAGCAGCTCTTGATGTGTTTCTTGTTCATTTTTGTATCTCCTTTGAGAAATGTCTGATTGAATCCCTTGTCTATCTTATATCTGAGTTATTTTCCTCTTAATAATGGAGTTTCTTATCTAGTTGCAAGTATCTTATCAGATACACAGTTTTCAGATGTTTCGTAATTTGTAGGTTGTCTTCTCATTGTCTTGATAGTGTCCTTTGAAGGATGGAATTTAAAAAGTATTCTCTGATTCCATTGCCAAAATATGAAGTCATATAGATATGTATTGTGTTGGATTTCTTGTTCCTGGGACAAAATACCTGACATCTGCAACTTAATGGAGGAAAGGTTTAATTCAGCTCCTGATATCAGAGGTTTCAGTCTATAGTCAGTTCTAGTCAGAAACATCATGAAGGGCACAGTGGAGCAGAGCAGCTTACTTTATGGCAGCCAGGAAGCAGAGCACAGGGGAGGAATGCCACAGAAGAAAGAACTTGGGACCAGATATCATTTCCAAAATCATGCTCTCATGACCCACCCAGTAACACTCAGAAGTGTGCTTTTCTAATCCTCAAGAGGGTTTCTCAATGCAATCAAGTTGACAACCCAGATTAACCATCATATAAACTTATTTTCTTGTAAGAGTTGTACAGTTTTAGCTCTTGCATTTAGACTGTACATCTTGTTTGACTTCATTTTTGTATACAAAGTGAGATACAATTCAACTTCATTTATTTTGCATCTGGCTATCCATTTGTTGAAAAGATGATTTCTCTCCCATTGATAGTCTTGATGTTCTTTTTGAGTAT
This sequence comes from Heterocephalus glaber, assembly GCF_053883595.1. Classification (NCBI taxonomy): domain Eukaryota; kingdom Metazoa; phylum Chordata; class Mammalia; order Rodentia; family Bathyergidae; genus Heterocephalus; species Heterocephalus glaber. The sequence goes on along the minus strand of NW_028258296.1, from coordinate 24,552,908 downwards.
CAGTTGACCATATAGACAATATGGGCTTTATTTTTTATGCTCAGTTCTATTTCACTGCTTTACATACCCATATATATGTTAGTAATGCAATTACTTCATTACTGTTATTTTTAGCCAGTCTTGTAACTGGGAAATGTGAGCTTTACTGCTTTGTTCTTTTTCAAGATACATTTATCTATTCTGGGTCCCTTGCAATTTCATGAATTTTAGAATTGCCTTGTTATTTTCTATAAAGAAGCCAGCTGGAATTCTGATAAGCATTGTGTTGAATCTGTAGATCAGTTTGGGAAGCATCATCACCTCAACAGTATGAAGTTTTTGTTGTACCAAGTGAGCTGGTAAATCACCTAACACTGGGACAAATGACAAAGTTAAAACTGAAAGGAGTTTATTCACGTGTGTGGACTCCACTCCCTAAGCGAAGTGAAGCCCTGAGTCCAGGAACAGCACAGTTTATATAGGGTGTTATAGCAGCATAGCTTTTATAGTTATTTTAAGAAGAGAAGTTCAAGGGAAGGTTAACATGTTTTTGACTAGTTGTAAAAGTATTTTTGACAACTCAGCTATCTCGCTGTGTCAGGTTAGGGCAATTTACAGTAAAGGGAGGCACCAGGCACTATCTCTTTCCGAGAAGCAATGAAGCAAGTTTACAGAAGCAGAACAAGCAGTTACAAAAACATCTACTTTATAAGGGGAGGGGCATGAGGGGAGTTTATCTACAGGCCAAGATGGCGTTTCTTGGGTTTATCCTGGTCTCACATTTTGTGATCATGAATAAACAGTATTTTTTATTAAGATCCTTTTTAATATCTTCAAGTAATATTTTGTAGTTTTCCAAAATTACATTTTAGACTTCTCTTGCCAAATTTATTGCTAAATACTTTATTTTTATTCTATTGTGGATTGTTTCTTAATTTTCTTTAAGGTTGTTCATTACAATTGTGTTGAAATACAGTTGCTTTATATTGATCTGGAGTAGTGACTGGTTGAATTATTTTTGTGAAGTCTACATTCTCTCCTCCCTACAGACCTCAGGATGTGTGTGTGTGTGTGTGTGTGCGACACACACACACACACTCCTCAGCATTTTAGGTTGATCCCTACAGACATATCCTTGAGTGTTCCTGCAGTCACCCTGGATGACAGTGGTTTTGTCAGGCCTTTCTGTCTGGCTACCTGAACACACTCATGTGAGAAGCTTCACCAGTTGCTGGGTTTTGCTCTATCATGGTATTTGGCCTATATTATTATACTGAAGTAAATTCAGGCTCTTTTGAAGGGGTATTTCCCACAAGCAGTGTTTGAGGTTTACTTGGACTCTAGGAGGATTCTTTCAATGATGTCTTTCCTCATTTTTCTCAAATAACTAAGGGGCTTACAGTCTAGCCAATAGCGCTAACAAATCTATTTAACAATATCCTCCAAACTGTTTTTCACCAAAATTGTTTTTGAGAGCACCCATAGGCATGAACTTCACACACCATTGCAAAGAAAGTCAGTTTCTTTGGGGAAAGATTTCGAGATGTTTTATGGCTTACTTTTCATCCCAGGAAAAATATTGACCCATGTCTGTCTAGAGGAGGTGAGGCCGGAAAGCAGGGTGTGGCAAAGCTGGTTGGGAGAGTACTTGTGACCAGATTCCAGGACACACATGCCAAATAATTCCCAAGGCCCCATATATGGAGTTCTCATGGGTTCATGCAATGTGTAGAAAAAATAAAGAGGCAGGACACCACTGAAAGTCCACTACTGTGGACTTTTTTCATGGTAGCCTGCCCTGTGTTTCTCAGGGTATACTTTTATTTTGGTTTCTATTATTATTTTTCCTTTACTTGGCCCAAGTTCATTCTGCAGAGCCAGTTTCTCCCTTACCCTTCACTTTTAATTTCTAAAATAAACTTTGCTACCATTTTTTGCTCATTTCACTCAATTCTTTGTTTGAGAGAGAAAGAACCTGGAAACCAAGATGTCAGCACCCCAAGGCCTGATAACAGTGGAATAGTAGTGCATTTCTCTTGAGGGACAATCAGCTTTAAGGACTGAATACTCAGTGGAGGTAGGTGTCCTTGGTTTGTGTCTCTTGGCATAGAAACCTGTCCCATAGATTGTATTAAGGGTAATTGGAACCCTACTGTTTTAAGTTACACTGTCCCCAGGTGTTATGGCTTCTGTCTAGGTGACCCCCCCCCCAAGCCTCATGTGATCATAGGTGGGGCTTTTCAGAGGTAGCTGGATCTAGGGTGTGTGATTCTGGGATTAAGTGTATGATGCTGGGATTAAGGGTATGTGATCACTAAATTAGTCCATTGATTGGTTTGGCATAGTTCTAGGTGTGGATAATGGGAAAGCCAACCCTGGGTATGGGTGGCACCAACCAAAGGGCAGGTGGCCTGGAAGGTGGTATTTATACACAAAGGAGTACTACTCTGCCAAAATGAAAGATAAACTTGGGTCTTTTGTAGGAAAATGGATATACCTTGAGACCATAATTAATGTTAAGTGACATAAATCAGACACACAAGCTTAAATATTGCATGGTTTCTCTTATAAGAGAAGCCCAAAGTACTGCATAAATAAAGATCAAAAGAAAAGATAGATAATAGGAAGTAAGGAGATAGATCTTTCCCAAAGGGGAAAGGGATCAAGAGGTGGAGGGAGAATGGAGGGAGGAGAGCAACAGGGGATGAAAAATGGAATGTATAATATGTTGTTCCAATTCTACACAAGGAATGTAAACATTATGTACTGGAAGGATGTAAACAAACAATGAAGGAGATCAAGAGATAAATGGAGTGGAGGAGGTAGGAAGAGAAAGGGGATGAAAAAAGGAATTAAGATGTATCATGTACATGTACCAACTCCTCACAGGAATATAAACATTGTATACTATAAACATGTACTGATAAAAAAGAATTTTTGTGTAGGTGATTTAATGAGGGAGTCCTTTCTGGAGAAATCTTTAGAGGGTTGGTGACACTGAGGACATAAATTGCCAAGACATTCTTAAGGGAGATGGTTTGTATCTATAGCACCTAATACCCACAGAAGCTAGAGATGGATACTCTGGTTGTACAGAGACTCCCCAGCAGCTGCTTATCAAATCTAAGTTTACCTCATAAAAAATAATAACAGTGATCAAAATAATATATGAGCTACCTTTGTTGGCCAATTTCTGCCTATTTAGGAACGTTACACTTACCATCTCTAATACTCATGATAACACCATAAATTAGATATCACCCTTTCACTTATATGAAGAGATTAAGATGTTAATTTACCTACTTCAGGTCCTCCAGCTTGGTGCTACAGCTTGGTCTCAAATGTAGCCCATATGTCTCTAAGGCCTACCTCTGCCCATTACTTACACAGAGCCTTTAAGGAAGAGACAAAAGGGAGAGAGACAAAAGGAGAAGAAAGGAAAGGAAATAGAAAATAATAAAATGGTGAAGAAAAGTCAGGGGCAGCAGAGGAGTGCCAGGGCACAACCAACATTGATCCAGGGGCCACTCAGTCACATTTGTGCTCCTGGCTTTGGCCTAGACCTTCTGAGGTCAGCCTTGTTATAGCTCAACAATCTTGAGATTTCTTGCTCAGTGTCATCCAAGGAGTGAGAATTTTGAGAGAGTTGCTGATGGGTCTAATTGCTTAAATTATTTGGTTTGAAAAGAAGTAGGGGCTGTTTTCTCAAAGGAAGAAACTACATGGCAAATACTTCCCTTCAAGCCAAGTGGCAATGGAGAGACTCTACTACCCTGAGCCCCATGTGGTTCAAGTGCCAAACATTTAGGTGCTACACCAACATCCTCATTCCATATGCACCCTGGAATGATTTCTTCAGAAAAATCTATATTTTGAGAGTAGAATATGCACCTGTCCTCTTTTTTTTTGGTACCGGAGATTGAACTCGGGACCTTGCGCTTGCAAGGCGGCAGAAGTGCTGAGCTAAATCCCTGGCAACCTGTCCTCTTTTTGGTAAGTGACAATGTGATATAATGAATGAAAAGAAAGTGAAGGAGAATTTACAGACTGACTCATCTTGTTTTTCAGTGTGTGAATGTGTGTTTTCTTCTTTCATGGAAGGTGTTTGGTGAAGTAAATTGTAGAGACCATGTCAGAAACCTTGTTTGTTGAGATTAAGTTAAAGGGGAATTACCATTCATTAAGAATTAGACTCTATTTAAGTGAGAAGTTAGCGACCTTACTGAATCAGTAGTTCTCAGTGAACATGCAGCTTGAGTTCTAAATCACTTTCTCAGTTTATCTTGCTTTTTCAAAATACATTATCAAATAATTAACTCTCTCAAAATAGTCTTGAAATGGCACCATGATAGCACAATAGTGTGCCATTTGAACACCATAGGAATGTTCCAATGTGGTGATTTTGATAATAAAACAATAACTCTTCTATCCTAAAGCAGAAGTTATGATATCAGATATAGAAGAACCAGTGCAATATGACAAGTTAATAATTCTAGCAATAAAATCACCAATATCCCAGAACCCTGTGAATATTGTGAAAGCTACAGCAAAGACATTTGGGGAAAATTTAGGTCTATTATACTCAGATGGAATAGTTTCTAATGTTTTCCTTAACATCTGCTTTCTGAATGCTAGCCAGAGTGGTAATCGGATTGAAGCACATTTTTAATCTCCTGGGTTTCATATTGTTTGAATTTGTCATGCCAGAATATTTTTTAGCAGATAACATTTCAATTTTTAAGATTTCTGAGAACAATTTATTTTTTTAAAAAATTAATTTTATTGGTACATTTTATTGGTACACTTTAGGTATACAATTTGTTTACATTTATCATTGGGTGCATGTACCTGTACATGATATATCTTGGATCTTATTTTTTTCCCCATTACCTGTGCACCCTTCACCCCCTTGGCCCTTCCCTATTTACGTAGATTTCATTTCCATTTTTTTTTCTTTTCTCATAGTTTTTCCTTTCCCTCTTTTCTTTTCCCCTTCCCCTCCCTTCACTCCTTCATCTTTGGACCTTTTTTCCTATTTCAAACTATCAAATATTCATTTTAATCATTTTAACCCTTGTTTACACTATCAGTTTCTCACACTAGTGAAACTATTCGGTATTTACACATGTGTGTCCTATTTATTTCACTTAAGAGTAAGGCCTCGATATGCATCCATTTAGCTATAAATGTCTCTAGTTTTTCGTTCTTTATGGCTGAGTAGTACTAGATTTTATAAAAAAAAACCCACATTTTCTTTATCCAGTTTCCAGTTGATGGACATTTGGGCTGCTTCCAAGCTTTAGCTATTACAAACTGTGCTGCTATGAACATGGGTGCACATATATCACTGTGGTATGATTCTTTTAATTCTTTTGGGAAGATACCCAGCAGGGGAATAGCTGGGTCAAATGGGACCTCTAGTCCTAGTTCTTTGAGGTATCTCCATACTGATTTCCACAGTGGTTGCAGCAGTCTGCACTCCCACCAGCAATGGAGAAGGGTTCCTTTCTCCCCACACCCCTGCCAGCATTTGCTATTTGTTGATTTCTTGAGAGCAGCCATTCTTTCTGCGATGAGGTGAAATCTCAGGGTTGTTTTCATCTGCATCTCTCGAATGATGAGTGATGTTGTGCATTTTTTCAAGTATTTGTTTGCTGCTTTTACTTCCTTGTCTGAGAACTATCTGTTCATTTCAGATACCCATTTTTGAATTGGGTCTTTGAATTTGGGGGGGGTCTGATTTTTTTCAATTCTTTATATATTCTAGATGGTAGTCCTTTGTCTGAGGTACAGCTGCTAAATTTTTTTTTCCCATATTGTAGGTTGTCTGTTAGCTCTGTTGGTGGTTTCTTTTGCAGTGCAGAAGCTTTTTAATAAGATGAGATCCCAGTTGTTGATTCTTTCTGCTAGTTCCCATGATGCTGAAGTTTTGTTCATGAAATCTTTTCCTATGCCAATGTCTTCAAGAGTTCTACCTAACTTATCTTCCAGCAAGTTTAGTGTTTCTGTCTTAATATTTATATCTTTAATCCACTTCGATCTTAGTTTAGTGCATAGTGATAGGTATGGGTCTACTTTCAATCTTTAACAGGTTGAAATCCAGTTTTTCCAACACCATTTATTAAATAGGCTATCTTTCCTCCAATGACAGTGGTTGGCTCCTTTGTCAAAGATGAGGTGGCTGAGCATGTCTGGAGTTGTTTCTGCATCTTCTAATCTATTCCACTGATCCTCAGGTCTGTTCCTTTGCCAATACCATGCTGATTTTATCACAGTAGCTTTGTAGTATAGTTTCAAGTTAGGGATTGTGATACCCCCAGCCATGTCTCTGTTGCTTAGAATTACTTTAGCTATTCTAGGTCTCTTATGGTTCCAAATGAATTTTTGGATTATTTTCTGTAGTTCTGTGAAGTATATTGTTGGAATTTCAATTGGCATTGCATTGAATCTATATAGTAGTTTTGGAAGTATGGCCATTTTCACTATATTGGTTCTTCCTACCCAGGAGCAAGGGATGTCTTTCCATTTTCTTGTATCCTCTTCGATCTCTTTTTTCAGAGTGCTGTAATTTTCAGTGTAGAGGTCTTTTGCTTCCTTTGTTAGATTGATTCCTATATATTTCATTTTTTTGGATGCTATTGTAAAAGGAATTGTTTCCTTAATTTCTCTCTCAGTGAGTCTGTTATTTCTGTACAAGAAAGCTATTGTTTTTTGAGTGTTGACCTTGTATCCGGCTACTCTGCTGAATCTGTCGATTAAGTCTAGAAGTCTTTTGGTAGAGTTTTTTGGGTCTTCTATGTAAACTATCATATTGTCAGCAAATAATGACAGTTTAACTTCTTCCTTTCCTATCTTTATTCCTTTTATTTCTTTCTCTTTTCTAATTGCTGTGGCTAATGTTTCCAGAACTATATTGAACAGGAGTGGTGATAGTGGGCATCCTTGTCTTGTTCCTGATTTTAGCATGAAAGTTTTCAGTTTTTGACCATTTAGTATGATGTTGGCTGTTAGTTTTTCATAGCTAGCCTTAATCAGGTTAAGATAAAGACCTTCTATTCCAATTTTCTGTAGCTTTTTTTTTTTATCATGAATGGGTGCTGGACTTTTTCAAATGCCTTTTCTGCATCTATTGAGATGATCATATGGTTTTTGTCCTTGACTCTGTTAATATGGTGTATTGCATTTATTGATTTACGAATGTTGAACCATCCTTGCATCCCTGGGATAAATCCGACTTGGTCAGGATGTATGATCTTCTTGATGACCCTCTGTATTCTGTTTGCCAGTATCTTGTTGAGGATTTTTGCATCTTTGTTCATTAGGGAGATTGGCCTGTAGTTCTCTTTTTGGGTTGGGTCTTTTCCTGGTTTTGGAATCAAAGTAACACTTGCTTACAGGAATGAGTTTGGGAGCATTTCTTCCCTTTCAATTTCCTTGATGAGTTTAAAGAGTAATGGCATTAGTTCTTCTTTAAATGTCTTGTAAAATGCAGCAGTGAAGCCATCTGGACCTGGGCTTTTCTTTGTTGGTAAATATTTTATTACATTTTCAATTTCACTCATTGTAATTGGGGTGTTTAGAATTTCTATATCTTCTTCATTTAACTTTGGCAATTCGTATGTATCTAGGAATCTGCCCATTTCTTCTGCGTTTTCCATTTTATTGGAGTAGAGGTTCTCCAAGTAGGTATTGATGATCCTCTGGATTTCTGTTGGATCTGTTGTGACTTCAACTTTTTCATTCTTAATTGCATGTATTTGTGCCTTTTCTTTCCTTTTTTTGATAAGGTTGGCTAAAGGTTTATCAATTTTATTTATTCTTTCAAAAAACCAACTCTTTGATTCATTGATTTTTTTGTATAGTTCTCTTAGTCTCCATTGCGTTGATTTCAGCCCTAATCTTTTAATTTCCTCTCTTGTATGAGCTTTGGATTTGTTATGCTCTTCTTTTTCTAGGAGCTTGAGGTTCTCAGTAGGTTATTTATCTGAGTTCTCTCTGTTTTCCTAATATGGGCATTCACTGCTATGAATTTCCTGTGTAGAACTGTTTTCATTGTGTCCCATAAATTCCTGTTTGTTGTACTGACATTTTCATTTAGTTGTAGAAACTGTTTAATTTCTTCTTTAATTACTTCTGTGACCCATTGGTTGTTCAAGAGGGTGTTATTCAGTTTCCATGTGTTTGTTGGGGCTTTGTGGTTTCTTATGTTATTGATCGCCAATTTTATTGCACTATGGTCTGATAATATACAGGGGGTAACTTCAATTCTTTTACATTTACTTAGATATGTCCTATGAGCTAGCATGTGGTCTATCTGGAGAATGACCCGTGTGCATCTTAAAAGAATGTGTATCCCAATTTTGTGGGGTGGAATGCTCTGTAAATATCTATTAAGTCCATTTGTTCAATAGCTTGGTTCAGTTCTAGAATTTCCTTATTAACTTTTTGTCTAGATGATCTGTCTATTTGTGATAGTGGGGTATTGCAGTCCCCCATTACAACTGTGTTAGTGTTTATTTGGTTTTTCATGTCTATTAATATTTGTTTTGTATAGTTGGGGACATTCATATTTGGTGCATATATATTTAGGATTGTCATCTCTTCCTCTTGGATTGTTCCCTTCACAAGGATGTAGTGACCATCTTTGTCTCTCTTAATTAGTTTTGGTTTGAAATCTACTTTGTCTGCAAATGAGATTGCGGCCCCTGCTTTCTTCTGGGTTCCTGTGGTGTGGAGAACTGTTTTCCATCCTTTTACTTTCAGTCTGTGAGTTTCTTTTTGAGTTAGATGTGTTTCTTGTATACATCATATTGTTGCATTTTCCTTTTTAATCCATTCTGCCAGTCTATTTCTTTTGATTGGTGAATTGAGGCCATTAACATTGATGGTTATAATTGATAGATATTGATTTATCCTTGTCGTGATGTTTTACTTTTGTTGGCTCTTTTATTTCTTATTTTTTCCTCCTTTCCATTTAGTGTCTTACCTTGCCTGGTGGCTTCCCTCTGTTGCACCTCATGGAGTTGTGACCTTCATTGCTCTTTTCTAGGATAATGTTTAGAATAATTCTTTGTAGTGCTGGTTTGGTGTTCATGAAATTTCTCAGGTGTTCTTTGTCATGGAAGTATCTAATTTCCCCATCGATTTTGAAAGATAATTTTGCAGGATACAACAGTCTAGGTTGGAAGTTATTTTCTTTTAGGGCTTGAAATACTTCACTCCAGGCTCTCCTTGATTTGAGGGTTTGTGTTGAGAAGTCTGCTGTGATTCTGATGGGCTTTCCTTTGTAGGTGATTTGTTTCTTTTCTCTAACTGCTTGTAGGATTTTGTTTTTCTGTTGGGTTTCTGGGATCTTGACTATTATATGTCTAGATGTAGATTTTTTTTATCATGGTTAGTTGGAGCTCTATATGCTTCACTTATCTGTATGTCCAATTCTCTACCTCTGTCTGGGAAGTTTTCCACTATTGCTTCTGTGAACAGATTTTTATGTCAATTGTGCTTCCTCCTGTTTTTTCATGGACTCCTATCAGTCTTATGTTATTCTTCTTTGCATCATCTGGCAGTTGTTGGATTGATTTCTCATGGTCCCTTACTATTTTTAAGAAATCTCTATTTTCATGGTCTCTAACCGCGATCTTGTCTTCTATACCTGATATTCTATCTTCAGATACCCTTAATCGGCTGTGGATACTTTCAATGGAGTTTTTGATATCCTGAATATCTGTTTGAATGTGTTTCATGGATTCCATTTCTTTCTTATGTTGGGTGATCATGGTTTCCATTTCTTTCTTATGCTAGGTATTCATGGCTTCCAGCATGTTTCTAAGCTCATCTATGTTTTTATCTGTTTGTGTTCTAGACCCTCTAATCATGTCTTTCACTCTGCTCACTGTCTCTGCAGATATCTGGGAGATTATTTCTGCGAGATTATTTCTGCTTTGAATTTTTCTAGAGCCTCATTCTTCTGTTTTGTTACTTCCTGTGCTATCAGTTCAGGGTATCCAGCTGGTTGGTTATGGGACTTTTCGATCTCATTTCCCCCAGGGTTTACCCTTGGTGGGGTGGAAGTCTGAGTTTGTGCCTTGCTTAAATGTCTTCTCATTTTTGTTTTTGGTACTGTCCTTGGTTTAACTCCTGGGTTGATAGTTTGAAATTGCTTATTGTAGGTATCTTTGTTGCTTGTAATTAGAACCCTTATGGAATGATTGCTTCTCAGAGGTGACTTCCAGATATAGCTGGTCTTTAAGTTTTGATTCTCTAATGACTCTAAGGCTATCTCATTTTCCTTATACTAGGAAGGTTCATTGACTAGATCAATACCAACATCTTAGCCCAAGTGAAACAATCAGCAACACCACTGCATCAAGTACATCTTTGAAAATGACATTTTGTGGTAGTTATTAATCTATCACCTTTAGCTGTGTGACTTAAATCAAGATCAAGGACCAACCCAACATATAGTGAATAAACTCTTCAATATAACAACTTTACCTTTTGAGATGGGGAGTTAGAAGGGGTTGGGGAGGGAGGGATAGATTGGAAGAAGGGTACGGGAAGGTTAGCAGTGTGGCCAGAGGACACAGATGAGAAGGAAAAAGAGAATAATAGGAAAATAAAGAAGAACTCGGAATGAGGACCAAAACAGGGACAAAAAGGGAAGATGAACAATGTGGGAGAGCACGAGAGTGAGTGTAAGAGAGAGAGAAAGGAAAGAGAAAAGAAAGATGAAAAGAAAAGAAAAAAAAGAGAAAAAAACAAATATTTGCAGAGAGTAGGGGAAAAAGTTAAAGATAAGAGGAGCAAAAGAAAAGAAAAGAGAAAAACCCAAAATAATAAAACTAATTTTGGGAATAAAAGATAACCATGAAGATGAAGGCCCTCTTTCAGGGTATGTCTCTGCTGTCACAATAGACAATGTGGGTTGCAGTGTGCAGATATAAGTCAATGAGTCTCAGTAAGCTAGTCGCAGACCCATGAGATTCAGGCAGATTTCTGGCTGCAAGTCCCAAGTTGAGCTCCCTGTCCTCCTGTAGGGTTGAACTGTGCAGAGTTGTATTGCAGGTTCCAGCTGCCCTTCCCCTGAAGATAGACCCGGTCCTGATGGGAGGTGAAGATGACTCCAACTTACCCAGTACAGTGGTCTGGTGGTCCAGTGTCCTCTGCGTCTTTGTAGTGTGGAACCAGGTGGTTGTACAGAGGAGCGGGGAGAGGGCGGGGGGGTGTCCAGTGGATTGCTGCTGGGGCGCGTTCTGATTCTGCGCATTCCGCACGACTCTCAACGTTGCTATAGCATCCGCAGACCTACCTGTCTGCAGCGGGCTGATTTGGCGTGTTCCGCACGACTCGAGATGTTGCTATGGTGTCTGCAGACCTGCCTGTCTGAGAACAATTTTTAGGAGAGCTTAGAACAAAATTGTCTTTAGGAAGTGTGTTTTAAAATTTATACCAGAGAAAACAGACTCAAAAATTAATGGATTGAACACAACTTGTGAGGCAATAGTATTGATTGGCCTGTGCTGCTAGATGACCACTTAGGATGTCTATTTCTTACAAATCAGACTAATATAGTTTATTATTATCATCTTGATTTTATGTTCCAACTAGAGCACTCTTTGTTTTCTCTCAGATGCATTCCATTTCCAGTAAATTTTATTGCCCCCTTCCCTTTCAATGCTTGCATAAGTTCAGACAACGTCAGTTCTCAATGGAAGAGATCAGGCTCTGTTCATGTTTTTATCTTGTTTCTCCTCTTGCTAACCCTGAGGGCTCTGCCCCAGTAAAGTCAATTCAAGAAGTGCCAGTGGCTGATAATAGATGAATATTTGCTAAAATCAATGAATAACCACAAAAAGTCATCAAATATTTACTATACAGTAGAGGAAGTTTATGTTTGTATCACATGTTAAGGCATACACACACACAGACCCACACACACATACACACAGGCCTATCCATGCAGAACAGAAATGTAACAATGACTTTATGGTTCTTAATAAATAAAATTTTATTTATTCCTGACAGTAGTTTTCAGACATGAAATATAATAAACATTATAGAATACTTTCCAAAGTCTGCTGACATTGATGAATAAATATGTTCATTATGAGCTGTATTTGTCAGCTTTCCTGTTGCTAGACAAAATACCCAAGTCTTACAAGTTAAAGAAGCAGAGATTTATTTGGCTCACAGTTTCAGAGGGTTCAGTTCATGGCTAGCTGGTTCCAATGCAGAAACATCATGGTAGAAGAATGTGGTAGAGCAAAACTATTTAGAACATGGAGACTGGGTAGCAGAGTAGGGGAACAATGGCAGAAAGGAAGGGACAAGTGACCAGATATAGACCTCAAGGTCATACCTCCATGGTCTACCAAGACATACCCGAAGTGTGCTTTACTAATCCCTCAGGAGGCCCCCAAGCCAATCAAATTGACAGTTAAGCTTAACCATCTCATTGGCTTGCAAAGAAGTCAGTGGAGATATATCTCATTTTAGATAAACTATTCATATAGGAGCTAGAAACCTAGAATTACAGAACATACAAAGTAGTTATTTAGCCTATGCAAGGATAATTCATAGGATTATTTTAAATTATAAATTAATTTAAATGCCATTATTACTTAGATTTAGAAAATGTAATTTGTGTGTTTGCTGCAGGGTATACCCATTACCATTACAGCTATGTAGATTTATTTATCTGAACCACTTCGTGAAAAATACATCCATTTTTAATAAAGTGCTGAATAGAGGCTAAATTTTAAAAAATATTCCTTTACTTTTACTTTTACTTTTTGGTGCTGGAGATTGAACCTAGGGCCTCATCCATGCTAAGCACTGAGCTACACTCCCAGTCTGTCAAATTCCCTTTTTAACAACTGAGGGCATTGAGGGTAGAAAAGAAGCACAGGTAACTAATATTTATGTAATATTTATTTTTTCCATATTATTTGCTAAGTGCTCTTTCTCAGCATCCCATTTAGCCTCAGAACAATTTTTTATGCCAGTGTTCATATCCTCACTTTGCAGATCAGAAACTGTGGCTTACAGATAACTGTTGTTATACAGCAGGAAATACTGGAAAGAAAGAGAATTCAAATCCATATGACTCCAGGGTTTATGACTTTTTTTTTTAAGAAAAAACATTTTATCAAATATAAAAATGTAACTCAAAAAAACCATTTGATTTTGGAAGGAAATAACTGTTTTTTCATACAAAGGTACAGATTGTGACACAACAGCTATGTGTGAAGTAGTTTTCTATTCAGTTAGTTTTAAGGTAAAACAATTTAGAGAGGCCCTTATATATTGTGGATTTAGTCTTGAAAAACACTGAAAGTTTACCATGAAAGAAGAAAATGATTTGTTATATCAATTATAGCCTTCTGGCATATTAAATGCTCAGTTCTTATGAGAAAACCATGCCAAATATGGGTTATTTTAGTCAGTGATGTCTTTCTTTGTGTAAATAGATGTCTGCTTTCAGTACTGTGGTCGGCAATAAAGATGGGTTTCTTGTAGCATGATGCCAGCCTGTAGAGAGATGTGTTTGATGTTTGAGTTGGATATGAATCAACTTCTATCAGATGGATATAGTCATCCATTTGACCATCATTTGTCTTCATTAGCATTCATGTCTGCTCTGAGGATTCAGCTCTCACCCAGAGAGGGTGGTCACTGAAGCATCTGGTTTCCTGTCACTGGCTGTGAGTATTTTATTAATTGCAGTGTGAGTTTGCATCATTTACTGGTTCCAAATATTCTTCAAACACTATCAGTATAAATCTTTGTCCCTTATTTATAAAAGGATCACAGAGTTCAAAACCAGAGGCCCATTATGATGTTGGTTTTTATTTCATTTTTGATATGGCATGAATGAAGCCATTCTCTTAGGATGTGTGGAAAGGGGTTTTTCAAACATTTTTTCTGTATGATTTCATTCTATACTAACTTTTCCTTGACCTATCGTGCATATTCTTGAACTTCTTACCCCACTTCTCTACAAATTTCAATTCTTTTAAAAAGTAACCACCACAGTATCCACCAATGCCAAGTACCAGATATTACAGTACATCACTTCTTAGCTCTTGTATCCATATTTGTGGAATGCCCTTCACCACCCTTTTGCCACTACTTGAATGCTGACCAAGAGACTAGTCAAGGGACTGAAGGAATCTAGGCTATGTAATTACTGGTTTCTTTCTTTCTTGATCATTCCACCTTCTGGATAAGAGTAAAATCTGGAAAATATTATTACATACATAAAAGTTCTGAAGTGGCATAGAGTGACATTTCAATGAATGAACCACATATGCTAAAGAAAAATAGAAGAGCATCCTGCAGCATCCCAGTGTGGTATCAGCTCTGGATTCTGCCTTAGAGCATGAAAGATGTACAAGGCCCATGAGATAAAGAGAATGGCAACACCTGGGATGTCATATCAGCAACTAGAACACTGCTCCCTCACTTATGCAAGCTACTCTATTCTGGGTGTTGGGATAGAGTCAGTAGGATTCACTCATTCCTTTACTCATTCAATAAATACCAATTGATGGCCTTCTCTCTGGGAAGATCTATTCTAGGAGCTAGAAATGTAAAAGAGAAAATTAGACTACCTATAAAGAGCCTATATTCCTTTTTTGGCACTGTCATGGTCTTCCCTCTTCTCTCCTCATCTTCCAAATCATAGTGGTAGCACTTTTAAGTATTTTCCAAGCATTCGAACAGTGCTAGGCACTGTGGTAATTATTTACATAATCACTTCTCATCCTCATCATAATCATGCATGATTGCTGGAGACTGCAACACTGATTATGCCCCAAAGCAGGCTATAAAGAGTTAACCCCACAATTGGCTTGTTTATAGAAGTGAGTCCTGCCAAAACCTACATGCCAAGGTCACAGTAACTTGCACCCAAACTCCATTCCTACGACTAAAACCTTCTTAATTAGAAGAAAATGTTCTAATTACAACCATATATTTTGTCTATTCTGTTCCTAATTTGAGAATGCTTTGTCTTGTCTTTTATGAGCCTTGCTTACATTAATTTCCATAAAACCACATGACTACACATCCCTGTATGCAGTACTGACCTTGCACGTAGCTTGCCTTTACCCTAATTGATTACCAATAAAAATCAGTGGGTAGGACTAGCAGTGCCTTTGTAGATTGCACCAGCATTGATTGTTCTGCCACCTGCTTTCCATCTTTCTTAGTTCTATCTTGTAGTTATTTTTCTCAGGGCTGCACTGTACACTGGGCAGGAGACTGGAGCCTACTGCAGAGGTTTCCACTAATATTTCAGGGATCCCCAGAACATGACTGATATTAATATTCCTATTTTATAACAGGATTGATAAAATAGTTGATCTTCTTTTTGGTGAGTGGTTGAGACAGGGTTTCACTTTGTAGTTCAGGCTGGCCTTGAACTCACTATGTAGCCCAGGCTGTCCTCCAACTTGAGGCACTCCTCCTGCCTCAGCCTCCCGAGTGCTGGGATTACAGGGATGCACCACCACTCCTGGCTTGATCTTCTTAATGTAAATGGTAGAACCAGGACTTTCTGGACCCTTGTTTGGTGGGACTCAGCTGTTACACTCTCATTTCTCAGGGGATAGTGGAAAACCCTCCTGCAGAGAGTAAAAGTGATCAATGCATAGATCCAAACTCTGGGGAAAATTCTAGCTCTTATCCAACTCAGACAAGTTCCAGCCTCTTTCCCCTCCAGGGTTTTGGCAACAAGAATTAATTAGAAACCAGGTTTTTCCTCTTGTGTCTCTCACTGAATTTTGTCCACTTCCAAGTCAATATATTTTGCCTATTTTTTTTTCTTGTTACATCTCTTCTCACCTGTGCATCAGTAGATTTAAAGTCACTCATTAGTCACTTGCCTTTCCTTTTTCTAAAGTATATTTAGCTTTCATCTTTATGGCTTAAATTTTTCAGTGTCATATAATTTAACATTTGGATCAATTAATATTTTGTTTCCTAACAAATGAGCATGCATTAAATTAGCAGTTGTACTAGAGATAGCTATATGGCTTTGTCAAGTCTTGTCTCTACTACTTATGAGCAATTAGTATTGTGCAAATTATATAACCAATATGGGCCTCAATTTCCTCATTTGAAAAGCAATAATATCCACCTCAGGGCCGGGAATTTACCTCAGTGGTTTCACTGCCTGCTGCGTAAGCACAAGGACCCGAGTTCGATCCCTGGTACAAAAAAAAAAAAAAAAAAAAATCCACCTCATATGGTTGGTGTAAGAACCAAATACAATTGTACAATACTTCCCATAGTGACCGGAACCTAATGAAATAGTAATAAATGTTAATTCATTGTTCCTGGAATTTGGTAAAGCACGTTAGCAGTTTTGGCCAAAACAGACCCCGGAGAGAGATAGGACCTGTCAGTAAATGTCCATAGGAGGGGCTGAAGCTGGATGTATGTGCTGGGGTAGAGGTTTGGACTGGTAGGTGGGGAAAACATTTGAGGACTACAGTAAGGTTCCACTAGGAAAGTGTTGATAACAGAATTGTTGATGAATATAACATCAAAGACTTGAAGATTTATGAATATATGAGCACCAAGTTCTCTCAGCTGATATCTAGGACAGGCTGCTAATCCTTCAGAAGTGACCTATGAAGTGTCCTCGGAAGGCATTGGAATAGTCAGGTGATTAAGAACTTAGGGGTGAGCAGAAACCACTTGTATATCACAGAGGCAGATTCAAAATTTGATAATGCAGTGGATGCCCGGATACCAGAAGTAGGACCTTGAGTCCAGGTCAGGTTGAGAACAAAGGGATTAGTGCAGGGCCCTAGGATGTATAATGAGCACTGTGCCAGGCCTGGCTGAGGGACCAAGCCAACGATGAGGACTTAGTCCAGATCCAGTGGTTTGGGTGGGAAAAAACAATACAAAACGTGGAGGTCATTAGGCTCAGCTAGACCAAGGCAAAGTCCTTTAAAATCTGATATTTTATTAGTCTGTGTTACATTAGTAAGCTATGAAAGTTTAGCTAGCTATATGTATGTAGTTCTCTTGATGAGAACTAGAGAATATTCATTGAGCACTCAATGAATATTGTATTCTGCTAATACTCTGAGTTGTACAGATAACAAAAAGGTGTGATTTTCAGCTGCTTTATAAAGCTTTGTAACTGTAAGGTATTGTAGCTATTATTTACATGATAGCAATGAAATGCTCCAGTTCAATTCTTGTTTTATTCACATGCTAACCTGAATATTTCCATCATTACAATATGACTTGTGTATTGAATAAGCATGGTCTGAAGAATGTTATTAAAAAGAGCAATTTTATTTTTGCCCCTCACTGTCACTTTAAAGTGTATTCACTTAGAATAAGCGTTTTTCCTGCTGCTCTATAAAAGCTCAAAGGAACTTAATGACAGAAAACCCAGTAGTGGTTTTAAGTTGCACAACAGAGCTTGATTGAGAAATTAGAACATCTTGTCTGACCTGTACTTTGCATTGAAAGGTAAGACTTCCTGCCTCCTCCCTTCCCACTGCTCTTAGCTGCCCACAAGGAGGGGCTATGGGTTGCTTCTCCATCTAACCGGTGTTAAGTCTTTGATAGCTTAGAGATTCGGGAGGGACACAGGGCAAAGGAGCAGAAAATCTTACATGACTGCACTGTCTTTCTGCCTTTTTACTCTCAGGGCCTGGCTGATGTTTAAAGCTGAACTTTCCTCCTTGAATTCATCCTAGACTCTGACAGCTGGGTTCCCCTGAAACTCTCTCACCACCTGGGCAGTGCCTTTCACTATGCTAACTGCTGCACTGCCCTTTAACTTCTGGACTTTGATTCTGTTGGGATCCACTTGTCCTTTGGCCAAAACCCTGGTTGAGCACACAGGATCTCTCCGAAAATCTTGGCAGCAGAGATTCTTGTAGCTCTCATTCTCCACGGAAGAGTTAGCAGCAGTGACTCTTAGTTTCCTTCAGCCCCAAAGCCACCATGTCCTCCACCCTGTCCTCTGATTTGTGTCCCACAATATTCTCTCTAAATGCAAAGTGCATCTATTAAGGCCTCCAAGATTCTCCCAAAAGACTTCCTTGCCTCATGCGAAGGATGAATCTTTTTTCAATAGGTAGCCTTACAATTCAACACTCTTAAGTCCGTTCGACTGTTTAGATCATTAAAATAAATGAGAGGTTTTAAAGGTACTCAAACTCGTTCTTTTAATACCATTTGAAAATTAACATATGGTGGACGAGTGTGGTGCCACATGCCTATAATCCCAGAACTCTTGAGGCTGAGGCAGGAGGATCACTGTGAGTTCAAGGCCAGCCTGAACTATATAGCAAGACCCTGTCTCAAAAAACAAAATAAAACAAACAAAATACAGATATAAATAAACATATTGTCTATTATTTTACTTTGGAATTAAATATCTACTGTAACATGATAGATGATACAAAACTTCTCATTTGATATTCTATCATACAGAAAAATGTATCAATGAAATAAGTTTTCATGAATAGGTAAGAATTAGAATACTGATAATTTAAAGTTCATTGGGATACACACTCAATAGGAAATATTCTTATGAATCATCAGAAATTGAAGTTTAAGTATTTTAAGTATAAGTATTATATTATATTACAGTAAGTATAAGTATTATATACCTGATATAAGAGGTTATTAGGCAAATACCTTTTCTCTGTTTCTACTGTACTTAATATATAGCTGCTATCATATCTCTTATCACTTCACTTTAAAATTTAGTAGATTTGCAACTCCTAGAGAATAAGATTATGCATCTATTTTTCTTTGTATTTCCTATGCGTTGCATAGTGTCTGAAATACTGTGTCAGCTGATTAAACTTTTATTCAGCCAAATTAAAGGAATATGAAGTTCTACTTGGATTCTAATGAAAACTGGTTGAATGATTTAGGAATAGAGTATTCCTATTATCTGGGCTTCCTCTCAGTAAAATTAGAAAAATACCATTATACTAATTAATAAAGATGAAAACTTGCCAAATGATTTAAAAACTATTCTTCAGACAAAGTGGCCTAAAAACACTAGTCACTAATTCTGTCATTTGCCAAACCCATACTCCCATATGTACCACCAAAACAATCATTTTGTTGCTCAGGGGATGAACTCTGTGTTCCTCTACAGTATTTATTGATTTCACATCCTTTACAAGTCTGAACTTACTATATGTATAAAAGTAAAATGTTAAGCTAAGGGAAGTTATGAATTGAATTAACTTTTTGTTTTGTTAGACATGAGAGGTCAAATACTCATAGCATGATGGCAACAGTGGTAAAAAAAAAAAGCATGTTGTGTGTATTTGTAAAATCTTTTTGTTAAACTTCTGAAAAGCTAAGAGGGGCCAGTGTGATGTTCACTTATGAGTCTATAAACACACCCATCCAATTCAGCATGCTCAAAGTATTCTTTTCCATTGCTGTGTAAATAATTACATCAAAATTTAACCAGATGAGAACAGCAAATACTTACTCAGTTTCTGTGGGCCAGGAATCCACAAGAGGGTTAGGACTTGGTTGTGGCTCAAGGCATCTCCTGCGGCTTCAGTCAAGGTGTCTGCCCAGGCTGGAGTCACCTCAGGCTTGCCTGTGCCTGGTGGATCTGCCAGCCCACAGATGTAGTTACCTGTGGGAGGCTTCTCTTCCGCTTCACCGGGGCCCCTCTGCAAGGCTGTTCTCCGTGGCTTCTCCAGGGGAAGGGCAAAAGTTGCAGATTTCTCATTCTCTAATCTCAGAAGTGAACCCTGTTGCTTCTAGTGTATTCAGAACACTAGAAATTAGTTATTTGGTTTTTTGTTTGTTTCTTTGTTTTTGGTACCTGGGATCGAATTCGGTGAGAGTCAGGCGGTGGAACCACTGAGCTAAATCCCTGGCCCCAGAAATTACTTATTAAAACTAACCTACGCCGAGGGGAGGTTAATCAAGCTTTTCTTCCTGAAGGGAGGAACGTCAAAGAATTTGCAAACGTTCTTTCAAAAACCACCACAGGCAACATGCTGACTGAGGAAGACAGTTTGTTTTCAATTCTCTAAAATATTTAAATATTATTAGACATGGTATAGACATGTGATCTTAAAATAACTCCACCTTCTCAAAAGTGAAGGTTTAAATAATATTATGAAAGCAATAAATATAGTTTAAAAACTCAAACAAAAAAAGAAGAAGAAATCTTGCCATTGTGGTTAAACTGACAGTTTTGAGCATGGTTTGGATTAGCCGTGAAAATAGACTGTACTGATAGCTTTAGCTTGTGGCTTCTTCAGATTTGTGGCTAAGTAATATGTGGTCGAAAGGTTTTCATCACTTACCTTTGACATTATAAATACTTCCTCTTTGTTGACTTGTAGTTCACTTTGAACAAGAAGTACTTTTCCAAACTAACTTTTTAAAGAGAAAATGAATTTTATGAAAGGAGCTATATTACATAAAATCCATAATTAAATATTTTATAGACATAGTATAGACACAGGATAGTAGTCCCTTTGAGTGGTACATAATCATTATAGAACCTTGCCAACTGTAATTTTCATTAATTATTTTTCTAGGTAGTTGTATTGCAGGGTGGTGTTGGTCCACTAAATATAGGTAACACTGAATGATTGTAAAAGGTCAGAATGGCTGTAGAACAATTTTTTTGTTGTACATTATTGTGGTAGGAACTAGAATTCACTCAAAGAAATGAGAATACAAGAAAGGATCTTATTCCAGTCTTCCCTAACATATCCAGATGTGCTGTTTGAATTGAATTAAGTATTCAACATCCATCAGAGGAACACTTTAGAGCTGAGGATGTACCTCAATGGTGTTTGCCTGGAAAGTGTGAGGCCCTGGGTTCAATCTCCAGTATTAGAAAAGAAAGGGAATATGAAAAGATGTCTACTTATTGAGTAGAAAAAGCACTGTACTGATTACTGTTTTTTCATAATTTAACTCTGAGCTCTAGAGAGAAAAGTTCAGAATTTGAAATGGATAGAGTTAGTAATGATGTTAGTGAATCTTCTCATAGAACTGGGTGGCCATAGATCTCAAAGCCTTGGAGTAAGAATGTTCTGCACCTTACATCGCCCTCTTATGGCTAGAATGTAACCTTTTTATAGAATTCCCATTTCAGTTTCATCAAAAATAAAGCTCCCACTTTTGTAAACAGCTCACTAGAAGTGGGAACCTAATTTTTATTAATTTATTGGCTTTATGTGTTCAACAATAGTAGGAATCAAGGGATCCTTGCACACACCAATAGGTTGGATATTGTTAGTGTCCATGAAAGAATTCAAGGCATGTTCTCTTTTTTTCTCAAGGCGTAGTAATTACAAACAGAAATTTAAGAAATCTTCATATACATATATTGACAAAATTATAACTTTGTGAAAAATAATAACATTAATAAAACCTCAATAATTTTAATGGATTGTGTAACTATCATGATGTTGAAGTGTAATAACGTAGACATCAGAAGTCAACAATATCACCAGAAAGCAAAGCTATGTGATGGTGATGATTTGTAATGATAATGAAAGTGACTCATCAAACATCAAAGTTAAACAAAGTAAACATCCAAGTTAAAAGTGTATCATGTGCTTATTTGTTTTTTGGTTTCTAAAATGATCACAGCAGATGCTACAAGTCACCATAAAACTTTTGCCCAGTAAAAATCATTCGTCCCAACTCATACTTTCTATGGTAGAATTGTCATAAAAGTAAAGGAATACTTTTTCTATATTTCTATTTCTTAAATTAAAAAGTTAGAGGAAGGTAGAATTTGTTTTGTTTTGTTTTTTTGGAACCGGGGATCGAACTTGCATGAAAAGTCATAAAATAAAAAAGCTATGTTTTCAGTTGAATTAACTATCACCTGTAAAACTACCACGTGGAATATTACCTGCATTCTTTCTCAGTCAGTGCCTCCTTCCTTCCTCTCAGAAGTATACCATTATACAACTTCTTGCATGAATTGGCTGTTTTAAATCTTTATATGAAAAGAATCATGAAGTCTGCCTTCTTTAGTATTTTTGTTGTTGTTGTCTGACAGATTCATCTATGTTTAGTAAGCCTC
Organism: Heterocephalus glaber; assembly: GCF_053883595.1. Classification (NCBI taxonomy): domain Eukaryota; kingdom Metazoa; phylum Chordata; class Mammalia; order Rodentia; family Bathyergidae; genus Heterocephalus; species Heterocephalus glaber. Next base: position 24,530,857 of record NW_028258296.1, on the reverse strand, counting down.
AATTCTTCAATTTAATTTCCTATTTCATATTCCATTTTATGAATATACCCTATTCATTCAATCTTGGTAGATATTTGAGTTATTTCCAGTTTAGGCTACAAGGTATATGGTAGTTAAATGAAGATTAGATATAGATATATATTATATATAGACATATATTAAAAAAGTGATATTAATATTTTTGAACATGTTTTTTTTGCATCTATGGATATATTTTTGTTAGTTATAAATACAGGGGTGAGTCTGCTGCCCAAGGCTGGCCTCATCAGCAGGCAACCTATGCAGGTGTATGTGGCCCTGTACTCAGAAGGGACCTGTACTTGGTTTCATGCTCTGTTGTTGTTGTCTTGAATTTTTTTTTTTAACTTGAAACATGCTTTGTAACTGGAGTTTTATGAAATTATTAGAAAGGCACAACATGCAAGGGACAAGATCCTGGTGGCTTCACTTGCTTGATGGCTATTGCTCCAGAAGCACAGAATTCCTGTGGATCCACTATTCTATTTTAATAAGACTCTAAGCAAGTTTAAGATAAATTCACCATATCACCTCTACAGACTGATATATCTCGGGCACTGACAGCCTTGGGAGGCCACACTTTAATTCAAATCAAAACCTCCATCAAGTGAAGAAAAGTCAGTGCCTTGTAAGAAACACAACTTCCTTTATAGTCAATTTCCTAAAATCAGTGACAGAAGAAAAGTGAAAAAAGGGGCACACCTTGATTTCTTTTCCTTTCAGTCCTTCCTTACTCAATAAGTCAAAGGCAGAAAGAGATGACAAAATGTGAGCATATTGAGAAATGAAGTTGAAACAAGAGCTTGTTTTATGCAGTGATTCCACTCTTTGGGTAGAAAAAAATGTATGCATATACATACGGTCTAAGGTACAAATTGTGCAACTTAGGTTATATTGTGCATGAGCTAAATACTGACATGCTTATACTAACAGCTGATATTGCACAATACAGAGATCAGTGGTAAAATTCATGGTAATAATTAAAAATTTATTTTACTTAGAATGACAATAGATAACAAATAGGTAATATTATGACAAATTATCAGAGAGACTGCAAAAGAAAGAAAAAAACCTTTACATTTTAGTACTTTTACTCATATTTTTTCTTGCTTTTTGTACAGGTTCTGTATTTTTATTTGGCATTGGCTCTACAAATAACGTAGCCAGCCCTGCTATATAGCATCACAAGGATTCGTGACTATTTTAGTAGGCATTTTTCAAAGTGATTGTTTTAATTACACTCTACCTGAAGGGAATAAAAGTTCCTGATATGCCATATCCTTGTCAACACTTGACATTGTCAGTCATTTTAATCATAGAGATTCTCATGACCATGTTACATTTCCATGACGACTGATGAAATTCAGTTTTTTAAATGTTTATTGGCCATTTGGATATTTTCTTTTAAGAAAACCAGTTTGAGTTATTCATCTTTTTATACCAATTTATAGGGTTCTGCACATATTTTTGTGTGCTCTTTTAATTTCTGGGTCAAAAATATCTTCCACTTTTATTATATTGATGAATTCTTTATGAACTTCAATTCCTAATTCCTAAGTAATAATATTTTCTTTTATAGTTTTGGCTTTTCTGTTGTGTTTAAGATATCATTTTCTATTGTGAAACCTTGATTTTTTCCCATGATATTCTTGAAAGTTTATTCTTTTTACCTTTCAAAATTAAGCCTATATTCCAACAGGAATCAATTTTTGTTCATAGTGTGAGGCAGCAGCAATATTTTTTACATCAATATTTGATTAATCCAGTACCAGCTTTTTCCACATGTTCTGCAGTGCTACATTTTTAACATAACAATTGCTGTGAACCTGGGTTTGCTTAATGTCCCCCCTGATGTAGTCCATTGATACATTTCTCCTTGTTCCAGTAACATCTTAAGACATTATCTGTGTTGTTGAAGCTTTATAATGAGGAATTTTTCATATCTGATAAAGTAAACTCTCCCAGTTCTTCTTTCAAAATCTTTTGGCTATTCTTGGCCTTTTGTATTCTCATTCAACTTTTACAATACATTTGAAAATTAACTTATATACACAAATCAATTGTGATTTTTATTAAGATTGCAGTAACTTTATAATCACTCAGAAGCTTTCATCTTTACAATTTGGAGGCTTTCAATCCCTGAATATAGTTTATGCAGTTTTTTTCTGAATCTCTATATACAGTTTTATAGTTTTGTATGTAGATATCTCATATATTTTTATAATTTTAATTAATTTAAATTAAATTTCTCTTAGAATTTTAATGTTACTTATGCCAATACAAAGAATAACTTTTTAATTTAAATCCTGTAATTTTTCTCAGGCACAATGTTATAAATAGAAATATAATTTTTAAAATATTGAGCATGTGTGTATGTCCTTGGTAAAATCACTTAATTTAACTTATTGTTCTTTTTGTTAATTTCAAGTATATTTTTATATTATTTGCAAATAATTACAAGTTTTTTTTCCTTTTTTGATTTTATCTTATTGGCTAGGATCACCAAAATGTGGATTAGAAGTGGTTATGTTAGGTATACTTCACTCATTCCTATTTTTGAAAGATTCACTATTGGCAATTAATCATTAGATATGATGTTTTCTGTAGTTGTTTCAAATGTCCTTTGGAAATTAAGGAAAATTCTTTCTCTTTTAAGTGTTCTGTGTTATGTTAAATTATTAATCAGTAGATAAATTTCTGATTTTATCAAAGTGATAATGTTTTTCTTTTATTTAGTTAATGTGAGGAATTATAATGATTTTAAAAATGTTAATCAAGTTTCATTTTTTAAACAATACCAATTTTGTATTCATCTTGATCTTATTTTATTTATGGTATTTTCATCAAAGGCCATTATTAAGAAAAATCAAAATTTTATGTACTGGGTAGTGTTTGCTTTTTGTAACCCTTTGGGTCTGGAGCTTTCTTTGTGGAAAATATTTTAATTGTAGACCATTCCTTTATTGATTACAGAGCTATTTAAATTTTTTATCTTATCTGTGTCAGATCTACAAAGTTATACTTTTTCAAAGAATGTATTGATTTCATATAAAATTTCAATTTATTTGAATACTATTTATCATAATGTTCTTTTGATATTTTAATGTATTTATGATTCATAGTGATGTCACATCTTACATTCCAAATATTCCTTACTGTATTACTACTTCTATTTCATTTTTTTCTTGATCAATCTTTCCAAGAACCAACTGATGGTTTTATATTTTTTTTAATGATAAGTTTTAGACAATGTTGCTCTTCTTTACTGCATGCTTTTAAAAAATTTTGTTGTGTCCTCTTACTTTTTTTCCTGTAATTTCTTTGGGTTTACTTGGTATTTTTTTCTAACTTTCTTAATTGAAGTTTTTTTAATTCATTTTTTTTCTGAAATATTGATTTTAAGTCTATAAAAGTTTGGCTTTACTTGCATATTAACATTCTGGTATTTGGTATTTTTATTATAATTTTTTATTATAAAATATTTTATAATTTTATTAAAATTTTCATATTGATTCATGAGCCATTTATAATGTATACAGTACTTCTTCATTTCCAAATATGTGAAAATTTTTATCTCTGACTATTGACTTCCAGCTTAATTCCACTATAGTGAGAAATTTGTTCTGTGAGATTGCAGCATTGTCAGTTGCTTTATGGCCTGATAAATAGTCAAAGGAAGCATAAATTTAGTTGTTCATTACTGTGTTTAGTATACCAATGAGCTATACTTGTCATATGTATTAGTCACTTTTCCATCACTATAATAAATGCCTACAATAGTCCTTTTATGAAGAGAAAAGGTTTATTTTGACATGCAGTTTTAGAGGATTTAATCCAAGGTTGATTAGCCCTGTTGCTTTGGGCCTATAGTGGCACATCATAGCAGGGGCATATAATGGAGCAAACCTTTCCCCTTCAGGTGAGGAAGCAAAAGAGAAGAAGTAGAAAGAGTTGGGGTCCCCTATTGCCCTTTTATTGTACACCTTCAATGGCCCAAAGACCTGCTACTACACCACCTTCCAAAAGCACCATGCTGTGTACCAAGGGTTTACCACATGGTCCTTTGGAAGATACTTAAGACCCCAAATATAGCATTATGTTGTTCAAAACTCCTCTAAAGTTACTAATTTTTGATTATTCTAGTTAATGAAAGGTGCATGCTAACATTTCTCTCTGTTTATGGATTTATGTATTTCTCCATGAAGTATAGTACTTTATGATCTACATCTTTTGAGGCTGTATTGTCACTATTAGGTGTATACAGGTTTAGAATTCTTGAAATTTCTCATTGCATCAAAATTTTGACTAACTGGCCCTTTTTATTAAATGGCTCTTTCTCTCTTAAAGCCTACTTCCTGATATAAATATAGTTATACTTGTTTTATATTGGTGAAAGTTTTTTGATATATCATTTTTTATCATTCTAACTTTTCTTTTTATCTTATATTTTAGAATATATCTCATACAAGCAGATATAGTTATTTTGCATCTAATTATCTAGCAGACACCTTTTGACTTTTATTTGCATTTAATATGTTATTTTGTTGTGATCTTCAGTTCCTACATAATTTAAAATCAGATATATACTATTTTAAATTTTATGTAAAATTGTGAGAAAATATACATAAAATTTACAATCTTAACCATTTCAAGTCGTATTAAGGAGGAAATTTTCATCATCCATTATTTCTTCAAGTATTACTTTTGTCCATTCTCTCATTTCATTTCTACTGAAATGCCAATTATGTGGTTACCAAGCCTTTTCTGCTGCATACCTGTTGTTGCTCATATTATTTACTGTATTTTTATCCTTCTGCATTTCCATGATGCATATGGCTTTATAATTTTTTTTTAAATTTTATTTTATTGGTACAATTTATGTATACAATATAATGACATTCATCATTGGAAATTTGCACCTTTGCATAATCTCTCTTGGTTGTTATTGTTCCCCCTTCCCCTGCCCTCCCTATAACCCCTTCATCCTTCCCTATTTACAAAGATTTTGTTTCTATTTTTTCATTTTCTCATATTAATTCCATTCCCTTCTTTTCTTCCCCCTATCCCTGCCACTTCCACTTCCCCTTTGCCCCTTTTCTTCCTATTTCAGATTATCTATTATAACTTTTGGTTCTTATTACACTTTCAGTTTCTCACACTAGAGAAATTATTTGGTATTTACACACGTGTATCCTGTTTATTTCATTTAAACGTATCACCTCAATGTGCATCCATTTAGCTATAAATGTCTCTAATTTCTCATTTTTATGGCTCAGTAGTACTCCACTTTATAAAAAACCACATTTTCTTTATCCAGTCTCCAGTATGGGCATTTGGACTGCTTCCAAATTTTAGCTATTAGAAATTGTGCTGCTATAAACATGGGTACACATATATCACTGTGGTATGATTCTTTTAATTCTTTGGGGAAGATACCCAGCAGGGGAATAGCTGGGTCAAGTGGGACTTCCAGTCCTGGTTCTTTGAGGTATCTCCATACTGATTTCCACAGTGGTTGCACCAGTCTATGCTCCCACCAGAAGTGGAGCAGGGTTCCTCTTTCCCCACAGCCCTGCCAGCATTTGTTATTGGTTGATTTCATGATAGCAGCCATTCTTTCTGGAGTGAAATGAAATCTCAGCATTGTTTTCATTTGCATCATCCAGTGATGTTAGACACTTTTTCATATGTTTATTTGCCATTTCTACTTCTTTGTGTGAGAAATGTCTATTCATTTCAGATGCCCATTTTTGGATTGGGTCTTTAAATTTGGGAGGTCTGATTTTTTAAAGTTCTTTATAGGGTCGAGATAGTAGACCTATGTCTGAGGAACAATAGGTGAAGGTTTTTTCCCACATTGTGGGTTGTCTCTTTACACTGTTGGTGGTTTCTCTTGCTGTGCAAAAGCTTTTTAGTAAGAAGAGATCCCACTTGTTGATTGTTTGCACTAGTTCACGGACAACTGAGGTTTTGTTCATAAAATCTTTTCCTACACCAATGTCTTCAAGAGTTCTACCTAACCTCTGTTCCAGCCGATTCAGCATTTCTATTTTAATATTTAGATCTTTAATCCATTTAGATTTTAGTTTATTGCTTGGTGGGAGATATAGGTCTAGTTTTAATCTTTGCCAAGTTGAAGCCCCATTTTTCCAGCAGCATTTATTAAAGAGGCTATCTTTCCTCCAGTGAGGGTGTTTGGCTCCTGTATCGAAGATGGGGTAGCTGAGTGTGTCAGGCATTGTTTCTGCATCTTCTAATCTGTTCCACTGGTCCTCAGGCCTGTTTCTTTGCCAGTACCATGCTGTTTTTATCATAGTAGCTTTGTAGTATAGTTTCAAGTTGGAGATTGTGATACCCCCCGCCATGCCTCTGTTACCTAGAATTACTTTTGCTATTCTGAGTCTCTTCTTGATCCAAATGAATTTTTGGATTGTTTTCTCAATGTCTGTGTAGTATGCTGCTGGCATTTCAATTGGGACTGCATTGAATCTATATAGCAGTTTTGGAGGTATGGCCATTTTTACTATATTGATCCTTCCTAGCTGAGAGCAAGGGATGTCTTTCCATTTTATAATATCATCTTCAATCTCTCTTTTCAGAGTGCTATACTTTTCAGAGAAGAGGTCTTTGATTTCTTTTATTAAGTTGGTTCCTAGGTATTTCAGTTTTGTTTTTGTTTTTGTTTTTTTTGTACCAGGGATCAAACTTGGGTCCTTGTGCTTGTGCAGCAGGCAGTAAAACCACTGAGCTAAATCCCCCGCCCTGTATTTCAGTTTTTTGCATGCTCTTGTGAAAGGAATTGTTTGCCCTATTTCTGTCTCAGTGAATCTATTGCTCATGTGGAGGAAAGTTATTGATTTTTGTGTGTTGACCTTGTATCCAGCTACTTTACTGAATTTGGTTATTAAGTCTAGAAGACTTTTGGTGGAGTTCTTTGGGTCTTCTATATAGAGTATCATGTCATCTGCAAAGAATGACAATTTGACTTCTTCATTTCCTATCTTTATTCCTTTTATTTCTTTCTCTTGTCTAATTGTCATGGCTAATGTTTCCAAAACTATACTGAACAAGAGTGGTGATAGTGGACACCCTTGTCTTGTTCCTGATTTTAGTGTGAAGGATTTCAGTTTTTGACCATTTAGTATGATATTGTTCATAGATGGCTTTTATCAGATTGAGGTAGAGACCATCTATTCCAATTTTTTGTAGGGTTTTTATCATAAACGCATGTTGGATTTTGTCAAATGCTTTTTCTCCATCTATTGAGATAATCATATGGTTTTTGTCCTTGGCTCTATTGATATAGTGTATTACATTGATTGATTTTCATATATTGAACCATCCCTGCATCCCTGGGATGAATCCCACTTGATCAGGGTGCATGATCTTCTTGATGATCTTCTGTATTCTATTTCCCAGTATCTTATAAAGGAGTTTTGCCTCTATGTTCATTCGTGAGATTGGCCTATAGTTCTCTTTTTCAGTTGGGTCTTTCTCTGCTTTGGGGATCAAGGTGATGCTTGCTTCCAGGAATGAATTCAGGAGTATTGCTTCCCTTTCAATTTCATTGAAGAGTTTAAACAGTAGTGGCAGCAGTTCCTCTCTAAATGACTTGTTGGATTCAGCAGTGAAGCCATCAGGACAAGGGCTTTTCTTAATTGGTAAGTTTTTAATTACATTTGCAATTTCATTGATTGATATTGGGTTGTTTAGAATTTTTAGGTCTTCTTTGTTCAACTTTGGTAATTCATACATATCTAGGAATCTGTCCATTTCTTCTGTGTTTTCCATCTTATTGGCATATAGGTTCTGGAAGTAGGTATTGATGAATCTCTGGATTTCTGCTGGGTCTGTTGTCATTTCACCCTTTTCATTCCTAATTGCATGGATTTGGCCCTTTTCTTTCCTTTTTCTGATAAGGTTGCCTAAGGGTTTGTCAATTTTGTTGATTCTTTCAAAGAACCAACTCTTGGCTTCATTGATTTTTTTGTATCATTCTCTTAGTATCCATTGCCTTGATTTCTCCTCTGATCTTTATAATTTCCTCCCTTGTATGAGCTCTGGGTTTGTCCTGCTCCTCTTTTTCTAGAAGCTTGAGGTGCTGCATCAGGTTGTTTAATTGGGCTCATTCTGTTTTCCTAATATGAGTATTCACTGCTATGAATTTCCCTCATAAGACTGCTTTCATTGTGTCCCATAGATTCCAATATGTTGTATTGTCATTGTCATTTAATTGAAGGAACTGTCTGAGTTCCTCTTTAATCTCCTCTGTGACCCATTGGATATTCAGAAGTGTGTTGTTCAATTTCCATGTGTTTATGAAATTCTTGTGGTTTATTTTGCTATTGATTTCCAATTTCATCACACTATGGTCTGATAATATGCAGGGGATAACTTCAGTTGCTTTGCACTTACCTAAATACATTCTATGAGTGAGTATGTGGTCTATTTTGGAGAATGACATGTGTGCAGCTGAAAAGAATGCATATTTTGATTTTGTGGGGTGGAATACTCTGTAAATATCTGTTAAGTTTATTTGTTCAAGAGTTCAATTGATTTCTAGTATTTCATTGCTTGTTTTTTGTCTAGTTGATCTATCTGTGACAGTGGGGTATGGAGGTCCCCCACTACCATTGTATTAATGTTTATATGATTTATCATGTCCATATTTGTTTTATATAGTTGGGTGCACTGGTGTTTGGTGCATAGACATTTATGATTGTCATCTCTTCCTGTTGGATTGTTCCCTTTACGAGGACATAATGTCCTGTGTCTCTCTTAATCAGTGTTCGTTTAAAATCCACTTGATCTGCAAAGAGAATAGCTACTTCTGCTTTTTTGGGGGTTGCTGTTGCATGGAGTATTGTTTTCCACCCTTTAACTTTCGATCTATGAGTCTCTTTTTGAATTAAGTGCATTTCTTGTATGCAGTATATTGTTGGATCTCTCTTCTTGACCCATTCTGCCAGTCTATTTCTTTTCATTGGTGAATTGAGACCATTAACATTGATGGTTATAACTAATAGGTATTGAGTTATCATTGTCATGACTTTTTCTTTTTGTTGGATTCTCCCCCTTTGCGTTTAATTTCTCATGCCCAACGGATTCATTCTGCTGGGCTTCCTGGGGTTGTGGTCCTCATTGTCTTTTCCTAGGATGTTGTCTAAAATTTTTGTGGGTGTTGGTTTGGTATTCATGAAGTTCCTAAGGTTTTCTTTATCACGAAAGTATCTTATTTCTCCGTCAATTTTGAAAGGTAATTTTGCAGGGTACATCAGTCTGGGTTGGAGGCTGTTTTCCTTTAGGGCTTGAACTACATCACTCCAAGCTCTTCTTGCCTTGAGCGTTTGCATTGAGAAGTCTGCTGTGATTCTGATTTGCTTTCCTTTTTATGTGATTTGTTTCTTTTCTCTAACTGCTTATAGAGCTTTGTTCTTCTGTTGGGTTTCTGGAATCTTAACAATTATATGCCTATGTGTAGATTTTTTTTGATCATGGCTAGTTGGAGTCCTATATGTCTCACTTATCTGTATGTCAAGTTCTTTGCCCTGCTTGGGGCATTTTCTGCCATTACTTCAGTGAACAGGTTTTTTAAAATGTCATCTGCACTATCTCTTGTTTCTTCATTGATTCCAATCAGTCTTAAGTTATTCTTCTTTACATTGTCTAGCAGGTGCTGGTTTGATGTCTTGTGGTCCCTTACAATTTTGAAGCAATTTTTCTTTTCCTGGTCACTAACTGAAATCTTATCTTCTGTATCTGAAATTCTGTCCTCTCATTGGCTCATTCTTCTGTGTAGACTTTCAATGCATTTTTTAATCTCCTGGAAATCTGTTTGTTTCTGTTTTATGGATTCCATTTGTTTCCTATGTTGGGATTCCATCATGTTCCTCAGTTCCTCTATTTTTTTTTATCTATGGCCTCTCTAGATTTATTAATCATGTCTTGCACTATGGGCACAATCTCTGCTGTTACGTGAGAAATTATTTCTGATTTCATTTTTTTCAGATCTTCTTTTGTTGCCAGTTCAGGGAGTTCAGGTGGTTGAGTATCAGACTGTTCCATCTCCTTTCCCTTTGGAGTTGTTGTAGGTGATCTGGAAGTCTGGTTTTGAGACTTGTTTACATGTCTTCTCATTTCTATGGGGGGGGTGTGCTGTTTGCACCCACAGGGCTCACCTCCACTGCACTGGGAGTGGTGGAACGGTGGCCCTAAAGGCCCTTCCTCTGGGCTGGGAGTGGTGGAATGGTGGCCTGGAAGCCCCTTTTTCTCGGCTGAGAGCAGTGAAACCTGGCTTTTTTCTTATAATCTATTGCCCCCTTTACATGTTTCTTTTTCAAACGTATATGAGATCATACTATTAGGTGAAACAAATCAGATATACAATCTTAAATACCACTGGGCTTCTCTTAAATGAAAAAGCCAAAATATAAATAAAGAGCAAAATATAAGAGATGATAGGAAGCAGGACGATCTTTTTCAAACAGGAAAGGGATCAAAAGATGGAGGGGGAGAAGAGAAAGGGGATAAAAAAAAGTTTGAAGAAAAAAATGAAAATAGAGCTTTTTCAAGTGGGAAAGTAGTCAAGGGTTGCAAGGAGCAGGGAGGGATAGGAGGGGGAGGGAACCAAAAAAAAAAGAGTTAAAATTTGTCAAAGTATTTGTAAATAGGGAGGGGTGGAGTGGTTGAAGGGAGGGCTGGGGAATAGGGAAAAAATAAGAACCAAGATGCATCATGTAAAGGTACAAGTTCCCAATCATGAATGTAACTGTATTGTTTACCTAAAATGTACCAATAAACTTAATGAAAAAAGAAGATACCAATAAAAATGAAGAACAAAAATCAAAGACATATTAAAACAAAAGAAAAAAATTAAAACAAAAACAGAAAAAGTGTCATGTACATGTACCAACATCTCACAATAAATATGATCACTATGTACTGCAAAAATGTACAATAAAAAATAACTTTTAATGAAACAAACATAACAGAGGGAATCCTAATCTGCTTTCAAGCTATCAGGATCTTAATTCCAGTAGTTCTATTTTCTTTTTACATTCCAGAATTTTCATGTCATTTTCTCCTAATAATGATTTTTTTGTGGTAAATTATATATGACATATGATTTAACATTTTAACCATTTTAAGTGTACATTTTAGTGGCACTGGGTACACTTACATTGCAGTGTACCACCACTAAATTCCATTTCCAGAAAGTTTTCATCTTCCCCAATGAAACTTTATACCCATTAAAACATGCCCTCCTTTCCTTCTTTTTAGCCCTTAACAACTACCATTCTAATTTCTTTCTCTATGAATTTGAATAGTCTAGGTACCTCATATAATTGGAATGGTACAATATTCGTCCTCCCCCTTCTTGTTTTATTTAGCATAATGTCTCTAACATAATTTTGCTAATTAGCATAAAAATCTCTCATCCATGATATAGCAAGTATCAGAATTTCCTTCCTTTACACATACTTGCACAATTGGAATAAATGCCTACCTCAAGGATTTATTTATGTTTGTTTGTTTGATTTTTTTTTTTGTACTAGGGATTAATCCTAGGATCCTCACACTGAACTATATTCCAGGCTTTTTTATTTTAAGACAGGATCTTGCTAAGTCACTAAGTTGCTCAGGCTGGGCTCAAATGTGTGATTCTGCCTCAGCCTCCCAAGAGTGCTGAGATTACAGGTATGTGCCACTATGCCTGACTCCCCAAGGAGTTATTCGACTTAAAAATATAATTTATTTTAACATGAATTGCTAAGATTGTAGCGTGTTATATTTTAAATCTGAAATGTTTCCTCAAGGTTTTTGTGCTAGAGGCTTGGTCTTCAACTGCATTATTAGGAGGTAGTGGAAACTTTAAGAGGTGAAGCCTAGCAGGAGGTCTTGTGATCACTGAGTGGGGCCCTGACCCTTCCTCTTCCTTTCTTTTGCTTCCTTACTATGGTATTTCTTTGCCATATGCTCTCACCATGATGTGCTGCCTCACCATGGAGGCTATTGAACATGAACTAAAACCTCCAAAACTGTGAGCCAAAATAAATCTTCCCTTTTTAAAAGTTGATTACCTGAGGTATGTTGTTACAGTAATGGAAAGCTCACTAATAAAAGAACAATATATACATATGAGGAAACATTTATATTTTAAACATCTGTGCAAGGGGGAACATATATGCCTATAAAGGCATAAAATATCTTAAAAAGAATACACAAGAAACTTTTGGTGGGGGAAGTAGGTGGTAGGGAAATAGGATAGAAAATTGACATTTGCTTTAGGGAGATCTTTCCTAGGACATACTTGTTGAAAAATCTTGTCCTCCTGTGATTACCTTGTGCCACTGTCAGCTATGCATGTAATTTAGGAAGAGGAGAAGGAACCTCTACCACTTTAATTAACCATCCTTTCTGGCGATAAATGGGGTGGCACACATGAAAGGTATCTACCTAGATAGTTTTATTTCCAGATTTGTATGGAGATTTTCTAAGTTAACTTTCTGTGTACTTAGGATACTTGAAATTATTCAGACATCCTTGTAGGCTTTGGTTTTGTCTATATTATTTCTCTTTCCAGTTCTACCAAATGACCACGGGAGGGAGTTGAGCTATGAAATGCAACAGAAGGAAACATTGCTAGCTTCAAGAGTTTTCTTTTAACTTCAGTGGAGAAGGAGATTGACACTAATGCCTTACCTAAGGACAAACATTGGTTCTGGAGCTTGTTTATCCAACTGTTTTTCCATGTTAACAGGAATTTAAAAATTGATTCTTTGTCTCCAACAATTCTAAGATGATTTCTGTTTTTTTGTTTGAGTTTTATTTTCCTTTCCAAACTCTACAGTTTCACTGAATTCAGACAATTATGTTTTAAGCTAAATAAGCTGAAAAAGACTTTGAGAGGAATAATTTTTTTTGAGGAATAAATGAGATGTTTGTCCAGAACCCTGCAATTTTCAAATTTGAATGGCAAAAATAAATCATACTGGCATTATGTTAACAGAAGATTTATGGTTATCTTTAATCTGTAAGAAATAAAAAGTTGATATTTAGCCTCAGGTTGATTAAACAACTGAGCAAAACATTATACATTCATGACTTTTACTTCTGTTGGTCAATGTAAAATACAGTGTGAACTAACTGTAGGTGTTTTAGTTACCTATTGCTTAGGGTCTATGGTAGTTTGTTACACAGCAATGGGTAAATGAAATAGCTGGCAAAAATAACTACACAATTCTTCATGTTGTCATGGTTTTGTAATTTAGGTAGAGCTCTGCACCGATGGCTTTTCTTTGCTTCCAGTCAATTTATCCATCCATTCATGCATCATCTAACCATTCAACCTCTATCCATCTGCATGACTAATCTCTCTAACATGGTAGTTAAACTTGTTCACATAGTTGCTGCCTTCCAAGAAAGCAAAATAGGAATTTCCGTGCTTCTAAAGACCTAGTACTAGAACTGTCATAGTCAAAGCAAGTCACAAGAGTAGACCAGATTCAAAGGAAGAAGAAATGGATTCCATCTCTTCTGGATATCTAGAGATGAGAGTATGCTGCCATCTTTGGAGACAGTGTACTATGTAAAGACAGCAAGGCAGCAAGACAAGTCCATTAAAATCTATTTAAAGAGTCTATTTATTCTAAAAAAATAATTGACTCATTTTCTTGAAATGTATTCCTTAATGGAATCTGACTTAATTTTGATCTAATTATCATCAATACACACCAGAGGGTTTTTTAACTTCCACATTACAGATTTGAAATCTATATTTGCCTTCCTTATTACATTTTTGTAACAAGCAGACTTACTTTCATAAACTGTACCACCTCCCACTTCATTGTAGATTTATTATACACCAGCTCTGCGATCTCAGAACTACTGAAACTTCATGGTTTTGTTTCCTTCCATGCAAATTGAATTGATACAAATATCTCTTTCATGGCTTTTTTATGAGGCCTAAATGAGAGATTAGCATCTGTTATTTGACTTTTCTTATGATGTAAAATTGACTTATAACCCGTCCTCCACGCCCGCGCCCTGGGGAGGCCGCTGGGGGCGCTTGTGACTCCGGCGCGCGACCGCATAGCCTGAGCGGGTCTGGGGGCGGCCCGCCGTCCGGAGCGATTCCCGCCCGGCGGTGGCAATGGTGCCCGCGGGCCCCGAGGGACTGGAGGGCCAGGCCGCGAGGCCGCTCCCCGGGTAACACCAAGAGAATGAAAGAAGTAGATAATCTTGAAAGTATAAAAGAAGAATGGGTTTGTGAAACAGGACCTGACAATCACCCTCTTAGTGATAATCAACAAAAGAATTGTGAATATTTTGTTGACAGCTTCTTTGAGGAAGCTCAGAAGATTGGAGCCAAATGCTTATCCTCCACTGAACAGAAGAAACAGGTAGATGTAAGTATAAAATTATGGAAAAATGGATTCACAGTCAACGATGATTTTAAAAGTTATTCTGATGGTGCAAGTCAGCAGTTTCTGAACGCCATCAAGAAGGGGGAATTGCCTTCAGAATGACAGAGAATTTTTAATAAGGAGGAGGTGGGTGTTAAAGTTGAAGATAAGAAAAATGAAGTATGCACGTCCACAAAGCCTGCATTCCACCCCTTCTCAGGGCAGGGCCACAGACTGGGAAGTGCCACAACAAAAATTGTTTCTAAAACAAAGGCTGTTGAAGTTGAAAGTAAAAATAATTTATCCGCTGTTTCACTGAATAACTTGGAGCCCATCACTAATATACAGATATGGCTAGCAAATGGGAAAAGGATCATCCAGAAATTTAACATTTCTCATAGGATAAGCCACATCAAAGACTTCATTGAGAAATTCCACGGGTCTCCGAGCAGTCCGCCCTTCTCCCTGGCAACAGCGCTTCCTTTCCTCAGGTCTCTGGACGAGTCGCTCACTCTGGAGGAAGCGGATCTGCGGAACGCCGGCTGTGATCATTCAGAGACTCGTAAACACCGCCACGCCTTTTAGAGAGCTTTCCTAGTGTTGGTTTCTGAGAGCCTGGAAGCTGCAGAAACGTGATGGCTGCAAGAGGACATGCAGAAGAGGGAGAGAGAACTCGAATTTGCTAGACTTTTGATCTAGAGATATTTTTTTTGGTACCAGAGATTGAACTCAGAACCTTGTATTTGCCAGGCAGGAGAGTGCCACTGAGCTAAATCCCCAGCAGACCTAGTGATATTTAATTCTCTCCTGATGAGGGTTTTCTTTTTCTTGGTACTGGGGATCAAACTCAGGACCTTGTCCTCACCGGTACTGAGCTACATCCTGGGCCCGATGAGGGGATTTTTAATCATTACAAGTTAGGAAAGTAACATATGACTGGAAGCTGTATTTGTATTTTCCGAAAGGCTACTCAGAAAAAAAAAACTTATTTTCAAATACCAGTTAATCAACATAATATATATTAACTGTATCTTTTAGAATCTTAATATGGGCTGGCCATGGTGCTGCACACCTGTAATCCCAGCACTCAGGAGGCTGAGGCAGGAGGATCATTGTGAGTTTGAGGCCAGTCTGGGCTACACAGTTCAGGGACAACCAGAACTACACAGTGAGACCCCGTCTCAAACAAGAGAATCTTCGTATGGTATAACTTAACAAAAATGTTCACAGCATTAGTTACTTAAATATCATTTCCAAACAACAAGTATTTATCTAAATTTTAGCTATCTCAGAATTTTTAAATAGCAATACATTAAAAATTACAATTGCAGGTTAAAAAAAATAAAAAAAATAAAATTGACTTATAAAATCATGCCTATGTGCACTTTTATTTTTGCAGGCCCTAGTAGTTTGATGGTAGTGCTCTTTATTACCTTAGGGAAGACTGAAATAAAAATATTTTGGGATAAGTGGTTGTGTGGGTAAAAAATAATTCTAGAGGCGGTTAATGGTGCATATATATTCATGCACACATGCATGGTTTAATGTATGGAGATACACCACGACAGAGAGAGAGAGAGAGAAAGAGAGAGAGAGAAAGAGAATTTTTTTTTATCTAATTAGCCTGATTTTGGATATCAAAAAAGCATTCATTATTCTTTACTCTTTTTCTGTTTATTTTTTGTAGTAATAGTGATTAAACCAAGGGCACACTGCAACTGAACTATATCCACTCCTCCCTTTTTAAATTTTGTGACAAGGTTTGGCTAAGTTGCCCAGGCTGGCCTACAAACATGAGATCCTAAGGCCTCAGTCTCTCAAATAGCTGAGATTACAGGTGTGTAATACCATGCCCATCTACTCTTTGCTCTTGAAGGCTAACATTTGACCTTATTCCCTTTTCTAGTTTCCATAACACACAATACTCTCACCTCATGTGGAAGAATATTTATAACTTTTTAATGAATTATACTAAGACCTACACTGGAGGGCAGGGGTCCCTAACCAGACCACTCAGAAGGAGATGAATGGCAGGTGAGCATGAGCAAAGTTTCATTTGTGTTTACAGTTGTTCCCTACCACTGATATCACTGCCTGAGCTCCACCTCCTGTCAGATCAGCAGCAGCATTAGATTCTCATAGGAGTGTGAACCCTATTATGAACTGCCCATGGCAGGGATCTGCATTGTTTTTTCCTTTTGAGAATTTAATGCCTGATGATCTGAGATGGAGCTGAGGCAGTGATGCTAGCATGAAGGAGTGGCTACAAATACAGATTAACTTTAGCAGAGAGATTGCACTGCACAGACACCACAATGGAGCCATTGCTTTCAGGATCATATCAAAATTGTATCAGTGTGTGGCAAGTGAAAATTAAGCTGCATCCAGTGGCAGACTTCATAGTGGAAAGTGAATTGTTGTAATTCAAGTGTACAACTGCATCTGGTGGTATATTAGAATCCAACATTTATTTTAGTCCATATGTGGCTTACCCATTATTTTATTTACCACTTCCATTCATGCCTCTTTCCTGTACTGTACACTTGTCTCAGTCACAATTCTTTTGTTTTTTGTTTTGGCTCTTTTGGAGGGAGGGAGTTAAGACAAGGTCTTGCTATGTACCCCAGGCCTGAACTCACAGTGATCCTTCTGCCTCAGCCTCCCAAGTGCTGGGATTATAAGCATGTGCCACTACACCTGGCTTCAGTCATAATTTTGTAAGGCCACAAGCTAACACTAGCCTAAAAATGGGTGAAAAATAAATGTCACTGGAGCACTGTTTTTGAAAAGGGGGAGAGACTCAACAATGAAACAACAGAAGATTCTAAGACTACCAACAAAAAAAAGCTGGATTTAAAAGAAAATACTAAGAGTCCCAGTTCAATTATGCCTTCATTGCAACAAGTGATTCACAATCTCCAAGCCCACTTTATATAATATGTGGGGACTGGCTATCCAATGAAGCCATGAAACTCCCAAACTGCCTAGCTGTATGGACACCAATGACCCTGTACTGAAAGACAGACTTTCGGGTTTTTCAAAAGAGAAAACAGTGAACACAAGGACAGAAGCAATTATTGAAGTTCACCATTTCATCAAATGTGTCTGCACTGAGAGGATCATTCTTGGTGGTTAACTGCTTTACTCTTGGTGAAGAGTTGATCCTGCATGCTACTGAGGACATTTGTCATAAACTTTAAGGAAAGGTTGTAGTTCAGAAGGTGGAATATGTCCCTATTTTGACTAACATTATAACTGGAAAAACTGATGAAATAGCAGAGAATATTGAGGAACAACTGTATGAGTCACCATGGTGTATGATTCAGATTAACCAGTCTACTGAAGGTGACAATGCTTGTGTGATATATTTTCAGGAGGATATGCACAAGGATATAGTATGTACACTTTTATTGTCAACCAACACCACAGCTGAAGAACTATTCAAGTCTTTGAATGATTACTATCAGGAAAACAGAATTGGTCATTTTGTGTTGGTATATATATGGATGAAGTGGGTGCCATGACTGGACAGCTTTCTTGTTTCACTACTTGAGTCAAAAAGGTAACCTCTGAATGTGAATCTATGCATGTGTCATTCAGAAGATGCTGGCTGGCCAAAAATGTCACCTGAACTTAACTTTTTGCAGGATGTGATTAAAATCATCAACCACATTAAAGTACATGCTCTTCACTCATGTCTGTGCAGTTCTAAGATGGTCTCAGATCACACACATCTCTTATACTCAGAAGCAAGATGACTTTTAAAAGGAAGATCAGTGGCCAGAGTTTTTCAGTTATGAGAGCCATTCCAGACACCCTACCGAGGTCCCCAGTCGCACGGAACACACGCCGAATCAGCCCGCTGCAGACAGGCAGGTCTGTGCATGCCCTACCGAGGTCCTGAGTTGCGCGGAAGACACCGAATCACCCCGCTGCAGACAGGCAGCCACCTGATTCCACACTACAAAGACACAGAGGACACCAGACCACCAGACCAAGGTACTGAGTCCCACTGTTCCCAGCCCAGAGGTAGGGGCTTCTGAGCCGTCGTCCCACTGCTCCTGGTCCAGAGGAAGGGGCTGCCCAGTCACCATCCCTCCCACTGTTCCCAGCCCAGAGGAAAGGGCTTTTGGGCCACCTTCTGTCCTGCTGCTCCTGGCCCAGAGGAAGGGGCTTCTGAGCCACCATCCCACTGCTCCTGGTCCAGAGGAAGGGGTTTCCCAGCCACCATCCCTCCGGCTGCTCCTAGCCCACAGGAAAGGGCTTTTGGGTCACCATCCCTACCGCTGCTCACGGCCCCTGTCGCACCTCACCCAGCTCAGAGGAGGTGATCCGTGCAGGCACTAACAGCCCCCTGCCCCAGTCAAAATGAGAAAACACGTAAATAAGACTCAAAATCAGACTTCCAGATCACCTACAGCAACCCCAAAGGAAATGAGATGGAACACTCTGATACTCAAGCACCTGGACCCACTGAACTGACAACAAAAGGGGATCTGGAAAAAATGAAATCAGAAATAATTTCTCAGATAACAGGAGAAATTGTGCCCCTAGTGCAAGACATGATTAATAAATCTAGAGAGGAGCTCAGGAACATGATGGAATCCCAACATAAGAAACAAATGGAATCTATAAAACAGATGCAAATAGATTTCCAGGACATGAAAAACTCCACTGAAAGTCTACACAGAAGAATGAGCCAATGTGAGGACAGAATTTCAGATGTAGAAGATAAGATTGCAATTAGTGACCAGGAAAAGAAAAATTGTTTCACAATTATAAGGGAACATGAGAAATCCATCCAGCAGCTGCTAGATGATGCAAAAAAGAATAACATAAGACTGATTGGGCTCAATGAAGAAACAGGAGAGAGTGGAGATGACATAAAAAATCTCTTCCCAGAAATAATGGCAGAAAACTTCCGAAGCAGGGGAAAAGAGCTTGACATACAGATAAGTGAGGCATATAGGACTCCAAATAGCCTTGATCAAAAAAAATCTACACATACGCATATAATTGTTAAGATTCCAGAAACACAATAGAAGAACAAAGTTCTCCAAGCAATCAGAGAAAAGAAACAAATCACGTACAAAGGAAAGCCCATCAGAATCACAGCAGACTTCTCAACACAAACCATCAAGGCAAGAAGAGCTTGGAGTGACATATTCCAAGCCCACAAAGAAAACAGCCTCCAACCCAGATTGATGTACCCTGCAAAACTATCTTTCAAAATGGATGGAGAAATAAGATACTTTCATGACAAAGAGCACCTTAGGAACTTCATGAATATCAAACCAGCACTCCAAAGAATTTTACACAATATCCTAGGAACAGACATTGAGGATCACAACCCCAGGAAGCAAAGCAGAATGAACCCATCTGGCACAACAAGAAATTAAATGTAGAGGGGAAGAACCCAACAAAAAGAAAAAGTCATGGCAATGACAAGTCAATACGTTTCAGTTATAACCATCAACATTAATAGTCTCAATTCACCAATCAAAAGAAATAGACTGGCAGAATGGGGCAAGAAGCAAAATCCAACAATATGCTGCATATAAGAAACACACTTAATTCAAAAGGAAACTCATAGACTGAAAGTGAAAGGGTGGAAAACAATACTGCATGCGACAGGAACCCCAAAAAAAGCAAGAGTAGCTATCCTCTTGGCAGATCAAGTAGATTTCAAACCAACACTGATTAAGAGAGATGAAGAAGGACATTACATCCTTGTGAACGGAAGAATCCAAGAGGAAGAGATGACAATCATAAATATCTAAGCACCAAACACTAGTGCACCCAACTATATAAAACAAATACTAACGGACATGAAAAGTCATATATGCACTAATACAATTGTAGTGGGGGACCTCAACACCCCACTGTCACAAATAGATAGATCAACTAGACTAAAAATAAGTAATGAAATACTAGAACTCAATTGAACTCTTGACCAAATGAACTTAACAGTTGTTTACAGAATGTTCCACCCCACAAAATCAGAATACACATTCTTCTCAGCTGCACATGGGTCATTCTCCAAAATAGACCACATACTCACACATAGAACATGTTTAAGTAAGTGCAAAGGAATTGAAGTTTTCCCCTGTACATTATCAAACCATAGTGCGATGAAATTGGAGATCCATAGCAAAAGAAACTCAAAAAATTTCATAAACCTGGAAATTGAACAACACACTTCTGAATAACCAATGGGTCACAGAGGAAATTGAAGAAATCAGACAGTTCCTTCAATTAAATGACAATGACAATACAACATATTGGAATCTATGGGACACAATGAAAGCTGACTTACAAGGGAAATTCATAGCAGTGAATACACATATTAGGAAAACAGAACGATCCCAATTAAACAACCTGATGCTGAACCTCAAGCTTCTAGAAAAAGAAGAGCAGGACAACCCCAAAGCTCATACAGGGAGGAAATTATAAAGATCAGAGGAGAAATCAAGGCAATGGAGACTAAGAAAATGATACAAAAAATCAATGAAGCCAAGAGTTGGTTCTTTGAAAGAATCAACAAAATTGACAAACCTTTAGCCAACCTTGTCAGAAAAAGGAAAGAAAAGGCCCAAATCCATGCAATTAGGAATGAAAAGGGTGAAATGACAACAGACCCAGCAGAAATCCAGAGATTCATCAATACCTACTTCCAGAACCTATACGCCAATAAGATGGACAACACAGAAGAAATGGACAGATTCCTAGATACATAGGAATTACCAAAGTTGAACGAAGAAGACCTAAAAATTCTGAACAACCCAATATCAACCAATGAAATTGAAAATGTAATTAAAAACTTATCAACTAAGAAAAGCCCAGGCCCTGATGGCTTCACTGCTGAATTCTACAAGACATTTAGAGAGGAACTGCTGCCACTACTGTTTACACTCTTCAATGAAACTGAAAGGGAAGCAGTACTCCCAAATTCATTCCTGGAAGCAAGCATCACCTTGATCCCCAAAGCAGAGAAAGACCCAACTGAAAAAGAGAACTATAGACCAATCTCACTAATGAACATAGATGCAAAAATCCTTAATAAGATACTAGCAAACAGAATGCAGAAGATCATCAAGAAGATCATACACCCTGATCAAGTGGGATTCATCCCAGGGATGCAGGGATGGTTCAATATACGAAAATCAATTAATGTAATACAGTGTATCAATAGAGCCAAGGACAAAAACCATATGATTATCTCCATAGACTCAGAAAAAGTATTTGACAAAATCCAGCATGCATTTATGATAAAAACCCTACAAAAAATTGGAATAGATGGTCTCTACCTCAAACTGATAGAAGCCATCTATGAAAAACCAACAGCCAATATCATACTAAATGGTCAAAAACTGAAATCCTTCACACTAAAATCAGGAACAAGACAAGGATGTCCACTATCACCACTCTTGTTCAATATGGTTCTGGAAACATTAGCCATGGCAATTAGACAAGAGAAAGAAATAAAAGGAATAAAGATAGGAAATGAAGAAGTCAAATGGTCATTATTTGCAGATGACATGATACTCTATATAGAAGACCCCAAGAACTCCACCAAAAGTCTTCTAGACTTAATAACCAAATTCAGTCAAGTAGCTGGTTACAAGGTCAACACACAAAAATCAATAGCTTTCCTCTACATCAATGACAGACTCACTGAGAGAGAAATAGGGCAAATAATTCCTTTCACAATAGCATCCAAAAAACTGAAATACCTAGGAATCAACCTAATGAAAGAAATCAAAGACCTCTTCTCTGAAAACTATGGCACTCTGAAAAGAGAGATTGAAGATGATATCAGAAAATGGACAGACATGCCCTGTTCCTGGGTAGGAAGGATTAATATAGTGAAAATGGCCATACTTCCAAAACTGCTATATAGATTTAATGCAATTCCAATGGAGATCCCAGCAGCATACTTCATAGACCTCGAGAAAACAATCCAAAAATTCATTTGGAGCAAGAAGAGACCCAGAATAGCAAAAGCAATTCTAGGTAACAGAGACATGGCAGAGGGTATCACAGTCCCCAACCTGCAACTCTACTACAAAGCTACTGTGATTAAAAACAGCATGGTACTGACAAAGAAACAGACCTGAGGACCAGTGGAACAGATTAGAAGAAACAATGCCAGAAACAATGCCAGACACACTCAGCCATCTCATCTTCGACAAAGGAGCCAAACACCCTCACTGGAGGAAAGATAGCCTCTTTAATAAATGGTGCTGGAAAAATGGGACTTCAACTTGCCAAAGATTCAAACTAGACCTATATCTCTCACCATGCGCTAAACTAAAATAAAAATGGATTAAAGATCTAAATATTAAAATAGAAACTCTGAACCAGTTGGAACAGAGGTTAGGTAGAACCCTTGAAGACATCGGTGTAGGAAAAGATTTTATGAACAAAATCTCAGTTGCCCGTGAACTAGCACAAGCAATCAACAAATGGGATCTCTTCTTATTAAAAAGCTTCTGCACAGCAAGAGAAACCACCAGCAGTGTGAAGAGACAAGCCACAATGTGGGAAAAAATCTTCACCTGCTCTTCCTCAGACAAAGGTCTACTATCTTGAATCTATAAAGAACTTAAAAGATCAGACCTCCCAAATTTAAAGACCCAATCCAAAAATGGACATCTGAAATGAACAGACATTTCTCACACAAAGAAGTAGAAACAGCAAATAAATACATGAAAAAATGTTCAACATCACTGGTCATTCGAGAGATGCAAATGAAAACAATGCTGAGATTCCACTTCACTCCAGAAAGAATGGCTGCTATCATGAAATCAACCAATAACAAATGCTGGCGGGGCTGTGGGGAAAGAGGAACCCTGCTCCACTGCTGGTGGGAGTGTAGACTGGTGCAACCACTGTGGAAATCAGTATGGAGATACCTCAAAGAACTAGGACTGGAAGTCCCATTTGACCCCGCTATTCCCCTGCTGGGGATCTTCCCCAAAGAATTAAAAGAATCATACCACAGTGATATATGTGGGCCCATGTTCATAGCAGTGCAGTTTGTAATAGCTAAAACTTGGAAACAGCCCAAATGCCCATCAACTGGAGACTGGATTAAAAAAATGTGGTTTTTTAATAAAATGGAGTACTACTCAGCCATAAAAAATGAGAAATTAGAGACATTTATAGCTAAGTGGATGCACATTGAGGCAATACTCTTAAGTGAAATAAATAGGACACACATGTGTAAATACTGAATAGTTTCTCTGGTGTGAGAAACTGAAAGTGTAAATAAGGACTAAATGTATAATAGGTAATGTGAAATAGGAAGAAAAAGGGCAAAGGGAAAGGAAGTGGGAGGGCTAGGGGAAAGGATAGAAGGGAATGGGATTAATATGAGAAAATGGAAAACTAGGAACAAAATCTTTGTAAATAGGGAGGAATGGAGGGGTTGAAGGGAGGGCTGGGCAAGGGTGAAAAATAAGAACCAAGAGAGGCTATGTAAAGGTGCAAATTTCCAATGATGAATGTCATTATGTTGTATACCTAAAATGTACCAATGTTTAGAATGAATAATCGATAATGTAAAATAGGAAGAAAAGGTCCAAAGGGGTAGGGGTAGTGGGAGGGGCAGGGGAAAGGAAAGAAGGGAAAGGAAAAATGCTGAGAAATGGAAAAAATGGAAATAAAGTCTTTGTAAATAGGGAAGGGTGGAGGGCATGAAGGGAGGGCTAGGGATGGGGAAAAAATAAGAACCAAGATCCATTATGTAAAGGTACAATTCCCAATGAGAAATGTAATTGTGTTATATACCTACAATGTACCAATAAAATCAGAGTGGTGAAAAAAAAAAAAAAAGAGCCATTCCAGTGATTTCTTTTAGAAAAACAGCCATTACTGGTGGCACGTTTCAGTGACACAGAATTTGTCACAAAACCTGCTTCCAAGATAGCAGATAAAGTAGCTGCATTCAAAGCCAAACTGGAATCATGGGTGTGATAAAGTAAACATTGCTAATAAGTGAATATTTTTTATATGATTCATATATTAGCAGAGCTTTTGAAAAAGACTGAGCCACGGCCTTCTTTTTTCCAGCTGGTGCATGATCACCTGCTCAAATTTTTAAAAAGTTTGAGCATTTTTTCTCAACCACAAAAAAAAGCCCTGAACCTCACAAGAAGAAATGAACCCACATTCACTTGTGAATAAGCTAGGTGAATGGACCTTGTCTGTGCCAGAAAACGATGAACTGCTTGACATAGCAAATTATAATGGCTTAAAAGTATGTTTGAGACCACTTCAAATCTCCATATATTCCGGATTAAAGTCAAGGAAGAATATTCTTAGATTACCAGAAATGCACTGAAAAGCCTACTTCCATTCCAACATCTTATCTTTGTGAAGCAAAGTTTTCTGAAGTGACAGCAACCAAAATAAGATTACAGATTCGACTGGACATAAGTGGTACACTTTGAGTGTCTCATCATCCCCAGATGGGACCATCTACTTGCATGAAAATAAGCTCAGGGATCCCACTGATTTTGCACTATCGCGAGTTGTATAATTATTTTACAATGTATTCCAATATTATAATAGAAATAAAGTACACAGTAGATGCAATGCACTCGAATCATCCAGACTCCCCTACCCTCTTCTGGCGATGAAAAATTTGTCTTCCATAAAGCCGGTCTCTGGTGTAAAAAACATCGGGGGCCAATGCTGGAGAGTTAGTGTGAGAAATGATTTGGAGACACTTTTAAGATCCTCATTATTTCACAAATTCAGTTCTCCCAGGTTAAATCACATTTTTCCTTTACCGAGTGCTTTTTCTGTGTGTGTACTTTGCTTTTTCAATGTGGTAAAGGAATAAGGAAAACCTATGTAAGCATTCTCTTTGCCTTTTCAGGAGAATAACTTCTATTAGAATTTGAAACTAAAAAATATGATTTGATATTTATTAACATTTAACACTACCTGTATTTATAATTCATGAAGCATTTTCATAGTTGCTATGCTTTGAATGTGTTACCCAGAGATTACATATTAGAAACTTAATCCCCAAATTCCTATATTAGTGTATTTGGAGGAGGACTCTTTGGGAAGAGGTTAGATGAGGTCATGAAAGTGGGGCCACTATGATGGTATTAGTAACTTTATAAGCAGAGGAAGAGAGACGCTCACCAGCTGAGAGAAAGAAGGCCATGGCTCAGTTTCTTTCAAAAGACTGAGCTTGCTCTGTCTCTTCATGTGATGTGTCTGTATGGTGTGATGCAGCAAAATAGCCTGGACCAGTGATGCCCAGACTTTCCAACCTCCAGAACTCTGAGCCAATTAAAATTCTATTCTTTATAAGTTACCCAGCCTCAGATGTTTTCTTATAACTACAAAAATGTATGAAGGCATTTGTTAGCATAGAACTAGATAAAAATAATCCCTTGAACTCTCATCATCACACCCTTATGATAGGAAGGATGCTGAGAGTTTCAGCATGCAGCAGGCACATGGCAAAGCTTGGGTTCAAATATGTGTCTTCCAACTCCACAATCTATGCAACAATAAAAGGCTTAATAGAAGAAATAACTTTTGAGATATGTATGAATTTATATTATTCCTATTATTCTGAATCATTTGAAATGACTATATATTTCAATATTCTAATTAAAATACTTGGGTAAAACTCTTTAAAATGCAACACCTATGATTTTCAATAAGTTTTCATGGTTAATGTATAGTTTATTTTAAGTAAATAAGTTATTAATTCATAGTCAAAGTGAACTATAGTGCTAGTCAAATTCACCAACAAATGCAACTATCTTTAAAAGATTTTACAAATCTTTCTTTTGTCTAGTTATTAATAAGAAATTAAAATTAATTTGAAATTAAAATTATTTCAGTTATAACAATCTGACATTTAATAATCAGGTTGAGAAATTCTTTTGACTATAATATTGTCTTTACTTATAAACTCTTGTGTTATGGTGTAGAAAATCACATTAAAGTCATCTTTATTCCCTTTAGAAATTGAGAATGATAGTGCAGAGCTGGAATAAAGTTATGATTCTTCAATTGTTATTTAAAAATAATAACCACGCTGGGTGTGGTGGTGCATGCCTGTAACCCCAACACTTGAGAGGCTGAGGCAGGAGGATCACCATGAGTTCAAGGCCAGCCTGGGTTACATAGTGAGTTCAAGGCCATCCTGAAGTACATAGAGAGATCCTGTCTCAAAATAAAAATAATAATCTGACTTCTTGACAACAAGAACTAAATTGAGAGAGAGAGAAAGTGGGAAGTTATTAATATTTTTAAAATGGAGACTCAATCCTGATTCTCAGAATGTGTTTCACACAGCACAGAATTGTCTTTGGCAGGAAAGGACCATGATGAGGTTTTCCTACTGAAAAGAAATGTGCCCTGCATTTTAGAGAGCAAAGAATAAATCCAGAGACTGTCACAAATGAAGGGCTCATATACTCATTTCTCACTGCCAAAAAAGTGCAAAATATTTTTTGATTCTCATTGTGATTTCAATTTGACCTATGAGTTATTTAAAATACTTGGATTTGTTTCTATTCACTTTTCAGTTTGATTTCTAGCTTAATTTATTGTGGCCAAATATATAATCTACAATATTTAAACCCTCTGAGATTTGTTGAGAATTCATTTTTGAGGCTCTGTTATTATACGTACTTCTAAAAGATTCTTCCCTAGCACTTAATGCAGTGTGTGGTCTTGCTGGACTGGCTTTTGTCCTAGATGCTATTGTTGAGCTCAGCATTTGGTAGGATTGTCTTTCAGAACAACCACTGATGAAAGATTCTTCTGTAACAATAGAAAACACATGTCTACAGAGACTTCATCCTGTGCCAAGCATCGTAGAAGTGTACTTCATAAAGGTATTCAGTTCCCAATACGTTGTGGAAATTCTTACTAAACTTTTAAGAAAGGGACTAAATTGGATGGCACAAATGATAATTGCTCAAGAGAAGCTGAAACATGCCTGTTATTTGTATATTTTTGTAAAGTAATTTCCAAGACTTATCTGACCCTCAAGACAACAGGTGGTAGCCATTTTAGTTAAGATATATCTTATAGCAGAGGAAATTAAAGTTAGAGATGTTAAATGACTTGCTCTTGGTATCTTCAGTGGTGGCAGAGTAGGTGCTAGGGCATATATACTGGAAATCATGTTGCCAGAGAGCCCTAAATTCAAGATCTATAATCTATTTCCTAACTCTGTGACCTTGGACAGGTTTCTTCAGTGGGTCTAAGCCTGTATGCTTATCTGCCTCAGCTTTGCTGCAGGCTTACTGGTAGCACAGAAAGAACAAAATATGTGAAGAACCTGAACCTTGAAATGGGCTGTGTGTTAGTCACTATTATTTAACCTTTGGGGAGGTCTGTGCATAGTGTCATAGAACACACCACTATGAGCCAGACAAGGCTGGATTTAACTAGCATGTGTTGTGAGCACTCGAGTGTGTGGCTTGATCTCTCTGGGTCTCTGTTTCTCACTTGTCAAATATGTACCACAATATGACTTTGAGTATTACAAGACTTCTTCTCTCTCTTGCTTTCAGCCTGGTATCTGTGTTAGGACTACACTCTCTTGGTAAAAGAGCACAGAATGATCTTATCCAGTGTGGGGGCCATAAGAGCTTTGCAGGTCATTCCATGGATGAGAAATTTGAGACCCAGAGAGGTAATCTAACTCACACAAAGGTAATGGCAGTTAGAAGTTAAACCCAATTCTAATTTCAAACCCCTACCACTTTTTACTTTATCACAGCAATATCCATAAAACATTATTTGTACCTGTCCTCACTTTATGAAAATATTATTGCTAAGAATTCAGTTAGTATATGGAGATAGTATTGCTGGGGCAGTGGAAGGCATTGAATCACAGTGGAATTATTCATTATCACCAATAGTGAGGAGTTGGACTTGAAGCATAGAAAGGTTTACAGTATTTGTGTACCTTGGGCTCTTCTCTGAAACAGAAACATTAGTTCTCTCTACCTGGTATTCAAACCTGTATTCCCTTTAAAACACGTTATCTACTTTTAATGTCTAAATTTTACTTTCTTCAAATTCCCTGCTGCTCTGACACCAGAAATTTACCTATGTTGACTGCAAGGTAGAGATGAAAGAATCTAGTACTGAGGTATCAAAAGATTCTCTTTCATATTCTAGTTCTAGTTTTACATTGGTAGCCAGTGTAACTGGTAGTTGGACTTTGTTGGAAACATATCTACCATCTGTATATAAGTTCAACAATATTGAACTGAGACTGAATATTTCTTGCTGAATTAGGTTCCTATTTCTACTGTGATAAATTACCACATATTTGCCAGCTTAAAACAACAAAAATTTAATTCTTTATAATTCTAGAGGTAAAAAAATAAATTAATCTTATGGTGCTATAATCAAGGCATTGATCCCTTCTAAAAGCTTCAAGGGGAATGCATTTTCTTGCCCTACAGGGTCTAGAGGCCACCTGCATTTCTTGGCTTAGGACCTTTCCTGGTATCACTCTCTCCTCTTCCTTCCATCACCATATCTTTTCTCTGCTTCCTCCATGAGCTTCTTAAAGTACTTTTTTATTACATTGGGCCAATCCAAGAAATCCAGGAGACTGTCTCCATTGCAAGCTTCTTGACTAGGTCTCACTTGCAAAATTCCTTTTGCCATCTGAGGAAACATTCAGAAGGCCAGAAGTTTAGGACAGGCATATGTCTCAAGGGCCATCCTCCAGCTTGCCATAGTGGTAGATGATAGTGGAAATGTTAGGAAACAATAAACTTGTTTTTGGTAGCTTCGCTTGTGTCTTTAATTTTCCTTCATCTTTTTTGACCCTTTAAAATAGTGGAGCTTGTGTACATATAGCTAAGTTTGTTGTTCTCCTCAGGATTAGTTTGCCATTTCCTAACTCTGTGACCTTGGATTGATCATCAGTTCTGTTTAATTTTAATATTCTTATCTCTCTCTCAAATTTTCATATCTATGTCTTCCATTGCCTTCTTTATAAATCCCTTATTATGTACTGGCTATGTGTCTCTATATGTATAATTTAAAACTATATACTATTATTTTGTACATATATGTATTTTTAGTTAAGTAGGATGGGCAGTATCTCAAACCATGTCTATTTCTTACCTTCTAAACTCAGTAGTCCATTGTTCAAGATTTGTCCATTCCAGTGCACTAATATCCTTCTGTAGTGATGGGCATGGAGGTTGCTCAGTACTTTCTTGCACAGAGGCACATCCACTTACATCTCCCAGTGCAGACTTCCACAAGGGTTTCTCTGGAATACACATTCAAGAGCTGGAAGCAGGTTAATGGATTTAGCATTGCCAGATTGTTCTCTAGAAAGGCTACAACATTTTGTTTCCCAACAGAATAACAAATATTCTATTGATTTACTTTTTGATGACACTCTTTTCTAATTTTGAGGGGTTTGTTTGTTTGGTTGGGTTTTTTACATCTGATGGGTACAAAGTGGTGAAATATTTATTTCTTAATTTACTTGAGTAGTAGAAGAGTTGAACTTTATATATTTACCCATTTATAGGTTTCCCTATGCTATGGATGCAAATTATGTATATAATTTCAATGAATGTAAATCTTTTGCTCATTTCTTTAGTGATTTGAGTGGATTTTTGTTGTTGCATGTTAATTTATTTGTGTTCATTGAATGTTCTAGATGTTACTTCCTTGTTAAGATATTTGTAGTTTCTTGTTGCTATTTACTCCCCTATTATTAGTTTTATGTTACAAATTCTTATATACTCAGATATAGATATCATGTCAGTTATAGATACTATAACTATCTTTGTTATATTACCAGTTTTTAAGGTTTAAGAGAGTCTATCAGTTAAGTGAAATTCAACAATTTTTTTCTGCAGTGTGGATTTTAGAGTCCTATTAAAAGTATCCTTCTCACTCGAAGATGACAGAGATGTTATACTATAGTTTTTCTATTAGTTTTGTATTTTCCTTTATACTTTTATTTTGTGTATCTTTCAAAGCTCACTTTTATGCATGATTTAAGATAAAGATCCAATTTAATTATTTCCTGTGTAAAACTCAGTTTCCTCAATACCATCTCACAAACAATACATGTTTTTTCACTTATCTGTGGTGACATCTCTAAGATATGGCAAGTTTCTATTTAAACATGGATCTATTTCATGGTCTATATATCAGTTTTTATATTAATATCATGTGTTTTGAAAGAATTATGGGGAAGGAAATGTGTCTTAACTTCTAATACATACACTTCTCTTTCATATACCTAGAAGATACTTCTAGATATTCATGAACTTTTATTTTTCCACTTAACTAAATTTGTGGAGATTCCTAAAAGTCCTATCTTGGTATTTTTCTAATTGCTGAGACAAAATACTCAAGACTCAAAATTAAAGGAGGAAAGGTTTATTAGCTCACAATTTGTAGAAGTTTCAATCCATAATTGGCTGGTTCCAAGGCAGGGTGGCTTGGCAGAGGGGCATTGCAGAGGAGAACCTGTTCATGGAAAACAGAAGACAAAAAAAGCAACAAGGGACCTTAACAGTATCTTTCTGCTCCTTTTATCTTATCCAAACTACTTAGGGTGGGTAGCACTCACACCACTGCGTCATGAATCAATTCCAGAGTCACATACTCTAGATCCAGCTACCTCTGAAAAAGCCTTACCTATAATTGCATGAGGATTTGGGGGGACATCTAAACACAAACTTTTGCATTCCACTCCTGGCCCCCAAAGACTCATGCACATCCTTTTATGCAAAAGGCACTTAGTCCATCTTTAAGAGTTGCCAAAGTCCTAACAGCTTCAGCATTGATTAAAAGTCAAAGTCCAAGGTCTCCTCTGAGATTTAAGGCAAATTCTTAGCTGCAATACCCTGTACAAATGAAAAGAAAAGTAAACATTTCCAGCATACAATGTCACAAAATAGACATTTCTATTCCAAAAGGTACAAAGTTAGGGATAGGAAGGAATGGGAAAAAGCAAAACCAAAATCCAGCACGGCAAATATTAAGTCCTACAGTGTTTCTTCCAGCATCCCCAGCAACCTGTGCCAAGCTGTGAATCCCAAAGGGCTTGGCTGGCTCTGCCCCTGTGGCACTGCTAGTAGTTTTAGCTCCTATGCCTTCTCTCTGGGGCCAGCTCTTCTCCATCCTTGCAGTTTTGCTCAGATATGGGGGTCTCCACTCCACCTTCACCTTCACACTCAGCTTCACACACTGCCCTCTTGGGGGCACACTGCCTGGCCTCCCAGACCTTCTTCTGAAATCTTGCCGGAAGCCTTCCTGACCTCACAACTCTTGCATTCTGAACGCACCTAAAACCAGCATGACATGGATGATGCCAAAGTCTGCTGGCAACTAAAGCAGTAGCCAGGATTCCTTCTCTCCTGGCTGTAGGAATTCAGTGTTTATGAACTAAATCCTGAGGAGCAAATTCCCTAGGCTTCCACCATTCTAGAACATGGTACTCTGGGGCTGTCTTATCAAAGCAAAGTCATTCACTTTTGCAACTCTCAGGCTGCAGAGGCTGGAGTCCTGCTTGTTCTTGTGATGTCCTCAGGCCATTTTATCTGTTGCGTTCTGAAATACACAACTTCTTGTTGTTAGTCTTTTCAGCAACCAGTTTTTCCTCTGTTCCATCTTTGCAGGCCACAACTTTACTAGAGCTTCCTTTCTGGCCAAACTCAAAACATTTTAAGTCATTCTGCTGGGCTCCTTGCCCTTGATTCTTAACATCTGCTAAAAGACTTCAACAGTAGCCATGCCATGGCCTCAACACTAGACTGCCTTGAAATTTCTTCTCCCAGTTTACTTAGTCTGCTACTTTTAATCTCAGTCTCAGGCAAAGTCTCTGGATGTTAGCAAAATGCAGACAAACTTACTGCCAAGGCATAACATACATTGTCTGGAGTCCAATAGCCAGTGCAATTCTTCTTCCCAGCAGCAGCTTCCTGAACCTGGTATTTACTGGGAGCATTTCTGTGAGTATTCTGGTCTTCTGCACTCTGACCAGAATGTCCCATACAGTACAGCCTAAGACATTTCAGCTCTACCTTTTCAGTCAGCAACTCCAAATCTTTCCAAACTGTTTCCATAAGCCAGTCCCAAAGGCTCCTGAACAATATGGTCAGGTATAATCACAGCAATGACTCAACGTCTCTGGTACCAAATTCTGTTTTATGTACTTTTCTCATTGCTGAGACAAAATATTCAATATCCAGTTAAAGGAGGAAGGGATTATTTAGCATGCAGTTTGTAGAGGTTTCAGTCCATAATTGGCTGGCTCCAAGGCAGGGTGGGTGGCAGACAGGCATCGCAGAAGACAGTTTATGTCATGCAGAAGATAGCAAAGCAAGCAAGGGAAATTAACAGCATCTTTCTACCCCCTTTATCTTATCCAGGCTACTAAGGTGGGTAGGACTCACACCTTTAATCCTAGTGGCCTTGAGCCTAGCATTGCACCATGAATCAATTTCAGCATCACACACTGTAGATCCAGCTACCTCTGAAAAAGCCCCATCTATGACTGCATGAAGTTTTTGGGGACATCTAAACATAAGCCATAACAAGTCCTATTGTGAATTCAATGAAAATGACATATGTAATCTTTGATTCTTTGCCTTTTGTGAGATATGAAGAGTAAGATATTTAACTTGTAGAGAGCCACTTAGAGTTTCTACTACAAATCATAGAGGGATAAATGAATGGTACATTTATGTGTATGGACTGGACAATATATTTAAAATACCTACTGGAGGAGATGAGCCTCTTGGGCCACTGTACCCCCCGCCCCGCCCAAGCACTGAGGAGCAGAGCGCTCCTCCCCAGGCACAAGGAAGCAAGACAGCAGCACCCCTGACATGGCTGTGCCAAGCCATTACCTGGATCCACACTGCAGAGTTGCAGGGGTCATGAAGGACATTGTTCTGAGCTCCAGAAGATAGAGCAGAAGTGAACAACAGAGAGGGCCTCTATGAGGCTCCTTGATGAAAACTGAAGCCCACTGGAAAAGTGAAGAAAATCTCTGCAATAAAGACACATGAGACAATCTTAGTTGGGGAGCAGTGGTGTGGACCAGAGTGGCATGGCTGCAAGCAGATCCCAGCCAGGGCTTTGCTCCAAAACAGGGGCTTGGGCACACCAGCCCAAGCCAAGGACCTGTTTGGAAAAGAGCTGAACAGGCACAC
Organism: Heterocephalus glaber; assembly: GCF_053883595.1. Lineage (NCBI taxonomy): Eukaryota > Metazoa > Chordata > Mammalia > Rodentia > Bathyergidae > Heterocephalus > Heterocephalus glaber. The sequence goes on along the minus strand of NW_028258296.1, from coordinate 24,497,235 downwards.
AAGCAACAGCCAGAGATTTGCTCTGATATGATCGGTAAGTGCTTGAGACCCTAGCCGGAAGATTGGTCACACAACAGGAACTGGGTTGCAGAATCCCCAGCCATAGGCCCTCCCAGACAACAGCTACATAGGGACCCTATCCAGGGGCAAAACTAGATACCATCTCAAGTGTGCACAGGCCTCAGCCAGAAGCCTGCCCAGAAGACAGGTCAGCTCAGGGGTCCACATGGCCACCACTCTGAACCCAGTAATTAGTGTACTGGTGAATAGCAGAGAAGATTGCTCAGTGGCTTGCTGAGAATTGAAGACCAGTGGGTGAGTAAAAAGTTGCCTCAACAAAGGCACAACAGGCTGCATCTGTTGAAATGAGAAGACATGCAAACAAATGTTTATGAGCCTGCTGTTGTCATATAGGTAGGTTTTCAAGCTAGGAATATACTTTCTTTAATAGGTGCTATTCAAATTTTATATTTCCTCCAGAGTTAGTTTCATTAATTTGTCTTCCAAGGTACTTCTTAGAAGTTGTCAAATTTATTTCAAAAACGATTTTTGTAATATGCCTTCTATATCCTTTTAAATTCTGTAAAATCTATGGTAATGTCTCCCAGATCTTAATATTGTAATTTAAAAAATGTATAACTGATATTGTGTAGCAGGAAGAAAAGGTCTAAAAGGGCAGGGGAATTGGGAGGGGTAGGGGAAGGGAAAACAGGGAAAGGAAAAAATATGAGAAGAGGAAAAAAAATGGAAACAAGGTCTTTGCAAATAGGGAAGGATGGAGGGAGTGAAGGGAGGGCAAGGGAAGGGGGAAAAAATAAGAAGCAAGAGACTCATGTAATGGTACAAGATCCCAATGATGAATGTAACTGTATTTTATACCAAAAATGTACCAGTAAACTTAATGGGGAAAACAATGTAATACACTATATCAAAAGAGCCAAGGTCAAAAACCATATGATTATCTCCATAGATGCAGAAAAAGCATTTGACAAAATCTAACACACCTTTATGATAAAAACCGTACAAAAAATTGTAGTAGACAGTCTCTACCTCAATCTGATAAAAGCCATCTGTGAACAACCAAGAGCCAATATCGTACTAAATGGTCAAAAACTGAAATCCTTCACACTAAAATCAGGAACAAGACAAGGATGTCCACTATCACCACTCTTGTTCAGTGTAGTTTTGGAAACATTAGCCATGGCAATTCGAGAAGAGAAAGACATAAAAGGAAAAAAGGATAGGAAATGAAGAAGTCAAATTGTCATTATTTGCAGATGACATGATACTCTATAAAGAAGAACCCCAAGAACTCCACCGAAAGTCTTCTAAACTTAATAACCAAATTCAGTAAAGTAGCTGGATACAAGGTCAACACACAAAAATCAAGAGCTTTCCTCTACATGAACAATAGACTCACTGAGAGAGAAATAGGCAAACAATTCCTTTCACAACAGCATCAAAAAATGGAAATAACTAGGAATCAACTTAACAGAAGAAATTGAAGACCTCTTCTCTGAAAACCATAGCACTCTGAAAATAGTGATTGAAGATGATATCAGAAAATGGAGAGACATACCCTGCTCCTGGGTAGGATGGATCAACATAGTGAAAATGGCCATACTTCCAAAAGTGCTATATAGATTCAATGCAATCCCAACTGAAACCCAGCAGCATACTTCATGGACCTTGAGAAAACAATCCAAAAATTCATTTGGAAGAAGAAGAGACCCAGAATAGCAAAAGCAATTCTAGGTAACAGAGACATGGCAGGGGGTATCACAAACCCCAACTTGAAACTATACTACAAAGCTAGTGTGATAAAAACAGCATGGTACTGTTGAAGAAACAGACCGGAGGACCAGTGGAACAGATGAGAAGATACCAAAACAACTCCAGACATACTCAGCTACCTCATCTTTGATAAAGGAGCCAAACACCCTCACTGGAGGAAAGATAGCCTCTTTAATAAATGGTGCTGGAAAAATTGGGTTTCAACTTGCCAAAGATTAAAGCTAGACCTATATCTCTCACCATGCACTAAAGTAAAATTGAAATGGATTAAGGATGCAAATATCAAAATAGAAATACTAAATCACCTCCAACAGAGGTTAGGTAGAACTCTTGAAGACATTGGTGTAGGAAAAGATTTTATGAACAAAACCTGAGTTGCCTGTTAACTGGCACAAAAAATCAACAAGTGGGATCTCTTCTTACTGAAAAGCTTGTTTACAGCAAGAGAAACCACCAACAGTGTGAAGAGACAACCCACAATGTGGGAAAAAATCTTCACCTGCTGTTTCTCAGACTAAGGTCTACTATCTTGAATCTATAAAGAACTTAAAAAGATCAGACCTCCCAAATTTAAAAACATAATCCAAAAATGGGCAACTGAAATGAACAGACATTTCTCACACAAAGAAGTAGAAATAGCAAATAAACACATGAAAAAGTGTTCAACATCACTGGTCAGTCAAGAGATGCAAATGAAAACAACACTGAGATTCCACCTCACTCCAGAAAGAATGGCTACTATCATGAAATCAACCAATAACAAATGCTGGTGGGGCTGTGGGGAAAGAGGATTCTTGCTCCACTGCTAGTGCGAGTATCAACTGTTGCAACCACTGTGGGAATCAGTATGGAGATACCTCAAAGAACTAGGACTGGAAATCCCATTCAACCCGGCTATTCCCCTGCTGGGTATCTTCCCCAAAGAATTAAAAGAATCATACCATAGTGATATATGTGCACCCATATTCATAGCAGCACAATTTGTGATAGCTAAAACTTGGAAGCAGCCCAAATGCCCATCAACTGGAGACTGGAATAAAAAAATGTGGTTATTTTTTTTATAAGATGGAGTACTACTCAGCCATAAAAAATGAGAAATTAGAGACATTTATAGCTAAATGGATGCACATTGATGTGATACTCTTAAGTGAAATAAATAGGACACACATGTATAAATACCAAATAGTTTCTCTAATGTGAGAAACTGAAATTGTAAATAAGGACTAAAAGTTATAATAGATAGTATGTAGTAGGAAGAAAAGGGGCAATGGGGAAGGGGAAGTGGGAGAGTTAGGAGAAAGGAAGGAAGGGAATGGAATTAATATGAGAAAATGAAAAAATGGAAACAAAGTCTATATCATTAGGGAGGGATGGAGGGGTTGAAGGGAGGACAGATGAATGGGAAAAAAATAAGAACCAAAAGAGATTATGTAACGGTGAAAATTTCCAGTGATGAGTGTCATTATATTGTATACCTATAATGTACCAATAAAATTAATAAAAATACCTACTAATGCATTTTGCATATTCTGTAATCATGACAAAAATCTCAGTGCATGAGAATATTTTTATAGTGATGAATTCATAGCATTTACACAGCACTTTCCAGTTTACAAAACTCTTTTACACTCAGACTCAGGTGCAAAGGCCATCTCCCAACCTTCAGAGATTCTGTACTCCTGAAACTTTTCCATACAGTGAGAGTCCTGTGAACTTCTATCCTTAGATGTTTTTGTTCAAATCCTTAATCCTATAGCAAGAGACTAAATATACTCTTCTTATATTATATATCTACAATTATTTAATCATTCATTCCACTCTAAAGCCAGTTATTTAATTGTTACCATGAACACATGTCTTTGCCTTTCTCATAATGGCAGATTTCTATTTCTAGGAGCAAACATTATGCAAAATGCAACTGTTGAGGGAACCCAGCCAGAGGACATCTCATTCTAGTCTGTATTGCTTTGTCCTGATAAAGTTTTGCCATGGTCTCTCTGCTTTCTGTACTCGTCCTTTTATATATAAATGTATAGATTTGTATACATATACATAAATATGTGTAGATACACGCTTCTGTATCTATTTAGATATTCACTCTCCTGCTCTTTCTTCTCATGTTCTTGGTTTTTCTTGCCCTTGTCAGTGGGCTCTTAGGAACTAATCTGATCCTCATCCAGATCAAGATGTTAATATCAGAAAGGCTTATAATGCCCTATCCTCCTGGAAATATTTGCATCCATCTGCAACTAAGGGCATGGCACTGGAAGCTGGGCAGTGATCTCTGTTGGAAGCTCTCCACTTGTAATTCCCATTCCATCTGTGGACAAACTCAGCTGTAGAATTAAGCAAAGGATTTCAGCAAAAAGAAAAAACTTGTTGGGTACATTTGTCATTAATTTTTTTTAAAGAATACTCTCACCACCTTGTCTGTAGGAACTACAAAATTTAATGCAAATGCTGTCCCAGTGCAGTGATAGCTGAGGAGGTGAGTTGCCTGAGATCAGAGCAGAGTCCACCCAATGTGGATTGGCCCTCAATACACCTCCAGTTTTGCTTGCCCAAACACATCTAAGACATGAGATTTTCAATGTTCAATCCCTAGAATTAGGCCAACAAGATTAAAAAACTGCCTACAAAATGTTTCTATGGGCTGTAAAATATTAACCATTCTCAAAGGAAAATACACTTTTATTCATCTTTCTGAAAAGTAACCAATCACAGAAGATGTTATTTCCAGCAAACTCAGTAAATACAGAAGCCTCACTTGAACCCTTTAGGTGCTCAACTCAAAGGAATTTAATGGTGGTTTCAGTTGAATATTACTCAGAATGATTCAAATTAAACTAAAAGAAAAAAGCTTAGGTCAACAATTAGTCAGCTCCCAGTTTCTGCCAAGTGGACTGAACTTTTCAAACCCATGTAGGAGTTAGAGAGAGCCAATGTGAAAATTGAAGCAAAAGTTATATTGAGTGCAGCTCAGGATGTATGGCGCACTTTCCAAAACTGTTGTCCAGGTATGCACACAGAGTTAGCAGGGGAAATTATTATCAAAACTGTATGAAGGTGTGAATGTTGGGGGAAATAGTCAACTATTCCAACATATCCTGACTGACAAGAGTGGATTTCTTATCTATGCATAAAGAGAAAAATGATCACATTTCACAGCAGATTTAGAGGATACCCTGATTGTTTACAGTGAATGTCCTATAAAGCTAATTCAGGTGCTGAACAGCTTCTACACTGTCCCTTCCTGATTGCTAGGATCTATTGAAAAGCAGACATAATGTCTCATTTGTTTGACCTTCCTACTATGCAGCACAAAGTCAGTGCTTGATCAATATTTGTTAAATGATGGGACATCAACAGAGCAATACAGGGAACAGCTGCTTCATCTATCTGTGCTATGAGGCCCCTCAACCTAAAAGTTTGTACAGACATAAGCTCATTGGAAAAAAGGAAGGCTTCTCACACGATAATTACTTTCATGCTTAAAAACCAGGGCAGAGTACAAAGCACATGAAGCCATAGATAATATTTTGGACTAGGGACCCATCTTGTAGCATTGGGTCTGAAGGGATAATGTAAAAATGGAATTTTGGGGGAGGGAGCTTAGTATGGGCCTAAGGCAGAGAAATGTCAATACTTTAAAGGAAGAAGGATTAGAATACTACAGAGGACATAAAAAGACAGTTTGCATCTAGTGGATACTGAGTCTATGAGTATGTGCTTTTTTGTTTGTACTTCATTTGGCTGTCCAGAAGTAAGCAAATGGTCTTTGTTTTTAACATTTTATTTTTTAAGAGCAGTTTAGGCTCACAGCACAGTTGAGTAGAAAAAAAGTAATTAACTTTCCAATGTTCCCCTGCTCTCACACAGGGACGACCTCCCCAGAGTCCTAATCCTGCACTGAGGTGGCCCATGTATTTGATAAACTACAAATGTATTTGATAAACTACATTGACACATCATCATCACCTCAGGTCCATAGTTAACATTAGGACTCACGCTTGGTGCTCTGAAGCCTATGGTTTCTTTGGCACAAGTGTATTATAACATGCATCCACCATTATACAGTTGAACCATACAGAGTGCTTTCTCTGCTCTAAAAATCCTCTATGCTCTGCCGCTTCACCCCCCCCCCCCGCCCCATTTTGGTAATTAGTATCTTCATACTGTCTTCACAGTTTTACCCTTTGCAGAATATCCTGTAGTTGGAATCATTCTATATGTCAGCTTGTCACATTAGCTTCTTTCCCTGGATGATATGCAGTTTCTTGGATTCCGATTTCCTTACTTTTTCCTTCTGCCAACTTGAGGGTATCGCCTTTGATTGCTTTAATTTTTTCTCCAGGCAAGAATTTATACTTTTGGAACCTTAATCTATTGCTTTTTGGCAATCGATTATTGCCCTACCAAAAGAGCAGTATGTAAACACAGCTTTTTTGTTGTTGTTTGTCTTTTTATCCCCTCCCCTTTATCTCTGTCTCCCACTTTGTTTCTCAGTTCTGTGCAGAGCACTTCAATGCTTAACAAAAGCCCTCTACTGCCCTCTTGTGGATATCTGCTAAGAAGCCCACAGACTCCATAAAGGTATTGGAATCTGGCAGGAAAATGCTGTGTGAATAGGCGGGAGAGCCACCTGGTTCCATCAATGGGCTGCTCGGAGGTTTCTACCTTCTCGGATGTCAGCCAAGACGCTGACCTCTGTCACAGTTATGCTATGTCTTGGATTTAATTCGATGAACTCAGCTAGTTTCTTCTTGGGGATAACATATAATTTTGCCCATTTTTTTTCACAGCCCCAGTTTTGGAGACAAAGCAGAAAGCAAGAGCATTTCTTCACTGATATGCATGTAGCTGCTCTTTGTGAAGAACTGAAATCTCATCTTAGAAAGGTGTGGAAAGACTTCTGGTAGCACCAGAATAGTTCTTTTGCTCTTGTCCAAATTGACCTTCATTTTGAGCACCAGCGAGCTACTGTGGGCTACTTTTGATTTTCCTCTACCTCTTCCCATAACTCCCAGGGTTGGGGATAAAAATTTTTAATTATAAAAGAAACATGTTTATTTTTACATACTTAAGGAAAAGTAGGTAGCGATGCAAAGAGTAAAATCACCCGTGAATCTCATCCTGTTAACACTCATCCTGTTAGCTGTTTGCACAGCATCTTCCTCTATATGTACACATCTCTGAAACATTGTTCCTCCTACAAAATAGAAGTGGTTCTGGTGCCCTTTCACACACTAGTGTATCACCAGCATTTCCCTGTGCCTTGATACATGACCTGCTTCATCTTTCAATGCTGGGCAGCTTTTTTCGTCCTTGCATTCATCCCTTTGCATTCCAGTGTTGATTTGTAAAGATAGGAAGACTTAAATTCTTTCCGTGGTTCACATCTTGGTTTTGTGTGTGTGTGTGTGTGAGAGCATCTCTTTTTATTTAAAAAAATTTTTTTTAATTTTTCCCCCCATTAAGTTTATTGGTACACTTTAGCTATAAAATACATTTACATACATCATTGGGATCTTGTACCATTACATGAGTATCTTGGTTCTTATTTTTTGCCCCTTCCCCTACCCTCCATTCACCCCCTCCACGCTTCCCTATTGGCAAAGATTTTGTTTCCATTTTTTTCCTTTTCTCATATTTTTTTCCCTTCTTTCCTTTCCCCTACCTCTTCCACTTCCCCTGCTCCTTTAGACCTTTATTTCCTATTACACAATATCAATTATACAGTTTTTAAATTACAATATCAAGACCTAGGAGACATTACCACAGATTTTACAGAATTTAAAAGGATATAGAAAGCATATTTCAAAAATCTGTTTTGAAATAAATTTGACAATTTCTAAGAAGTACCTTGGAAGACAAATTAATGAAACTAACTCTGGAGGAAATATAAAATTTGAATAGCACCTATTAAAGAAAGTATATTCCTAGCTTGAAAACCTACCTATATGACAACAGCAGGCTCATAAACATTTTAACTGATAAATTATATCAAACAATTAAAGCAGAAAAAAATGGAGCAATTCTCCCCTCATTTTAGGAACTCAACATTGTGCTAATCCTAAAACTGGATAAAGATAATAGAAGAAAAAAGTATGAACATAGAAATTTGTTCAACAAAACAAACTATTGGAAGTCAGATCTGGCAGGGTGCAGAAAGTGGTTTTGTTATAGGGATGGCAGAGTTGATTCTGCATTGGAAGATCCATCCCCAAAAGTCATCATTTTAACAGAGGAAAGGAAAAAAGCCATATGATCCTGTCACTAGTTGGACAAAAAGTATTGGACTAAATTCTACAGCTGTTCATGGTAAAAGCTATCAGGAGACTAGAAGTAGAACAGAAACTTCTCATCAGATTAAAGACATGTACTCCATACTTCCAGTGAGAATGCATTATATGAATGGAGAAGATTCAATGCTTTCTCCTTAAGGTGGGGAACAAGGGCAGATAGGCTTACTCTTTATCTGTCCATTAGACTTTGAAACCTAGGTGCAACCAAAATAGTCTGGCACTAAAATGATACAATTAGGATAGGATTGGCAAGGTAGAAGCAAAATCTTTATATGTAGATGAAATGATCATCTACAGAAAAAATACTAAGAAATCTCTAGGAGCCCCTAGAACTTGTACTTGAATTTAGCAGGATTAGAAAACACAAGGTATATATAAAAATTCATGTCTGTATATACTTGCTATAAATGAAGAATTAGATATTGAAATTTAAAAGTTATGTGGGAGTACAAAGGACCTAGAAAAAAAAAAAAAAACAGTGTTGGAAGACGTTTAGTACCTAATTTTAAGACTTCTTCTAAAGCTACAGTAATCAAGGCACTGTTGGTATAAGGAAAGACAGATAGATCATTTGAATAAAACAGAGAATCTAGAAATAGAACCATACATATATGGTCCACTGAGTTTTGAAAAATTATTTAACATTAGCATTTTATAGAATATAAACTCAATTCAAGAGCCAAGGAAAAGATAGTGTTTTCAGTAAATGGCACTAGAACACCTGGTATCCATATATAAAAAATTAACCTCAACCCTTTATTTCCATACATAAAAATAACTTGAAGGGATCTATGAACCTAAATATGCAAGCCTAAAAGTATAAAATTTTAAGAAGAAATTATAAGGGAAAATGTTTATGAATTCAGGGTAGGCAAGAACTACCTAGGATACAAAAACCATGATGTATAAAAGAAAAAAATGAGATTCTATCAAAATGTAGAACTTTAAATGACATCATTAAAATGAAAAGTAGTCCTTAAACAAACCATATTTACAATGCATATAACCTATGACCAGAATATATAAAGAATTCTTAGAGCTCATTAATAGACAACCTAATAAAAAGTAGACATAAGAAGATGATAAATAGCCAGTACAGCACAAGAAAAGGTGTGCAACTCTAGAATCAGAAAAATACTAATCAGTACAATAATAAGATTGAATTATACACTCATTAGGAGATGAAGTTAAAAGTTTGAAAAACCTTGCCCTGACTTTTTCTTTTTGTTGGATTCTTCCCCTTTGCATTTAATTTGTCATGCCCAATGGATTCATTCTGCTGGGCTTCCTGGGGTTGTGATCCTCATTGTCTTTTCCTAGGGTATTGTCTAAAATTTTTTGGAGTGCTGGTTTGGTATTCATGAAGTTCCTGAAGTGCTCTTTGTCATGAAAGTATCTTATTTCTCCATCAATTTTGAAAGATAGTTTTGCAGGGCACATCAATCTGGTTGGAGGCTGTTTTCCTTTTGGGCTTGGAATACATCACTCCAAGCTCTTCTTGCCTTGAGGGTTTGCATTGAGAAGTCTGCTGTGATTCTGATGGGCTTTCCTTTGTATGTGATTTGTTTCTTTTCTCTAACTGCTTGTAGAATTTTGTTCTTCTGTTGGATTTCTGGAATCCTAACTATTATATGCCTATGTGTAGATTTTTTTTTGATCAAGTCTAGCTGGAGTCCTATATGCCTCACTTATCTGTATGTCAAGTTCTTTTTGCCTGCTTGGGAAGTTTTCTGCCATCACTTCTGTGAACAGTTTTTTTTATGTCATCTGCACTCTCTCCTGTTTCTTCATTGACTCCAATCAGTCTTATGTTATTCTTCTTTGCATCGTCTAGCAGCTGCTGGATGGATTTCTCATGTTCCCTTACATTTTAAAGCAATTTTTCTTTTCCTCCTCACTAATTGCAATCTTATCTTCTATATGTGAAATTCTATCCTCACCTTGGTTCATTCTGCTACACAGACTTTCAATGGAGTTTTTAATCTCCTGGAAATCTGTTTGCATCTTTTTTATGGATTCCATTTGTTTCCTATGTTGGGATTCCATCATGTTCCTCAGATCTATTTGTTTTATCTGTGTCCTCTCTAGATTTATTAATCATATCTTGCACTATGAGCACAATCTTTGCTGTTATCTGAGTAATTATTTCTGATTTTATTTTTCCCAGATCCTCTTTTGTTCACAGTTCAGAGAGTCCAGGTGGTTGAGTATCAGATTGTTCCATCTCGTTTCCCTTTTGGGTTGCTGTAGGTTATCTGGAAGTCTGTTTTTGAGGCTTGTTTATGTGTCTTCTCATTTCCATGGGGCAGGGGGTACTTCTGGCTTCCATGCAGCTCACCTTCTCTGCCCTAGGAGCATGGAATGGTGATGGGGGAACTTCCTTCTGGGTTCTGGGACTGGCTCAGCTTCTCTGCCCTAGGAGTGTGGAATGGCAGCAGGAGGGGAGCTTCCTCGGGGTGCTGGGACTGGCTTACTTTCTCTGCCTTAGGAGCATGAATGGCAGCAGGGGAGCTTCATTCCAGGTGCTGGGACTGGCTCAACTTCTCTGATCTAGGAGCGTGGAATGGCAGCAGCTGGTTCACATCTTGTTGTCACTCAAGTATCACCAATGCCACCATCAATTTGGGGTTCATTAGACTTCAATTTAAGGAACCACCTCTGCCAATTGTCATTCTTTCACTCTCTGAAATGATCTTGTTCATTCATTTGCTTGTTTTTGGCTTCTCCCTATACAGAACAGGGAAGGGGATGTTGCCACAACCTCTGCAGTGCGTCTTGGACTCCTGTGAGTCACTATAGCACAGGGTGAAAGAATAAAGACAGGAAACTAGACTTAGAGTGAAACTGGATCTTGGGACCTAATCAAGGCTGCTCTAGGCAACAAAGACAAAGGCCCCCAAGCACGTCCAGTATTTATTGAATACAACTATGGGAATGAATAGGAGGCCAGGCATGCTTTGAAGGAACCTAGAAAATACTGCTGAAAATCTGGCATGATGGCACCAGACAGGGCTGTTAGAGTAAGCACTGCTTATTTTGCTTCTATAGAACAGTTACTGGGATCAGGTGCAATTAGCAAGCCATCCATTGGGTCAATGAGAAGCCAGAATTCAGGGGAAAGGATTATAATTGGGATCACGTTGACCTCAGCTGCATGTAACTCAGCAGAGCCCTGCCACTTCATAGACCAGGGCCTAGGTTTCCATGGCAGCAGTTGGTGGAGGGGCCATACTCACCCAGTCTACCATCTGAAATCCCCATTTGAGTCATGTAGAGCTTTGGTTTGACTCCTGATATAAAACAATATAGCTGAATTTTGAAAAGCAAGAAGCAGGTGCCAGTCATAGGCCATTAGTACTAATCAAGGATATCTGCTACACCTCTCCAAGTAGAATATTGGCTCTTAGAGAGATGAGATAGGGTCTGTGTTGATCACTCTATCTTCAGGGTTTAGAATGTGTTTGATACTGAGAATTTTCTCAGTTGATATTTACCGGCTAGGTGACTGAATCCATTGTATGGGCAGATGAATGCCACAAATGCAATAAAGAAGCCATATTGAGAGTTATTTTCATAATTTTAACACTACAAGAATGGTCTTTGTACTCTTGGATAGTTCTTTTGTCCCTCTTAAAACTTTCAATACAACTGTTTTTAAAACAGAGAAAAATAGAAATAATAGAATGATAACCTATAAATCTTTAAGATTAAAAACAAATATTATTATATTATTCATTCTAATCATTTGTACATTTTAGGTATACAATATAACGACATTCATCATTGGAAATTTGCACCTTTACATAATCTCTCTTTGTTCTTATTTTTCACCCTTGCCTAGACCTCCCTTCAACCCCTCCATTCCTCCCTATTTACAAAGATTTTGTTCCTATTTTTCCATTTGCTCATATTAATTCCATTCCCTTCTTTCCTTTCTCCTACCCCTCTCACTTCCCCTTCTCCTTTGCCCCTTTTCTTCCTATTTCACATTATCTATTATACCATTTAGTCCTTATTTACACTTTCAGTTTCTCATATTAGAGAAACTATTTGGTATTTACACATGTGTGTCCTATTTATTTCACAAAAGAGTATGGCCTCAATGTGCATCCATCTAGCTATAAATGTCTCTAATTTCTCATATTTTATGGCTGAGTAGTACTGCATTGTATAGAAAAAACACATTTTCTTTATCCAGTCTCCAGTTGATGGGCATTTGGGCTGCTTCCAAGTTTTAGTTATTACAAATTCTGCTGCTATGAACATGGGCACACATATATCACTGTGCTATGATTCTTTTAATTCTTTGGGGAAGATACACAGCAGGGGCATAGCTGGGTCAAATGGGACTTCCAGTCCTAGTTCTTTGAGGTATCTCTATACCGATTTCCACAGTGGTTGCACCAGTCTACACTCCCACCAGCAGTGGAGCAGTGTTCCTCTTTCCTTGCACCCCCACCAACATTTGTTATTGGTTGATTTCATGATAGCAGCCATTCTTTCTGGAGTGAGGTGGAATCTCAGCATTATTTTCATTGGCATCTCTCCAATGACCAGTGACGTTGAACACTTTTTCATGTTTATTTCCCATTTCTACTTCTTTGTGTGAGAAATGTCTGTTCATTTCAAATGCCCATTTTTGTATTGGGTCTTTAAATTTGGGAGGTCTGATTTTTTTAAGTTCTTAATAGATTTGAGATAGTAGACCTTTGTCTGAGGTATGGCTGGTGAAAATTTTTTCCCACATCGTGGATTGTCTCTTCACGTTGCCGGTGGTTTCTCTTGCTGTGCAGAAGGTTTTTAGTAAGAAGAGATCCCACTTGTTGATTGTTTGTGCTAGTTCACGGGCAACTGAGGTTTTGTTCATAAAATCTTTTTCTACACCAATGTCTTTAAGAGTTATACCTAACCTCTGTTCCAGCTGGTTTAGCATTTCTGTTTTAATATTTAGATCTTTTATCTATTTTGATTCTAGTTTAGTGCATGGTGAGAGATATAGGTCTAGTTTTAGTCTTTGGCAAGTTGAAACCCAATTTCTCCAGCACCATTTATTAAAGAGGCTATCTTTCCTCCAGTGAGGGTGTTTGGCTCCTTTGTCAAAGACAAGATGGCTGAGTGTGTCTCGAGTTGTTTCTTCATCTTCTAATCTGTTCCACTGGTCCTCAGGTCTATTTCTTTGACAGTACCATGCTGTTTTTATCACAGTAGCTTTGCAGTATAGTTTCAAGTTGGGGGTTGTAATACTCCCTGCCATGCCTCTGTTACCTAGAATTGCTTTTGCTATTCTAGGTCTCTTCTTCTTCCAAATGAATTTTTGGATTGTTTTCTCGAGGTCCATGAACTATGTTGCTGGAATTTCAATTGGGATTGCATTGAATCTATATAGCAGTTTTGGAGGTATGGCCATTTTCACTATGTTGATCCTTCTTACCCAGGAGGAAGGGATGTCTTTCCATTTTCTGATATCATCTTCAATGCCTCTTTTCAAAGTGCAATAGTTTTCAAAGAGCTCTTTGATGTCTTTTGTTAGGTTGATTCCTAGGTATTTCAGTTTTTTGGATGCTATTGTGAAAGGAATTGTTTGCCCTATTTCTCTCTCAGTGAGTCTGTCATTGATGTAGAGGAAAGCTATTGATTTTGGTGTGTTGAACTTGTATCCGGCTACTTGACTGAATTTGGTTATTAAGTCTAGAAGACTTTTGGTGGAGTACTTGGGATCTTCTATATAGAGTATCATGTCATCTGCAAATAATGACAATTTGACTTCTTTGTTTCCTATTTTTATTCTTTTTATTTTTTTCTCTTGTCTAATTGCCATGGCTAATGTTTCCAGAACTATATTGAACAGGAGTGGTGATAGCGGACATTCTGATTTTAGTGTGGATTTCAGGAGGATTTAAGTTTTTGACCATTTAGTATGATACTGGCTGTTGGTTTTTCATAGATGGCTTTTATCAGATTGAGGTAGAGACCATCTATTCAAATTTTTTGTAGGGTTTTTATTATAAATGCGTGTTGGATTTTGTCTAATGCTTTTTCTGCATCTATTGAGATAATCATATGGTTTTTGTCCTTGGCTCTATTGATATAATGTATTACATTTATTTATTTGCATATGTTGAACCATCCCTGCATCCCTGGGATGAATCCCACTTGGTCAGGGTATATGATCTTCCTGATGATCTTCTGCATTCTATTTCTCAGTATCTTATGAAGGAGTTTTGTATCTATGTTTATTAGTGAGATTGGCCTATAGTTCTCTTTTTTGGTTGGGTCTTTCTCTGCTTTGGGGATCAGTGATGCTTGCTTCCAGGAATGAATTTGGGAGTATTGCTTCCCTTTCAATTTCACTGAAGATATTAAACAGTAGTGGCAGTAGTTCTTCTCTAAATGTCTTGTAGAATTCCGCAGTGATGCCATCAGGACAAGGGATTTTTAGTTAGTAAGTTTTTAGTTGCATTTTGAATTTCATTGGTTAGTATTGGGTTGTTTAGAATTTTTAGGTCTTTTTCATTCAACTTTGGTAATTCATATGTATCTAGGAATCTGTCCATTTCTTCTGTGTTTTCCATCTTATTGGCATATAGGTTCTGGAAGTAGGTATTGATGATCCTCTGTATTTCTGCTAGGTCTGTTGTAATTTCACCCTTTTCATTCCTAATTGCATGGATTTGGGGCTTTTCTTTCCTTTTTCTGATAAGGTTGGCTAAGAGTTTGTCAATCTTGTTTATTTTTTTTTGAAGAACCAACTCTTGGCTCCGTTGATTTTTTTGTATTGTTCTCTTAGTCTCCATTGCATTGATTTCTGCCCTGATCTTTATAATTTCCTCCTCTTTGTGGGATTTGGGTTTGTTCTGCTCTCCTTCTTCTAGAAGCTTGAGGTTCATCATAAGGTTGTTTAATTGGGCTTGCTCTGTTTTCCTGAGTATTCACTGCTATGAATTTCCCTCATAAGACTGCTTTCATTGTGTCCCGTAGATTCTGAATTGTTTTACTGTCATTGTCATATAATTGAAGAAACTGTCTTATTTCTTCTTTAATTTACTCTATGACCCATTGGTTATTCAGAAGTGTATTGTTCAATTTCCATCTGTTCATGAAATTTTTGCGGTTTCTTTTGCTATTGATCTCCAGTTTCATCACACTATGGTCTGATAATATACAGGGGATAACTTCAATTCTTTTGTACTTACATAAATATGTTCTGTGAGTGAGTATGTGGTCTATTTTGGATAATGATCTGTGTGCAGCTGAAAAGAATGTGTATTCTGATTTTGTTGGGTGGAACACTCTGTAAACATCTAATAAGTTCATTTCTTCAGGAGTTTGATTTAGTTCTAGTATTCTGTTGCTTGTTTTTTGTCTAGTTGATCTATCTATTTGTGACAGTGGGGTGTTGAGGACCCCAATACAATTGTATTAGTGCATATATGACTTTTCATGTCTGTTAGTATTTGTTAGTATTATATAGTTGGGCATACTAGTGTTTGGTGCATAGATATTTATGATTGTCATCTCTTCCTCTTGGATTGTTCCCTTTACAAGGATGTAGTGTCCTTCTTTGTCTCTCTTAATCAGTGTTGGTTTGAAATCTACTTGATCTCCCAAGAGGATAGCTACTCCTGCTTTTTTTCAGGTTCCTGTCGCATGCAGTATTGTTTTCCACCCTTTCACTTTCAGTCTATGAGTTTCCTTTCGAATTAAGTGTGTTTCTTGCATGCAGCAGATTGTTGGATTTTGCTTTTTGACCCATTCTGCCAGTCTATTTCTTTTGATTGGTGAATTCAGACCATTAACGTTGATGGTTGTAACTGAAACGTATTGACTTGTCATTGCCATGACTTTTTCTTTTTGTTGGGTTCTCCCCCTCTACATTTAATTTCTTGTTGTGCCAGATGGGTTCATTCTGCTTTGCTTCCTGGGGTTGTGATCCTCAATGTCTGTTCCTAGGATATTGTGTAAAATTTTTTGGAGTGCTGGTTTGGTATTCATGAAGTTCCTAAGGTGCTCTTTGTCATGAAAGTATCTTATTTCTCCATCCATTTTGAAAGATAGTTTTGCAGGGTACATCAATCTGAGCTGGAGGCTGTTTTCTTTTAGGGTTTAGAATATGTCACTCCAAGCTCTTCTTGCCTTGATGGTTTGTATTGAGAAATCTGCTATGATTCTGATGGGCTTTCCTTTGTATGTGATTTGTTTCTTTTCTCTGACTGCTTGTAGAACTTTGTTCTTTTATTGAGTTTCTGGAATCTTAACAATTATATGCCTATGTGTAGATTTTTTTTGATCAAGGCTATTTGGAGTCCTATATGCCTCCCTTATCTGTATGTCAAGTTCTTTTCCCTTGCTTGGGAAGTTTTCTGCCATTACTCCTGTAAACAGTTTTTTTATGTCATTTGCGTTCTATCTTCTTTCCTCATTGACTCCAATCAGTCTTATGTTATTCTTCTTTGCATCATCTAGCAGCTGCTGGATTGATTTCTTGTGGTCCCTTACTATTTTTAAGAAATTTTTATTTTCCTGGTGACTCATACCAATTTTGTCTCTTATATCTGAAATTCTGTCCTCACATTGGCTCATTCTGCTGTGTAGACTTTCAATGAAGTTTTTAATCTCCTGGATATCTGTTTGTATCTGTTGTATGGGTTCCATTTGTGTCCTATTTTGGGATTCCATCATGTTCCTCAGCTCCTCTCTAGATTTATTAATAATGTCTTGCACTAGGAGCACAATCTGTCCTGTTATGTCAGAAATTATTTCCGATTTCATTTTTTCCAGATTCCCTTTTGTTGCCAGTTCAGTGGGTCCAGGTGTATCAGAGTGTTCCATCTCATTTCCCTTTGGGGTTGCTGTAGGTGATCTGGAAGTCTGCTTTTGAGTCTTATTTACATGTTTTCTCATGTCGACATGGGGGGATGGGTGGGGGGGTGCTGTTGGCGCCCGTGAGCATCACCTCCTCTTAGCTGGGAGAGGTGGGACAGGGGCCAGGAGTGGTGGTAGAGATGGTGGCCCCAAAGCCCTTTCCTCTGGGCTGGGAGCAGCGGGAGGGATGTTGGCCAGGAAGTCCCTTCCTCTGGACCAGGAGCAGTGGGATGGTGGCTCAGAAGCCCCTACCTCTGGGCCGGGAGCAGCGGGACTCAGTACCTTGGTCTGGTGGTCTGGTGTCCTCTGCGTCTTTGTAGTGTGGAACCAGGTGGCTGCCTGTCTGCAGCAGGGTGATTCGGCATCTTCTGCGTGACTCTGAAAAATATTTTTAAGAATAATGCTCGTTATCTCAGTCATAACAATATAATATTGGTAATTGAGAACTTGTTTCCATGGTTTCTGAAACTGATAGTGAGGTTTTATTTAGCTGAAATGAACTTCTTTCATGTTCTATTAACTAACTACAGTAAAAAAATGATCTGTATTATCTTTTTAGATACTGTGTCACTTTATTTTGGATTTTTTGGTTGTTGTTGTTGTTGTTGTTGTTGTTCCTAGTGTACTCAACTCTGGAACTTAGTAAAAATACCCTAGCACAAAGGGTAGTATCATTTTTGACATCCTGTTATACAGAGTTTGGCAAAAGACCATAAAAGTAGCCTCAATTAGTATGAACAGGAAAGCTTACAGGCAGAGGAGAAGACAGGAGGTAGCCTTTGTTAGAGCAGGCAGGCTGAGCATTCCAGGTTTGAGACTGCACAGCTGAACCTGGAGGGCAGAAATGACTCATGCCTTTACCAGTCACCTTGAACTGAGTAACAAGTCAGAGCAGGTTGGGATAGGAACATAAGCACAAAGAAAGAAAAGGCCCATGTGTCACAGATTGTGAAGAGTTTGTTGGATAAGAGTGAAAGGACATTTCAGGTACTGAGACAAATTTGTAGCATTCCAGGTCTTTAGTAATGAACAGGGCCCTTGTAGAACTTCACTGATGAAACTAGAGGCTTGTGGTTCACTGAAGGAAGCAGCAGAAAAACAACACCCACAGCTAGCTGACCTACAGCTTCACTGAGCAATGCTCACTGCAAGCATTTTAATATAGAAGAGGTATGCACATTTCCAAACACAAACACTATTTTATATAAGTCTCCACTAGTTTTTTCAGCAGTTCCTGACATTCAATTACAGAATTATGAGATGCACAGAAAAACCAGGTAAAAATTTAATTTTAAAGAGATAAAGCAAATATCAGTTGTAGAGACACACCAAATGTTGGCACAATCAGACAGGGCCTTTAAAATCTGTATGTTTATTATGTTAAAGAATCTAGTGGGGAAAAAAAGGATCTAGTGGAAAAATGATCAGCATACCCGAACAGATGTGGATTTTCTGCAGATAAATAGGAACTCTTAACAAAGTCAGACAAATTATGTAAATGAAGAGCACAATATTAATGATAAAACATTCCTTTAATGGTCTTAACGAAAGTTTGAACAGAAACAAAGCAGAATAAAGAATAAGAGACTTTGCAATCATTCAATACAAACTTACCAAATGACATCACAAAGACATTCAAAAAATGATATAAATGATAGCTGAGCACTCAGTACCTCAGGACATTGTGCAAAGCAGTGTGAAAAGATTTACTCTAAATGTAATTGGGACTCCAAAAGAAGAAATAGAAAGGAAAGTGATCATGGCTGAGAGTTTCCCCCTATTTCTAAGATGGCAAACCACAGATCCAGAAGTTCAGAGAGCCCCAAGAAGAATAAATACAAAGATAAAGTTACACATGTCCATCATAGGCAACATGATAAATCTTAAATATAAAGAAAACATTTTGATAGCAACTAGAGAAATACAAATACTATATATAAAAAAGCACAAGTAAGACTGAGCACTTTCTTTTAGGGAAGTGTATAAATTAAAAAAATAGAAAAACATCTCTAGAATATTGAATAGGAAATGAGAACTCAAAATTCTCTAGATAGTAAAAGTGTTTCAAATTGAATGTAAATACACATTTTTTTAAAAAAATACAGCTGATAGAAAAAATTAATGAATTTATTAATGTAATCCCAGCAACAGCCTAAATCATTGTTAGGGATATAAAATACTTTGAAATTTACGTGGGATTTCAAATGTTTGAGTACTTTGAAAAACTTTGTAAGAAGATTGAGTAGAGCATAAATAGAAACAAATTAAAATATAGCAAGTAATACATTGTTATGTTTGCACCTATAGATGGAGAAAAAAGCCAAAAGTAACAAGTAAGAGAAACTCAGAACAGACATGAGCATAGCTTCATATTTCCATCGGAGGAGTTCTTTCCAAAGGTTAGGAAAAAGACTAACTTGTTATTAAGCTGTGTTGGGAAAAATGAGTTCCCTTTTTCCAGAAAACTATTTTGAACACATACTTCACATAACATAGATTTTCAACTCTTACTAAATTGTAAAGCTAAGTTGGGAAGGTATAATGATACATAGTGTAGAACATAAAGAGATAAGTAACACCATGACCTTCTGTAGCTGAAAGAATTCACACAGTGAATAGCCAGAAGTCACATGGTGCCAGATGTGGTGAATGTGATGCATGAGGACATACTGTAATGTTTTTATGAGCCCCATTGTGCTTGCACTTGGCAGCAGAATTCACTGTATTTTTGGTCACACCTGTAAAGGCCCTCACAAAACAGGACTTCCAGAATTGCTTCAGAAAGTTGCAAAGAACAATTGGAATACATGTGTTTGAAGTGAGAGGAAATATTTTGAGGGAAGATAGGGAGCGTGTACACATGTGTGCACAAACATACACACGCACACACCCACCACATATGCCCCTAGGGATAAAGTAAAATATTGTTGAGTACATTAAGATTATGAACTTTTCATGAAAATTCTGTAGAAAGAGTTAAAGGATGTCACAGAATGAGAAATGACATTGACAAACCATCTGACCCTGAAAAACTCATTTCCAAGATGCTGAAGGAACTTCTAAAAATCTAGAAAAATGAAAACAGCACAATAGAAGAGACAAAAATAGGCCTTTACATCATGTAAGGGTACAGATTCCCATTGATGAATGTAACTGTATTGTATGCCTAAAATGTACCAATAAACTTCAAGGAAAAAAATGAAAAGAGCCAGTAAACATGAAGAGGTGCTTCACCAGATTTGTAGGAGAAAAGTGCAAATTAATGTCTAAACAAGATATCATCATGTAGCTGCCATTCAAAAAAAAGTGATGGGTAGATTGATAATAATGTTCTGGTAAGCATGTAAAGTGCCACAGAGAATTTGAATCATAACAAACTTGATATGGAAAGACTAAAGTAAATATGTATCCTTGCTGATCTAAGAATTTCACTTCTTGGAGTATTATACAAGGAAATTTTTTATGTACCTGTGCAAGTCTACGTGGTAAAAATTGTCCTTACTAACAATTAAAAGATAATTGTGAAAATCCAAATGCAAAAATTGTTAGAAAAGTATCATGAGCATATAAATATTTTAAAAATTATTACAGTGAAAGACATTGCCATTAATCTAGCTCAAAATTCTCCCCCTCATTCTGAATATGCTTCTCCCATTGTTCTTGGCATTTCCTGAAGCAGCTCTGGAAGTTCTGTTTTGAGAGTGCATTTAGTTGTGGTATTGTGTATCTGCCTTGTTTTCCTGAATCAATTCAAAATGTTCACCCTTTGTGGTCATTTTTACTTTGGGGAAGAGCCAGAAGTCACACGGTGCCAGATCTGGTGAATGTAATGGATGAGGACACACTGTAATATTTTTACAAGCCCCCTTGTTCTTGCACTTGGCAGCAGTAGTCACTGTATTTTTTTATCACACCTATAAAGGCCCTCACAAAAGAGGACCTCCAGAATTGCTTCAGAAAGTTGCAAAGAAGAGTTGGAATACATGTATTTGAAGTGAGAGGCAGTATTTTAAGGGAGATTAATGACAATATGTCTTTGACTGTAGTAAATTTTGTAAAATGTAAACTTCCATTGTCTTTTGTTTTGTTGGAATATTTTGGAGATAAAATGTCACTATGTATTCCAGGCTGTATATGAACTCATTATTGTAGCCTTGGGTGGCCTAGAACTAGTGACAAACTACTGCCTCAGCCTCCTGAGTGCTGGGATCATAAGTGTGCACCACTATTCTATGATCACCCCTTGATTTATCAATGCTAATATGAACAAATATAATATATACATCTTTCAACTATACACAAATCTTATAAATATCTTATTAACAAAGGAAGCAAGATAAAAAGGAATACATACACTGTCGTTCCATTCATATGGAAAGCAGGCCAAAGTCAATTTCATCATTTTGGATCTCACATTCATATGATGAAGTCTATAAAGAATTGGGAAAGTTGTGGTTTGCTCTAGAAGCTTTTCTAGAAGTCATAATATGTGTCTTTAGGGTTTGAAGAATGCTTAATTTATGTTACTAGGGAGTGATTTATGTGTTCATTTTATAATTTATGTTAAGTATTGTACATTTCATGTTTTCTACATTCTTCTAAATCTGTCATATTCCATAGTTTTAAAGAACAAAGAATAACAGTAATGCATATTAATAATTCTTCAAAAAAATAAATGCAATAAAACTCTACTAAATGTTCATAGGATTTTGGTGAGTAATGGATGAGTTGTTATAGTAACCACTACTGGCACACAATCCTGAATCCATATTAGATGGCATTAATAATTTCTTACAGTGTTAACTAATAAAGAAGTTATGTTTCCTGTTGCAGCTGTATAACAAGTTACCACCAACTTGGAGACTCAAAACAACAGCAGCTTATTACTGTACTGTTCTGGAAAGTAGAAGTCTATGAGACTAAAAGCAAAGTGTTGGGAGGGCTAAGTTCCATCAGAGGCTGTAGAGAAGAATTTATTTCAACAACATCCTTCTCTGAAAATTTGTAAAGAAGAAAAATCCCTTAATTTTGGTGGGCAACATACAAGAGAAAAAGCATTGAAAAAGATATCGGGTTCTTGTAATATAGTGTGGGCTGATGGTACCAGGCCATGGAATGCTGAATAAGTGAATTAGTTATGTTGAGTCTGAGGGTCTTAAATATGGGTAAAGATGGGTGTCACTGATAGAGAACAGTTGTTCTTTTTTACTATGATATTTCCTTGGATCTTAAAATGAATTATACACACCTTTATGATTTGTATAGCTTATAGAAGTAATTATAGAATATTGCCTCCCAAATGTTGAGTCAATATGCTGGTACTTTCTGAAGCTAATGTCAAGTCCAGAAATATAGCATACCCAACCATACCCAACCATATATGATATGAGTAGTTCAGTTTTCTATTCTTCTAAGAATAAAAAAAAAGTACAGACATTAACATTAATCTACTTTTCTTATACATAGAGCAACAGAAAAAAATTCAACTTTCTATCATATCGTTCAAATGAGAAATTCTTTAAATTAATAATGAATTTAAGGGAGACAAAATAGAGGGTTTTTTAATGTTCCTATAATTTTTTTTTTTTTTTTTGGTACCAGGGATCGAACTCGGGTCCTTGTGCTTGCAAGGCAGGCAGCAGAACCACTGAGCTAAATCCCCGGCCCTGTTCCTATAATTTTCAAAACGTATTTTATTGTAGTTAAACAAAACAAACAGAAAACAACCAAAAAGAGTGTTTTCATTCCCATCTTAAAGTATTTCTTAATCTCCTTTGGGAAATTCAGTCTTCATTATACACTTTTAACTACTGAGGAGAATAAAAACAAAGCAACAGAGTTATGGTTTAAAAAATATTTTAGTACTTAAAATATGTACTAACAGATATATTTATAAAATATACAATTTTTAAAAAGCAGCATGCTTTCACACATGGTGATGTAGCACTAATGTAAGCATAAAATTAAATGAGTTCCATCACATTTTTGCATCACTTATTTTCAAGCTTTATAAAAGTATAAGTATATAATAAACAATTGTTAAGTCTAAAAAAATTTATTTTCTATTAGAAAATGTACTATTAAGTTATATTTTTATTGAGGTTAAACATAAAGGAAAGCATTATTTTATTTTTTTTAATAGCCCTTCAGCTCTAGGACCTAATTTCCATTCTGGCGTCTTATCTTCTAAAATATCTTAATTTCATAATAATATGATTTGCTTTCCATTTAGAATTTCTCTATGCAGATGGTCTACTGACACTACTGACCAGCTGTGCCACAGCCATAGAAGAGTGGCCTTTATCAAGGTGAGAGTTGTATATTGTTTCTACTTTAGCACAGATACCTCCTCTGACAGCATTCAGCACATGTGCACCAGCAGGAGTGATGACCAGTGGAGCCCAAGATCTTGGTAGCATTCCATTTAATCCAGCCCCCAGTTAACTTTTAATACCCTAAACCAAATACAGAAAGTTAGACAGGAGGCATTGGAATTACTTAGATGATGATTGTCCCAAGTTTTATGTTTCTTGTTCCTTTGTGTCTGCAGTAAAAAAAGGAGAAAAAAAAAGGGAACCTCCAATATTTAGCACTTCAGAGCAAGATACAGTCATCAGATGGTGGTCTATAAGATCTCAAACGTTCTAACTCCTCTTGCTGTCTTCTGAGTTCAGCTTCAGCCAGTGCTCTTTGCCTTTCAGCTTCCTCCTAGAAGTGGTGAATAGAAATTACAGAGCTTAACAAATAGTATGACTAAGCTTCTTTTTAATTGCCCTAGTCATTTATTTGTCCTTGTTTTAGTCCACAGTGACAATAGACAGTCTCTGAAAATCTCTCTTCCATTCATGTACATCCAGCTTCCTACTGTAATTATTCACCCTCCTCTTTCTCTAGCTCCTGAAACTCATGTTCCTTTCCCTGAAAGGTTGGTGTGGCCAGAATTCTTTTCCAGTGCTCCTTTTACCTTTACATACACAATTTCTTTGAATTATCTTTGACATAGCTTGACCTCAATTCTCATTTTCCCACAGCAAGATGTTAGATATGTTTCTAGGTGAAGAAGCTGATACTAAAATAGATTGTCGAGATGACAATGAGAGTCAAGTGAGGAATCTAAGCCTTATATGAAGACATGTCCCAGGTCACCACACTTTTGGAGACAGAAGTGGACATCAAAAACCACATTGCCTGCTCATCCTGCCCTTCAGGAAAGAGCTACAATCTCAAGAATGTTTTGGAGTAGCTGCTGAGCAACCAATACCTGCAAGTAGGCTGGGAAATGGGGGGAAGAGTTAAGGTGTTGATTACCTCAGGAGCCTGCTCACAGAGGAATTTCACACCAGCTTTGCAAGGGTAGCAATGTTCTGGACCTTACTCACTGGAAAGGCAGTTTTGACAACTTAAGGGTTGTGTAATATTGGCTTTTAGTCCACCTTTGGGACCTAATTTGACTCTTCTGAAAACTGGGGGCACAGTGGTTCTGCTCCCCAGCAAATAGTTTACATGAGGGAGTGCATGCATAGGACTTTGTACAGTGCTTGGTGAATAAAAGCTGCTGCTGTAAGGCCCGGGATTTAGCTCAGTGGTTCCACCGTCTGCCTTGCAAGTACAAGGTCCTGAGTTCAATCCCCAGTAAACACCCCCCCAAAAATCCAAGAGCTGCTGCTGCTAAAGCAATGTTAAAACTAAAGGACTGGGTGTAACAAAATGCAAGTTAAAGTTTATCAGAACAAGATGATCAAGGGAAGGGCAGG
Organism: Heterocephalus glaber; assembly: GCF_053883595.1. NCBI lineage: Eukaryota > Metazoa > Chordata > Mammalia > Rodentia > Bathyergidae > Heterocephalus > Heterocephalus glaber. The sequence continues at coordinate 24,472,520 of NW_028258296.1, read as the reverse complement.
AGCAAAGATACAGCCCTGGAAACTGATGTAGAAAGTGTCTATGATTGAGGCAAAAGATTGTTCAGAGCAATTAACGTGTTAAAGTAAAGACTATCATGGTCCTTCCATGCCTTAGTTTTTATTTAACAATTTATAGTGCTTATTCTACACCAAATACCATTTTGGACATAAGTATTAGTGCATTCAATTATCACAATAACCTTACAAAATATGTACAACCATTGCCTCTATTTTACATGGGAAGAAAAGGAGGCAGAGAGGGAAGAGAGAACTTGCCTAAACCATGTTTTTGGCAGAAAGTGGTGCCCAGTTTTGCACAACAGTCATGTTCCAGAGTGTTTGGCTTGAGCCACAAGTTATGCACCTCTCCTCTTTGCCAATGGCTCCTGCTCTCCTGCTTACAGAGAGAGGAGAGATGGGTACAACCCTGAGGTGAAACAATTGATAACTACCCGGAGCCGACGTTCCAGTTCCCTTTGCTGCTGTGCCAGAAAGTTTGCTCTTTCTATCTCCATCTGTCTCACTTGCTGCTGATGGAGCCTCTCCTTCTCCTCCATGATTCGCTGATTCTCCCTGGCAATGGCCGCCAGTCTTTCAGCTTCGGCCCTTTGAGCCTCTGCTCTCCGCTGAGCCTCTGTGGAAAAGGAAGAAAATAACAAGACCTCATTCTGATTACTGTGCCCTTTCCTTCTGCCTCCCACTCTTATTTCTTGTTGTTGCAACTCCATCAATGAATTTCCTTGCTTTGTTTTCCCTTTCCAGATAACCAAATTGTAGCTGATAGTGGCATACTCACATAGGACACATTTGCAATTTTTGTTCTAGATTAATGGTCTTGGATGGGCCTGGTCACATTTATTTTTAAATTTGGAAATTTCTAGTCTTGTGTTGCCTCCATTTTTGTCTTACCTTCCTTTTCTATTTCCTTGGCGGTGAGAGCCTGGTCTGTCTGAAGAATTGCATCACTCACAGATTGCTTGGACGTTAGGTAATTCTGCAGAACTTCCTCAGCCTAGGAACCCCAAAATATCCAGTCAGAACCAGAAAACGGTAATTTGCAGCGTTATAAACCTCTTTATTTGTTTGCTCTCAGCATCTTTTCCTCCTACTGGATGCTCAGCCAGCAGACGGTAGAACTGTCCACAAGTCTGTCCTGTTGCAGGTGTGAGTATGACTTGGGCCTTGACATCTGAGCGCCCATGGCTACTATTGAAACTAAATTAAAACCTTTTGATTTTAGTTTCTATGAGATAATCAAGTTTTGTTTTTCCTTAAATTAGTTTCAATTTTTGAGCTGTTCTGTGTAGTTAAAAAAGGAAAAAGTTCCATTGTGATGAGTAGTGAGGGTTGGAATAGAAGTCTGTTAATAATGGGGATGGTTCATTTTGATCCCCCAGCTATGCTAGAATGGTAATACATATGGTTTCCCATGAATGTTGCTTCATGTAATGACCAAAAAAATAGACAATAGGAAGTGGGGAGATAGATCTTTCTCAAAGGAGAAAAGGATCAAGAGAAGGAGAGAGGAGGGAGGGAAAGGAGGGAAAGGGAAAGAAGAAAGAAATTAATATGTGTTATGTACATGGACCAACTCCACACAAGCAATGTCAGCATAATGTACTGAAAACATGCATCAGAAAAAAGAAAAGAGATCAAGAGATGGATATGGATTTGGCTCAGTGCTTCCACCGCCTGCCTCGCAAGCGCAAGGACCTGAGTTTGATCCCCGGTAACAAAAAAAAAAAAAAAGAGAGAAGATGGATAGAGGGGAGAGAAAGTAAAGGGCAAGAAGATGAAAGAGGGCCGGGGATTTAGCTCAGTGGTTTCGCCGCCTGCTGCGCAAGTGCAAGGACCTGAGTTTGATCCCCGATAAGGAAAAAAAAAAAAACAAGATGAAAGAATTAAGTTGTATCATGTACATGTACCAGCTCCCCACAGGAATGTACTATAAACATGTATTAAACAAAAGGCCTCGGCAGAGGTATAAGCTTCATCTTTGTGCCTGTATACACGTGTTTTTGCTCTTGTCTTTACTGTTTTTTCAGAATGTTCCCTAAAGTTTCCATAGTTAATAGATAAAACTACTGATACCTGTGCTCCTTTCCTTGGCTGCTGATAGTAATTTGCCTTCAACTTTTCCATTTTTTGTAGGAAGAGATTATGTCCTCCTGGTTTAAAATAAATCCCCCGTTTCACTTTTTCTTCCAGAGGACCAAAAATATCCTGAAGTAAAGTCAAGCAACGTTCTGAAGAGGCTTCCTTGTTTTGCTCATAAATGTCATTCTTCTTCGCATCTAGTAGGGTCTTCAAAGGAATATAATCCCACAGAGATGTTAGCAAAAATTCAGTATTTCCAGGTATTGTTTTAAAAAAGAATACATAATCTTTTGTAGAAATTTAGTGGAATATAAGTAAAACTATATCTTTCCCACCAAAATTTGAAAAGTTTTAAGAATGAGACTCTATGGAAAACATTTAGGGCCAGAGATTTAGCTCAGTGGTGCCACCACCTTTGTCACAAGCGCAAGGTCCCAAGTTTGATCCCCAGTACCAAAATTAAATAAGTAAATAAATAAATAGCATTTAGTTTTGGGTTAGAAATTTGCTAAAACCAATTTTTCTTGTTATCTGTGCTTTAGATGTGACCTTATGAGGGCTGGGGATTTAGCTTAGTGGTTTTGCCACCTGCTGCTCAAGCACAAGGACCCAAGTTTGATTCCCAGCAACAAAAGAGTAAAAATAAATAAAAATAGATGTGACCTTATGAGTACTTACCCGTTAACCCCATGCCTGGATTTTATTTATTTACTTAATTTTTTTTTTTTGGTACCGGGGATTGAACTCGGGTCCTTGTGCTTGTGAGGCAGGCGGCGGAACCACTGAGCTAAATCCCCAGCCCTATGCCTGGATTTTAAATGCTGCCTGGTGTTTCACAACATTTTTTATTTTTGTGTTTTTCTGCCTTCAATGAGAAGGGAGAATTGGATAATTAACTGGAATGATATTTGGTAATTCTATTAATCCTGTATACACCATATTTTAGTAGATACATATGCCAATTTTGTTTCATTAGTAAAACACTAAAGCTAATGCTTTGTAAATACAATTTTGAAAGGAATAAAATCAATTCAACTTTCACCCGTGGGTATGACATGTTGAAGGTGAAGTATGTGCCTATGTGAAAGCTTAAAAATCTAAATTACCTAGAGTATTTACATGCTTTTTGATTTAAAAGTAATGGTAATATCATGGAGTGGATCACATGAGTGTCTGTTATTATTTTCAAGTTTGGTACTTGTTTTCTCAAGCTCTGTTTTACCATTCATAGACATTCTTTGCCTTCTATTAACCCTAAAGCCCATGTACTAGAACAATAATAATAATAGTAATAAGTAATTACCTGTAATTCTTTCTGGAAGCTTTGGTCCTCATCCTTGAAAGAGTTCTTTGTGAATATTTCCATGGCCTCCCTCTCACAGGCCCTGTGCAGGTCCAGCAGCTCCTGGAGGGTTTCTGTGGGCAGCTGCACCTTCTGGCCCATCTGCTGGTCATAGTGGGCCAAGGCCTTCTGCACTGCACCCAAGTTTTCTCTCTGGACCAAGGCCAGGACTGAGTTCTCCACGCAGGGCAGATCCCCACTGTTGATGGCATTGACATATGTCTGTGCCAGCTTCTCCAGAACTTCACAAAGGAAAAAAATGCTTATATTATTTGTGGAGAAAGAGTCCACGCTCCATATTGAGTAATTCTGAGAATGTCAACTTAGTGATTCATTACATGAAAGTTTTAGCCATTCTGGGCAGTATTCAAGCGGGTCAGATAAATTCCTTTGGAAAATTATGTAATTAGGAAACAAAGTCTTTCCTTCTTTGGGAAAAGAAACCATGTTCAGAGAAGATAACATGGTAAATCTCATGATGTATGTGATTGTCTGCACTCCGTAATTCTCTATAAACAAATATACTATAGGCCTTGCTCTCTAGTCTTCCCTTTTGCTTTGCCTCAGTTCCACTTTCTTTGGAATTTCTCTTTTATTTTATTATGGTAAAACTGGTATGAAAAATACCCTCTTTAAAAAAAAAAAAGGCAAATTAAGCAATTTTAGACCATGTCAATTTTCTTATTCTTGCTTGGAACTTCCTTGTTTTACTTCTTGTAAACTTGCAGTCAACTTCCGTTTATAACAGAAATTATTTACAGCATTCTGAGACAGAGATTTCTTAGGATAAACTATACCATGAAGCCAGCACTCATATCTTTTAGAGATCTAGACAATTTCCATCTTGGTTCAGCATTTGTATCAATGAAGTTCTCTTTCTACCAGAAAGATATATATCTTGGTTATCTTGTGCCTTTCAAAGACTTTGACATATCATAAGAGTCCAACATATTTCATGAAGAAGTGCTGCCAATCAATGTGGATTAGTGTAGTTCAACAATGGAAAGTCAATGAGTAAAACTCTTTTAACTTTATCCTACCTTCCTTTCTTCCCCTATCTTGTGTAGTTTTGGAGGCATTACTAAAAAATACTAGAAATACATTTAACATCCACTATAACTTTATAAAAAAAGGTGGCATATAATTTTCTGGGTGGTAATTACTTATGCATTTGTCACCATTGGTCCTACAAGAAGACTCATGTCTTTCTTATACTTTCCATTGAGTTGAAGGAAATTACCTAAATAGATACTCACGAGGTCCATTGACCATGATGCCTCCTGGAAGAGTCTTGGCTGTGGAGTGGCTGAAGATGTAAGAACAGAATTCTGCCACTTGTTGCACAAACTCAGGATACAGCTCATCATCATTCAGCTTCTCAAGCTGGGAAAGCTTCTTCTTGTTAGCAGGTGAGTCAAAGATAAAGCATTTCTTTCTTGGAAACAACTTCTTTATACAGAGACGGGGCAAATTGAAATTTTGAATTCTCTCATTGCTTCCTGTAGAAGGAAAATAGGATTATTTTTCTTATCTTTTTTAAATCTGGGACCAGGGATGGAACTCAGGACCTCGCATTTGTGAGGCAGGTGCAGTGCCACTGAGCTAAATCCCAGGCCCTAGGATTTATTTAGTATAGAATTTCCATTTACTATTTACCTCAAAGAAATATCCTTTTCACTAATGTTACTTAGTTTAACAGGTCTTTATAGACCCTAAGCAAAAGATTAAAGGTACTAATCAGGGAAAGTAAAAAAGGAAAGAAATTTGTTCCAAGAACAGAATGATGCATTTTAATATTGAATCTCTTAATTATTCTAAATTAATAATATTGATATGGAAAAATATACATTTAGCAACCTACAAAGAAGATACTTTATTGGACTACTTTATTTTTTTCCTTTTCGTAGAACCAAGCCCCCTTACCTTCTTTGAGTTTCAATGAGTTCTCCAGGTACTCATCCGGTGTGATGAGTTTTCCTTCTGTTTCCAGACCCAGGTAAAAATCTCTCAGAGTCCACACTAAGTCTGGAAAGAAGCTCAGTAAGTCAATGTTATCTTCAGTCTCATTAATATCAGGTAAGTTTCTTGTCCTGAGCAGATCTGTGAGTTCTGCCACATTGCTGACATGCAATTAAGGAAAGTTCACAAAAACAGGACATCTAGGCCCATATTTTATTCCTTGTCTCCCCAAACATCTATTTTCTCTCCACCATTCAACCAAATTGACATTTCATCACCTGTTAATATGGGGGCTGTCTATGGTGCACTTTCAAAGTTTATCAAATTTTTATTTTTGTGATTTGCAAGATCTTGTATGCACATAGCTGGTGAATGTAGATCTTTCTGGTTTTGCCTCCATCCTGCACCACAGAAGGATACTAGAGTAGGTCAATAGCACCCTGGTCAATTTTGTTCATGGTGTTGTATACAAAGGTGCTGCTCAGCAGGATAGCCAGTGCAAAGATCTGGGCATCATTCTTATCATCAACCTAGAAGTCGGAACAGATTTAATCATGTCTCATGACATTACCAGATAATCAAGCCCTGAAAATAAGATTCTTACATACAAATGTTAAACAAGACAAACAAAAGTCATTGTCAGACACATGAACTTAGTGTGGTCTTCTCATTGATGAGTTTATACCTACTTATACATTGTTAACTCATTCTTCTTTTAACTGCTGTTAGATATTTTCAAAATGAATATTCAAATTAATTATTGTGGAAGTCCATGATAGCCAGCACCATTATGGGCTGGGTGATGACAGACAAGTTCTTCAGAGCTTCTTGTTTAACTATTTAAAATCAAGGTTTTTTTAGGGTCTAAAAACTTGGCCTATATGTATAATACACAGATATATCTATTTTATTGAGTAATTATTATTCACAAGGCTCACTGGGAAAAATGCTTTGATTTGTACCACTTAACCATTTCCTGAATAATTTGACCATAACCAATTTCAGGCTACCAAAGTAAACTCACTAAATTCACATTTGGGAAGAGATATATACAATTGACTTATATGAGCCAATTCTTGCACAAATCTGAATCTTTCTCTTAAACACCCAATATAATTCTTCTAATACTGATTTTGCTGTATGCAGAAGATGCTTGACTTACAAATTCAATTCGTTAATGAGGGCTCATTGTAACTCAAGTTGATCAATGAAGGCACGGGCTTCTCTATACAGCCTTCAAAATCTCTCTCCTGTATGCAGGCAGATATCAGTGTCCTTCAAGAGACACTGGCCCAGAATTTCTCAATTAACCCCATACAGGAAAAGATGTTGTAGTGTTCAGAACTCTTTAAGGGTTAAATCTGTATCTGTGACCATCTGGAAGCACAAGTGGCCAGTATTTGACTTATAACTCAAGACTTTGGTGATGTTAAAACTAAAATTCTGGTCATAGCCTAAGTTGTTCATATGACCAGCCAGTCATAACTTGAGGATCCACTGTAAATATATTTCCCTTCAATCTTTTATAATTAAAAATAGAAAGAAAAAAGGGGATATACCCTAGTCA